>NC_140595.1:599201902-599754025 GCF_964204655.1 Triturus cristatus
CCTGGAGAAAATCCACATCGATACGAGGAGCCGTAGTACAGAGATCAGAAAACAGAGAGGTCTATTGGAGTTTTTCATTAGACACTTACATAAGAGGTTTAAATAGTGAAATCCCCTGGGATCAGGTGATTAAATATAATTTCTAATCTCAGCCATGTCCACCGACTGCAAAATCTCTCTCTTTCCGACCTTACATAGACATTTGCACCAGGTACGGGCTCATTGCGTACGCACATTTTTGCTGGCTACTAGGGCTCATGTTATCCCTTAGATCGATATCTATGACACCAGCATGTCTCTTAATTACCCGCATGATGTTTTTCCTATAATCATCTTCTTCAAGATGGCTGATACACTTTCTCTGCTATCTGGCAGACCCACAGTTTTTACCAATTTCCAGTTCTCTTGCATATTGACTTCAGGAATACACTTGTTGTGGCAGCGTGCTGCATCTAGATTATATGTTCTAGGAGTTTTGTTAAACCATACAAGAAAATCGTAATTTAACTCCAGACATTATCGATCATGTCTATTTCAAACCCAAATGTCTATTCAGATGGTCAGCCGCCTTATCCCGGACCATTCATCACTTTAAGACTGCATATATATCTGTACAGACATGTGAGATATTTCTCTGTACCAACAGAATTGTTGGAGTTGTCTGCCCTATCACTTTGAAAGACGGCAATTTAAGTTGGGGAATTGTTTATAACTTTCTCCACACCTTCACCAATATGGCCGATATGCCTTTTTGTACCCATTCATAGTTCCGTTTTCACTTTGTTAGCCTGCTTCACATGTGGCCTCCAGGCCACTCCAAGGCATGGACATTATTGGTTTTAGTGTATATGTGGAAGTTTAAGGTGGTGTTTAATACTTTTTTGCCCCTACTCCAACATGGCCGACACGCCTTTACATACCTATCCATAGTCCACCTTTCATGTTGATGGCCGAAACGCTGCTGTATACCTATCTATAGTCCATCTTCCATTTTGATGGTCCATTGCACACCTGGCCTCAATGTGTCTTTACAGGCATGGACGCTAGCGATTTTAAAATCTGTACCTCAGTGCTCTTTGTGCTGTTAAACCTTTGGGCTAATCCGCATGGGTGTGGTTTGGATTTTGCTCCTGCAGAGCCCCTTCAAACCTTGAATCTGGGACCCGTTTTGCGGTAATTGACCAGGTTTCCTTAGCATTCAGGCATATTGCTTGCAAGACTCTAACCACGTGGTACGCGATATTGCAATATCAGCGACCCTAGCGCGGTTTCTTATCACTCGGCCATTATGTTTGCAGCAATTTAACCATGCTGCACGCGGCATTGTAATATCAGCGTCCCAACCGTGGCTTATCGCTTTGACCTCTGAATATTTTAAAGTCCAGACAAAGGCGGGCAACAGATATTCACGGCAAAGGTAAGCGCAAGCACAATCTTCGATTATTTAGGGACCCTTGGATATCATGTAACAAGTCCCTTAATAGCTGTTATCTACGTTCCTTTTTCAGCTCGTAAACATATCTCACTTTGACCAGTCCGTGTGGAAAATTTGGATACTGAAGTACAATTATAGGCCACACTTTAACTGGCAATCTAGAATAAGGGTGAAGTTCACCCATCTTCGTTCTTATCTCTGGTTTTTTAAGAACGTGGCCAGATAAAGAGGTTATTGACACCTTTATTTGCTTAGTGACAATAAATTGTGCAATAAGGTAAATTTTGCCTGATATGCATTCTTTTTTTTTTATTGTTTTTTTTAAAATATGTTTTTTATTGTCATTAACAAATATAAAAAATAGAGCAGTACACCATCATGATTGATGTGGTCATTTGCCGACACAACATACCAAGCGTTTTCACTGTACATTCAGAGTTATACATTTAAATACGGTCACACCAGATACCTCATAATACAATTCCCAAACTCAGCCTTCCCCATTGTACGGACCCCAAGGGGTGACCACATCTTTGACGTATTAGTCGCTCAAGTCCGGTTCTGAGTCCTCAGGTGGAGAGGCACATATGTTTTTCCGAAAAGTGTTCCAATTCCCCCACACTCGTGTCCATTTTCGGGGGCATCCTCTATTAATAAAAACTGCCTTTTCCGCCACCATGGTGCTATCGAGTTCACGGCACCATTGCTGATGGGAGGGGACCGTTGGGGCTCCCCAGTGTTGTGCGATGTTTCGTTTGGCTAGTGCGATGCTCAGTATTGCCCAGGCATGTGCTGCATGGTTGAGATCCGTGGATTCCCACACATTAAGTAGGCATCTTGGTGGTTCAGGGGGGACATCAACCCTACAGACCTGGGTTATCATGGCCATCACCGCACTCCAATATTGTTAAATGATGGGACATTCCCAGATAGTGTGGTAGAATGTACCTGTAAACCCACAGCCCCTAAGGCAAAGTGGCGTGTCTGCTTTCCCTATTTTGTGAAGTGTCGATCTTGTGAAGTATGTTCTATGCAGTATTTTAAGCTGCACAAGCTTTAGTCTGGAGGGAGTCGCCACCTCTCGTGGTGACGCTAGCGCCTCCTACCAGTCCTGCTCGTCCATCTCGCCCACCTCAGCCTGCCATCTCTCCCTAAGGGTTTGTGTGGGGTCTTTCTGATTATTAACCAACTTTCGGTATGTTAATGAGATTGCTTTTTTGGTTAAGGAGTCAGTCAGCAAACGATCCTCCAGAGGTGAGGACTCGGATAGATCGGTTCCCGGAGGTATGGCCTTCGTTTATTTGCATGCATCTGTATTGCTCTTTTCCTGCCATTTGATACGTTGCCTGGAGTTGCGCAAAAGGACTACCTCGCCCTTTTTCCAAAGGTCGCCTACCCTGGAAATGCCTAGAAGGCCCCATCGTGTAAAACCTTTACTCTTACGCAGCTTGCCAAACCTGGGAGAGTCCTACAATGGTGTGTTTTGAGTTATCACCCCCTCCCAGCCCAGTGCTCGCTGCGCCTTAAACCAGACCTGCACGGTGTGGGCCGTAGGGCCGATCAGCGTATTTTTCTTGGATTTATCATATAGGGCGCCCAGAATTCCATTTGTACCGAGCACATGCCTGTCCATGCGCAGAGCCGGTTCGTCCTGGGGGGCATGCAGCCATTGATTGATCACTATAAGCTGGGAGGCCCAATAATATAGGTTAATGTTTGGTAGAGCAATGCCACCGTCGTACCAGCTCCGTATTAATTTACACATAGCTATACGGTGAGGCTTCCACTCCCATAGTAGGTGACCCACCTCCACCTCAATGGCTTTAAAACACAAGTCGGGTATTGGCATGGGTGTATTTTGTAGCGCATAAAGGAACCGGGGGAGAGCCATCATTTTAACGCTGCCCTCCCCAACAGTGTCAGCGGGAGGGAGTGCCAACTTTTAACATCGCTCTTTAGCCTCTTCAGAGGTGGAAGTAAGTTACGTTCCGTGAATTGCGCATGATGAGGCGTGATGTGGATACCGAGATATCTAAAACTGTAAGCTGCTATCTGTATTTCAGCCCCTCTGGGCAAGCATGGGGGTGGGCCTTTGAATATGCCGCGAGCAACTCCAATACTAGTGCGAACAGTAATGGGGAGAAAGGGCAGCCTTGTCTAGTCCCTCGCCCCAGCGGAAAGTCTTCCGACAATCGCCCATTGACCACTACCTGCGTCAGTGGCTGAGTATAGTAACTTTATCCATGCACAGATTTTGGGTCCAAACCCAAAACGCTGCAGGACCGCAAAGAGAAAAGGCCATTCCACCCGATCGAAGGCCATACTGGCATCCACCGAGAGGATGACCGCCTCCTCCTGTATATCGGGTTCACTAGCTAGTATACTGTGCAGACGTCTAAGGTTCATCACTGTGTTTCTGCCCGGCGATTATCCGGATTGGTCCGGGTGTATGAGTGTCGTCAGATGTGGTTGCAGTCTGGCCGCCAGCGCCTTTGCTAGTATTTTCGCTTCCAAATTGAGGAGCGAGATCGGTCGGTAGGAGGAACACTCCTGAGGAGGTTTACCGGTGTGAGAAGTTGGCCTGGTATATGATGTTCACTAGTTAAAGTGACCACCTTGTACCATGCCAAGCAACCCTTATGGTGTGGTTGTAAGTCAACCTTTTCGGACCAGCTGCCCTAGTGGTAGCGTAGGCTAAGCAGTCTTTCAGGCTAAACTCGTTTAGGCATGTGAAGCAAGCTGTTTTACCAATTGTAACCCCCTTTTATACCAATGAAAGGACACCACACAGATATATATTCAAAATATATATGTATTTATTACTCAAAGTATCCCCTAGACTCTTTATGAGCACAGGAGCACAAATCGTTAAACAAGAAAGTATCACAATATACAAAAGTTGCACTTTATATGGATAGGCCCTGGTGGCCGCTCAAACCATATACTAAAATAGTGGTATAAGTACCACGAACAGGAAAGGGAGAAGGCCTAGGGCCTCTAGAATCGCTGGGCCTACAAGGAGCTAACTTTAGTTAGTGACCAGGAGGTCCACGGGTCGCGTGTGCAGTGAGGAAAGTTACACGCGGGCTCCTATAGGTTTTCAATGGGTGCGTAAAAGTTCAAAAGTTACTGCTAGAAGGGTCTTCTGGTTGGACAACGAAATCAAGACTTCAAACCTAGACATTAGAAATGTTACTCTACACTTGTGCACCGGAGTGCCAGCTTTACCTCACCCACAGGAAGCGGGTGCATAGGGCTCGAAGTGCGTCGGGTTTCGTCTATCTGTTCAATGGAGCCTGACGACAAAGATGCTGCAGGCGGTCGGTCCAGAAGAGATGCGGTGGATCCAAGGGAGGATCGGAATTGTAGAAGACCTGTAAGCAGAGGGGACAGTGTTCACAGTCACTAGCCAGTGACCGGCGTGGCACCAGGTAGGTACCAGGCGATGTCGGGTGCAAACAGGTGAAGAGGTGTAGCTTGTCTCTGCAGCCACGTGGTCCCTGAAGGTCGACGACGTCCAGGAGTCGGTTCACGAGCTGTCCCACGCAGGCTCTCGCTGTCGGCGGTGTCGGCGACTCAGAAGAAGCAAACAAGCCTTGGCAAAAGCAGGAGTCGCAGGAATCGAAGAAAGCTGTTGGCTCTGACCAGCAAGGTCAGAGGGGCTGCTCCTTTGGAGGGAAGCAGGGGCCAGTCTGGAGCAACCAGACCAGTGTCGTACTTTTCAAAAAGGTTCGCCAAGATGGCCACTAGCCAACGGGCCAGGGACCAGTTAGGCGCGACGAGTCGCAAAGTGCAGAGGGGCCCCACGCAGATCGTGGAGATGCTGGAGGGCTCACCTTTGGTGCAGATGCTGCTCGGATGTTGGGCTTCTCAGGACCCAAAGCACAACTCGGAGGGAGCCTCTGTTGTCGCGCTTGCAGCTTGTCGAGTGTCTTCCAAGATGGCTGGCTCCACGTGTCTCGGTGCCTCCACGGGTTCCTTCTTTGCAGGGACTGTGGATCGGGCTGTGAGAGGTCTGGAGGTCCAGTTCTTGTCGGTCTCTGGGCTCGGGCTCCGGCGGGAGGCGGCGGCAAAGCAGACGTCGATTCGCTGGTTGGTGCTTGCGTTAGCAAGATGGTCACTCCCTGACCATAGGGGAGAATTCCTTCAGTCTTCTGTGCAGCAGAACGTCGAAGTTCCCGTCTTCTTCTTAGTGTTAAGTTGATTCCAGGATGTCTGAAGTCTTAGGACACAGCTCCTACCTTTAAGCGGATTCTAGGGGCCGGACTACCTGCTAGGTCCCTCCCTAAGGGTGGGACCAGGAAGGGGGGGTGGTTACACCCCCAATCCTTTGTCCAGCTCGCCCCAGGTCTGGGGCTGGTGTGCCCCAGGACCGATTTGAACTGGCATATGCACCGAGGCTCCTTGTGAGCCTCAGGCATGTCTGATTCTATTCAAGCCCTACCTGACCAATACACAAAATCCTGTCTGGGGTGGTGCTCGCACCCCCCCTGGCCGGAAACCCTTTGTCCACGTCTCTCAAGCTGGAAGGACTCCCAGCAGCAGGAGGGCAGACTTGTGTCTGTGGTGGCAGCATCCATTTTGTGGAGCTGAGGCTATGTCTGATTTTACCCGGGTTTCAGGTTCTGTACATGTCGTGTCCCTCTAGGAGGGTGGAATGCTAACCCCGTCACCAGAATTGGCGAGGGGTTAGTATTCCAATTCGTATGACACCTTACTCAACATGTTTTGATAAAGCCAAACCAAAGATAGCATTTAACCGCGAGGTTCATAATGCACTTAAGAGTATATGGTATGGCGATATCTGGAAACGGTAGAAGGAAGTTGTTCCGACCACTGCAGACAGGCTCAGCTCATGCCAGAGCACCATCTCACATGAAACCAAGCACTCTGCCTTCAGGATTGTTAAGGCCTGCCATAGGAGTGACTTATAGGTTAACATGTGTCCCATTTAAGGTTAGGTATAGGTATACTACACCTAAGTAAGAGGTGGATACACCAACTTACCCCAGCTGAGTGATCAGCCAGTTGTGTCAAATTTCTAGGCCAGGCCAGGGGTGGCACAATACATGCTTCAGCCCCTGGTAGGACTTAGATACACCAATGCCCTGGGTACCTAGTGTACACTGGTACAGGGGCTCACAGGGTGATCCAGTTCCAATTGGTTATGCACCTGAAGTGCATAGTGTCAATTTAGTAGAGAGAACAGCAGGCTGGGGGTCTGATTAGCAGGCCCACAGCCTCAATATGTCAAAAACCAGTGAAGCAAAAAGCAAAAATTTGGGGTGACCATAGGATAGCAGACCCTACTCTCCTACAACCGGGTTTGAGTATCGCTATGAGTGTAGCCACCCTCTGATTACGTGGGAGCATCCCCTCTGCCAAACTGGCTTGGTACATTCTCAACAAGTGTGGTACCAGTGTGTCCGTTTCTCTTTTGTACAATTCCACTGGGATCCCGTTGGGTCCCAGCGCCTTCCCAGGCTGGAGTCCCTTAATGGCTGCAGCGATTTCCTCAGTATTGAGGTCCGCTTCTAGTAGTTGTACGTTTTGTGGTGTCAGTCTTGGGAGCTGTATGTCTCGTAAGAATTCTAAATTCTCCTTGATTGTCGCCGTTGCTGTGGGAGTGTATACTGTTTCCTAATGATGCGCAAATTGCATTGCGATATCATTCGGGTCTGTTATCATCTCTCCGGTAGGTAACCTAAGTTGTGCCACCCAGCGGCTGGTCCTCTCCTTTTGGTCTAGCCATGCCAGTAATTTGCCCGCCTTGTCCCCCACTTCGCAGATCATGTGCTGTGTTTTCGTGATCCTTGCCCTGGCCACCTCCCATACATGGTCCCTGTAAGCCTGCTTAGCTAAGTTAAGAGCATGGGTGTTGGTGTCGCTGGGATCTGCTGCGTGGTCGCCCTCCGCGCGGTCTACCGCACGTTCCAATTCCAATACCTGTTGCGCTAGTCCGTGTTTATGTGCAGAGATCATTGAGATGGCTTGTCCACGCATGACCGTCTTGTAGGCCTCCCAGAGGACAATTGGAGAGGCAACTGTATGCGTGTTTTCGTGAAAGTAGTGCTCCGAGGTCTTATGCATGGCTTTCCTGATATATGGAACTTTGAGGTATCCTGGGTGAATGGGTAAAATACGTCTCCGACCCAAGAGGCGTGATGTATATGTTAATAGTAGTGGTGAATGATCGGAGATGCCTCTTGGGAGGTGTTTGAGCTCCTGTATTTTGTTTAAACCCGTTTGGGCGGTGAAAAAATAGTTTATCTGGGAGAGACTGTTATGCACGCCTAAGTGATGCGTATATTGGTGTTATGAAGGGTGACGCATGCGCCAAATATCCACCAAACCGAGTGCGTCGGTGAAGTCCTGCAGGGGTGAGGAACCTGTTCCCTGACCCCTAGGCGGGTGCCTGTCCCATGTGGCATCCATTGTGGTATTGAAATCGCCCCCTATCACGAGTTCCCCGGGGGGCAGATCGAGCAGGAACTTACCCAGGGCCTGGAACGCTATTGTGTGTAGTGCTGGGGGAATGTACACCGAGACCAAATTAAAAACTGTCCCACCCACTGACAGGAGGCCGCTGCAAATCGCCCCTGATCATCAGTCCAGGTTGCGGTCAATACCAGAGGGCAGCTCTTGCGGAGCAGGATCCCGACCCCCCTTGAACCAGAGGTGAATTCAGAGTGGGTCACCATTTAAAGCCCCATCTGTCCAATGCTTTGACGGCTGTACCGACCAGGTGCGTTTCTTCTATCAGAGTGACTGATGGGGCAAGCATGTTTAGTGACATTTGTATGACTAACTCCATCAGATGTGTATGTGCTCGTATGTGTAATGTAAAACAACTGAGAACAAAAAACAAACCTCCCTCCAGAAAAAGAAACAAACCCCCTCACCTCCCCCCTTCCTGCTCCCCTGCCAGACGGATTCCCAACTACCCGCCTCCCCAACAATGCAGAGTGCTTCGATCCCATTAAACAGTACTTGCGTGCGGGGGGAGGAAGTCCGAGAGGCGCCTCAGGCGTCCCCTTGCTCAAAGACTATTATCCGGTTCTCAGTCTTAGCGTGCAAGTGCATCGTTACAGTTTTGATGTGATGTGATGTGCCATTCCTCATCTGGTTGTGCCGGGCCGGTCTCGCGATGCGAGACCAGCTCAATGGTCACTTCGTGGTTTGCTGCTGGTTTCAGGCCGGACCACGTGGCAGGATATTGCTCAACTGTTTTAAGGACACTGGTCGTCACTGCCCGGCCTTCGATTGTGGGGGGGTCCTCCTCGCTATTCTCGGTTGTGCCATCCCTTGACTCGCCCCCCTCTCGGAGTCGTTGTTGGTGTCTTCCTGCCCGTCGGGATCCTCCTACCCATCGCCAGCCCTCTAGCCAGTCCTGGGCCTCCTCGGGTGTTTCAAAAAACCAAGTTTTTCCATCTGCCACCACTCGTAGCTTGGCCGGGACCAGCATGGAGTATGCTAGCTCTCTGCTTCTGAGTTCTTTCTTTACCTCCTGGAAGCTTCTCCTTCGCTTTGTGACTGCCGCGGTGTAATCAGGGAAGAATTAGACCACTGTGTTCTGTATACGGAGTGGAGGAGCCACCCGTGCTGTCTGTAGTATGACGTCCCGGTCTCGAAAATACGGGCCAGGATGGGTATGGGGGGTGGGGCCCCGGCTTGGGCTTGCCCCGTGGGACTCTGTGCGCCTTTTCCACTGAAAAGAAGGTGGAGAGCTCCCTGGGCTGGAGCGGAGTTTTAATAAGGTCTTCTACGTAGAGATCCGTTGCTTGGCCTCCTTCGCTCTCCGGGACTCCCGTGATTCTAACATTGTTGCGTCGAGAGCGCCCTTCCTGGTCATCCAGCTTGGCCTTAGTCAAAAAAAGAAGAGGGGGACCAGGAGCTAGTTATGGTCCAATGTCCGTGCTCCACTCATGACAGTTAAATCAATGAGGACATTGTTCCCTGTTGGCGGTGAAACAAAAATAACGATCACCTGCTCAACATAGGTAGAGATAGAAGAAAGAGTGTAAAAGGAGGGGGGGGGAGAGAGGAGGAGAGGGGGGTAGAGGGAAGATGAAAAGAGGCAGAGAGAAATTTCCCCGGTCTCAAGGATCCAATCCCGAAGGGGAGGACTCTATGTAGCCTCTCGTTAGCCCTCACACACCCCGAGGGATGTCTTGCTTCATCATTGGGCTTGTTGTTGCTCCTCGTCGGGCCGGCGCTGCAATGCCCGACGGTCCCCCGAAGGGTCTCTTTATCGGAGGTCTTTTAAAGAGAAAAGCCGTAAGGTGAATGCGGGTATGTGGGCTAAAAAGTTGTGAGGTGGATCCGAGAGGTAGGTGGTTGCGTGCGTGCAAGGTGTGTGAGATAAAAATGCCTAGGGGTGTCCAAAAAGTGAACTTTAATATTATGGAGCCTCTGGCAAAGTAAAAAGACCAAAAGGTCACGGGGTCACTAATCAGCGCAAGGTGCTAATGTGACTTTAGTGAAAGGTCGACATGTTTCACGCCTAAAAATGCCCGAGCGGGTCAGTGGCGTTTCATCAGGACCAAAGAAGAGTGAAAGGTTGTGCACGGTGAAGACGGGGGTGCCAGAGATTGGAAGGGTAACCCACGTCTAAAAAGAGGTTAAAAGTGGTACGGGGCTGCGGGGTACAATGACCTGGTCAGCAAGGACAAGAAGAGCGTACCAAACTAGTGTAACCCTCGTGTTTCTGACAAGGGCTCCCTAGGTTCCGCCGAGGCTGCCAGCGCCCTATTTGGGTTGCGTCGGGGGCCGGCTCAGTCAGCACCTACCCTCTGCTTGGCCGCCATGATTTTGTTGTCGGCTTCCAACTGACTGACCTTCCGTTGTAAGGCGTTGGTGTCGTTAGTGAGGGTTGTCGCCACCTTTTCCACCTCCGAGACTCTAGTGGCCATTTTCTGAAAGTCCGCTCTCAGGAAGGAGACATCTGAGGAGATCGATCCCACTGTAGTTTGCACGTTGTTGAGGGCAGACATTATATCCTCAAGCGTGACCTTGAGAGACCCTTCAGGTGTGGGGGCCGTTTCCGTTGGGGCCAGTCGTTCAGGTAATGCTGCAGAGTTTTTGGAATATGCATATTTATCCAGCTTGCGCTGCGGAGTCATGCATGGCCCCCTGCCCCCCATCTACGGCTGGTTACTTGGGTCTCTATGGGCCTTTACCCAATCACTGGACGGTAGTCGCTTCCGCGTGGCTACGTTTCACCCGCGGCCTGTCGGTTTTCCCGGGCACTCAGTAAGATAGGGGTTAGCAGGGCAGTAGACACCGCAGCCGATGCAGGCCGGGACTCCTCTGTGTGTGTCGCAGCAGAGTGGGCACGTTGCAGGGCAAGATTGGAGATGGCACCGCCTGCACCCGCCTCTGGGACTTTCAGTGGCTCCTGAGGCCTATGCCTTCAAGTCTGTGGGTCTCCACACCTTATAGCGTGCAACACCGTATGTCTTCTGCCCCTAAGTTGGTGTCTTTGGAGGTGCTGGATATCAGGTCCGAGGGGCCCTTGTGTCACCCCCCTCACTTGCCTGTATACTTCGGGAGTGCTAATCAAGTGGCAGCAGTCACGGCCGGCGCTCAGCCTCGTACCCCTCTCCCGGCATGGCGGGCTCCTACTCCCACTGGGGCCTCACTCCGCCGCTTCCCCTTAAGTGCTGGGAGGGTTATCCAGCCCAGGTGATCGCCTTTTCACCGAGTGCCCTCCGGTGTCTATAATGTCCACCTTGAACGTCGCATCAATCTGCTTGCGTTCCCTCCAGGGCCCTGCACTAATCGAGGCCCGGGCTTCTATCGTGCGTGTAGGCCGTTGTGGATCTAGCGGCCTCAGCGTCTTGAGCGGCGCGGTTTTGCAGCTGGAAAACGGAATCGGAGGGTGCCCCTTGTATTCCGGTATTCAATAGTGTCTTTAAGGGTGCGGTTATGCCGGGTTTCCGCCACGTTTTCAGGCCGCTCCAACTATTTCAGCCCCGATGTAGCAGCCGTGTCAGCCAGCGCTTCGCCCCTCACCCCTTTCCTGAAGTGTCGGGCTCCGACTCCTGCTGGGGCCGTATTTCGCCGTTCCTCCACTGGTGATGTAGGGTTAATGAGCCTGGATGAACAAGTTACTTACCTTCGGTAACGCTTTTTCTGGTGGATACAGTATCTGCCTGTGGATTCCTCACCTTGTGAATATCCCCTGCGCCAGCATTCCACGGAACTTTTCTTCCCCAGCATTCCACGTCGACGTGGGCGACGTCACAAAACATCGGCTCCGCACGCGACTCCGTACGACGTCATCGGAGCCATAAGAAGCCCACGTCGGCGTGATGACGTCAGTTCCACCCATTTTTTCCGTGCCTTCGAGGCGAACAGGTGAACCAACGACAATCCCAAGTATACACAGTATATAGAAAACCAATACATATACATAGCATACAAAACAAAGGAATGCTAATCAAACAAGCATTTCCTACAAATGTACAAGAGAAAATACAAGCATTTCAAACAAGACCTATTTCATGGTATACAAAAGGTGGACAACGGGGAGGCGGGTGGGTTGGTGAGGAATCCACAGGCAGATACTGTATCCACCAGAAAAAGCGTTACCGAAGGTAAGTAACTTGTTCTTCTGATGGATACATCTGCCAGTGGATTCCTCACCTTGTGAATAGATTCCCACAGCAGTCCCCACTCCCGGAGGAGGGTGTCCACCTTTCTATACCAGAAAGTCTTGCAAGACAGAGCGCGCGAAGTGGCCCTCCCTCCTCATCTCAGAGTCCAAGCAATAATGCTTTGCGAAAGTATGGAGGGAGGCCCAAGTCGCGGCCTTACAAATATCTGCCACAGGAACACCCCGGGCCAGAGCAGATGTTGAAGACTTAGCTCTAGTAGAGTGAGCACGAATACCCTCAGGAGGAGTCTTACCAGCCAGGGCGTAGCAGATCTTGATGGTCAGTATAATCCATCTTGACAGCGTGCGCTTGTGCACCGCTTTACCTTTAGAACGACCAACGTAGCCAATAAAAAGCTGGTCATCAATACGAAAGTCCTTGGTCCTGTCCAAATAAAAACTCATAGCCCTCTTCGGGTCAAGGCGATGGAGTCTTTCTTCTTCTTTGGAAGGATGAGGGGGTGGATAGAAAACAGGGAGGGTAATAGACTGCCCCAAATGGAAAGGAGTAACAACTTTTGGCAGGAAAGCAGCCCTGGTCCTGAGAACCATCCTTTCAGCATGTAAGGTAAGAAAAGGAGGTTTGGAACTAAGAGCTTGAAGCTCACTTACCCTCCTTGCCGAGGTTATGGCGACAAGAAAAACCACCTTAAAGGACAACAGCCTCAAAGGACAATTATGAAGAGGCTCAAATGGGGACCCCATTAAAAAGGTTAAGACAAGATTAAGGTCCCACTGAGGCATTACAAATGGAGTAGGAGGAAACATGTTTGTAAGGCCCTTAATGAACCTCAGAACAACCGGAGATTTAAATAACGAAGGCTGATCTGGAAGGCACAGAAATGCCGATAAGGCCGAAAGGTAGCCCTTGACCGTGGCCACAGCACAGCCCTGCTGAGCCAAGGAAAGAGCAAACTGAAGCACATCAGAAAGATGAGCCTTTAAAGGGTCAATGGACCTCTCCCCACACCACTTTACAAACTTAGACCACCTGTAAGAGTATATGGACTTGGTGGAGTGTCGCCTGGCCGATAAAATAACGTCCACCACATCAGGTGGGAGAGAGAAGGAACTCAGGTTGCCCCGTTCAATCTCCAGGCATGAAGGTGTAAGCTCTGGAGGTGGGGGTGTAGAACCTGCCCCTCCGACTGCGAGAGGAGGTCTGCCCTCAGAGGGAGACGGAGCGGAGGGCACGAGGAGAGGTGGAGAAGATCTGTATACCACACCCTTCTTGGCCAATCCGGGGCGACCAATATGACTTGGGCCCGGTCTTGGCGAATTTTCCTCAGAACCCGAGGAATCAAGGGTATGGGAGGAAACGCGTAAAGGAGTCGTGAGCCCCAACTCAACTGAAACGCGTCCCCCAACGCCCCCTGCATCGGAAACTGGAGACTGCAGAATGACGGGCAGTGCGCGTTCTCTCGGGTGGCAAACAGGTCCACCCGAGGAGTCCCCCACGTCCGAAAGACGTGACGAACCACCTCCGGATGGAGCCTCCACTCGTGGTCGGCGGAGAACTGCCGACTGAGACTGTCCGCACGCACGTTCAGCACCCCGGCCAGATGATTTGCCATCAGACAAATCTGATGGTCCTGAGCCCAGGACCACAGACGCAGGGCCTCTCTGCAGAGACAAAGAGACCCTACTCCTCCCTGTTTGTTTATATACCACATCGCGGTCGTGTTGTCCGTCAGGACTTGAACTGACCGACCGCGAAGGGAAGGGAGAAAGGCCTTGAGTGCCAAACGAATCGCCCGCAACTCCAGAAGGTTGATATGAAACAACCTCTCCTCTGGAGACCAAAGACCCTTGATCTCCAGATCCCCCAGATGAGCACCCCACCCTAGGGTGGAGGCATCCGTTATCACTGTGGCCACCGATGGAGGTAGATGGAAAGGCTTTCCTTGGGACAGATTGCCCTCCACGCCCCACCAAGACAGATCCGCTGCAGCTTCTCCGGAGATCTTGATCGACTCCCCGAGATCCCCGTTGTGCTGATACCACTGCTTGCGGAGGCACCACTGGAGCGCCCTCATGTGCCAGCGTGCATGGTTGACCAACAGAATGCAGGAAGCGAACAGACCGAGCAGGCGAAGGACCTTCAGAACTGGAACAACCGCTCCACTGTGGAATAAAGGGACCATCTCCTGAATGTCGAGAATCCTTTGAGGAGGAGGGAATGCTCGACACACAGTAGTGTCCAGTACTGCCCCTATAAACAGGTTGCGTTGAGAGGGCACCAGGTGAGACTTGGGCACATTGATCGAAAAACCCAAGTCGAATAACAGCTGAGTTGTCACCTGCAGATGACGCTGCACCATCCCTGGGGACTCTGCCTTCAGAAGCCAGTCGTCCAGGTAGGGGAAAACCGGAATCCCCGACCTCCTGAGATGAGCAGCCACCACTGCCATCACCTTTGTGAAGACTCGAGGTGCAGTAGTAAGACCAAACGGGAGGACCGCAAACTGATAATGTTGCGACCCAACCGTAAAACGGAGATACTTCCTGTGCGACTTCAGGATTGGGACATGGAAGTACGCGTCCTGCAAGTCGAGCGACACCATCCAGTCTCCTTGCTGCAACGCTTGAAGAACCTGCGCAAGGGTCAGCATCTTGAACTTCTCCTGTTTCAGGTAAAAATTCAAGATTCTGAGGTCCAGAATCGGACGCAATCTGCCGTCCTTCTTGGGGATCAGGAAATACCGGGAGTAGCATCCCTGACCCCTTTCCTGCTCCGGAACCACCTCTATTGCGCCCTTCTGAAACAAGGCCAGAACTTCTTTCTGCAGGAGAAGCAGGTGGTCCTCCGAGCAATAACCTTGGCAAGGAGGGTAAGGGGGAGGAAACTCCCGAAAGGGAAGGGCGTACCCAGTCTCTACGAGGTTCAAAACCCAAAGGTCGGTTGTAACAGATTTCCAACCCCGTAGAAAGTAGGACACCCGACCCCCCACAGGTCTTACATGATCCGGGATGGGGGATCTAGGGCTGCTTCCCTGAAGCCTCATTTGGAGCAGAGGAGGAGGAGGAAGAAGAGGGGTTACGACCAGAACCTCTCCGACCCCTTTGCTTCCCTCTATAGGAGCGATAGAGGGGATTCTGCTGCTGTTGTTGCTGCTGTTGTTGTGGCTGTCGAAAGGAGCGAAAGGATGACCTTCCGAATCCCCTAGCCTTACGGAAAGTTGAACCTCTCACAGGAACCTGCAGACCCAAGGACTTCGCCGTTAACCTACTGTCCTTAAAACGTTGAAGAGCAGAATCTGCCTTCTCCCCAAACAACTTTTGTCCATCAAAGGGCAGATCCACCAGCGTGGCCTGGACATCCGCAGAAAACCCTGAGGAACGGAGCCATGCCTGTCTCCTCGCGGCAATGGACGACCCCATAATTCTCGCCACAGAGTCCGCCGTATCCAGCCCAGACTGGATCACCTGCCTGGCAGCTGCCTGAGTGTCCGCCACAACCTCCATGAAGGACGACTTATCCCCCTCGGGTAACTTAGGGGCCAGAGTCTTTATAGAGTCCATCAGGGCATGAATATAACGCCCCAGCAAGCACGTAGCATTTGATGACTTCAATGCCATACTTCCTGAGGAGAAAGACTTTTTGGCCGCCTGATCAACTTTCTTCGACTCCCTATCAGCAGGAGATTGGGGGAAAGCACCCGAAGCATGTTTAGAACATGAAGCCTGCACCACTAGGCTCTCCGGAGAAGGATGCGTGGATAAAAAATCCGGGTCTCCTGGCGCAACCCTGTATCTCCTTGCCACCTGCCTGCAAACTGCTGGAGCTGACAGAGGCTTCTTCCACACCTCCAATACTGGTTCCAAGAGAGCCTCATTGAAAGGTAGCAAAGGCTCAGAAGCCGACGTCGGGGAGTGCAACACCTCTGTGAGCAGATTGGACTTGTATTCCACAGAGGGCAGCTGCAGATCTAACAACTCCGCGGCCTTCTTGATCACAACATGGTAGGGCGCCAATTCCTGTGGCGGAGAAGACCTTGCAGAAGCATGCTCCCACTCCGGGGTGGTATCCAAACCACTTGCTACCTCTATACCTCCAAACTCGTCCGAAGAAGAGTCGACCTCACCTTCTTCCACCTCAGCACGAAATCTTTCCTCCTCCAAAACCCTTTGGGCTTCACGCCTCGATCGATTCCGGGGAGCCGGCGTCGTCGACGTCGTACGCGGCGTCGGTGGAGCCAAAGGCATCGGCGTCGGAGGCGCTACAGGTGGAGTCGGCGGCGCCGGATGCGGCGTCGATGGAGTCGGCCTCGGCGTCAAAGAAGGCTCCGAAGATTGACCATCCATCCGAGGTCGAGCCGGATTCCCAACCGGCGCCGGAAACTGCCAAGAAGGCGCCATCGGCATAAAAGGCATAAAAGGAGCCTGAGCATATTGCTGCGGCACTCCCAGAGAAAACGCCATCGGACCCACGGGACCTGCTGGTGCTCCGGATGGGAAGGATGCTCTCTGAAAAATGCCATACATGGCATTCAGAAATCCCGAAGGATCCGTACCTGGAGCCGGGAATTGGGGATAAGGAACTGCCCCTGTATCCTCCTGTGGAGCCACCGGCGTCGGCTCCTCCGAATCCTCCACCGGAACCACAGAGTCATCAGGCACCGGGACAGACTCTTCCTGCTCCTGCTCCACATCAGATTCCACTCGACCAGGAGTCGAAACCTTGGACGGCGCCGGAGACGGCGTCGGGGAACGAGCCGGAGTCCGCTTCGGAGAGGGAGACTTCGAAGACTTATCCGGAGAAGGCGAAGGAGACAAGATCTTGCTCTGACGTCGACGAGGCGAAGCCGACCTCGACCTCTTAGACTTCGAGGACCGACGCCGAGAAGAATGCTTCCTCTTCTTATGGTGTTTCTTCGACTTCGACGACCTCGAAGTCGAAGACTCCCGCCTGGACTTCTCCTTTTTCCTCCCTCTCTTCTCCTCACCGATCTTCTTCATGAAGAGTTTGGTCTTCCTCTCCTTCAGTGCTTTAGGATTCATGCTCCTACAGCACCCGCACTCATCCACATCATGATCAGAAGAGAGACACCATAAACAATTCTGATGCGGATCCGTCATGGACATCAGGCCTCCGCACTCCCTACAGGGCTTAAAGCCCGACTTCCTCGTCGAAGACATTCCGATTTTAACAAGAATACACCACTAGATTACAAAGTATCTAGAGAGCACTGGGAAAAAACCGTTGCGCGTCGACGGCGCGGAAAAAAGGGAACTGACGTCATCACGCCGACGTGGGCTTCTTATGGCTCCGATGACGTCGTACGGAGTCGCGTGCGGAGCCGATGTTTTGTGACGTCGCCCACGTCGACGTGGAATGCTGGGGAAGAAAAGTTCCGTGGAATGCTGGCGCAGGGGATATTCACAAGGTGAGGAATCCACTGGCAGATGTATCCATCAGAAGATCGTCTTACTGTTGGGTGCTCTCGAGTGCCTGTGATGTCGGCCCAGGATTTCGTGAATGCGTCTATCGGCGTGCGCTCCCGCCGGGCCCCTGCACTAATCGAAGCCCCGGCGTCTATCATGCTTGCAGGCCGCTTCAGGCAGAGCGGCCCCGGTTGCTCGTGCGGTGCAGCTGTGGAGACGAAAAGAGGATCAGAGGGTGCCCCTTGCTGTCCGATGCCCACTGGTGTCTTTGAGGGCGGATGTATGTCAGGATCATGTGCCGGATTGATGGGGGAACTTGCGCCGGTCTCGGAGCTCCTCTAAGCCGCGGCCATTTCTCTCGGCTGCAAGGCCAGCCCCTCCCTGATATGCATTCTTACCTGGCAACTTGCAGACAGCCACTTATAGTAAATGCTTCTGTCTCATTTCATTAATTCACCATGAAGTGGTTTCTATGGTTTACGCATCATCAATCTCGGAAAGGAGTTGGCCTAACGGCTAGGGCGTTCGACCTCGGACCTGGGGAACTGGTTTCGAGTCTCGGTAACGACGCTGAACATCCTGTAATTCTGGGCAAATCACTTAATCTCCCCATGCCTAACAAAAAATAATTGTGTGTCCTCATGCAACGTAACTGGTGCTATGTAAAGCGCTCTGATACCTGATTGGATGTGGATCAAGTTCGTGCTATATAAAACTCTTAAAAAAAAAAAAAAAATATCTTCTTTCTGAGAAATATTCATATTTTTTACTCTTTTATTCTCTTGGATAATTTCACTTTTGGTTGGGCTGCGGTTCTGTCCATTCTTTCCACCCGTCAAGTGGGCAGGGTACGCTGTCATTTATTAATTCAAGGACAGCATGTATGTGAGTTATTTATATCTTAAAAATGTTAGGTAGCATGGCACCATATATTTGGGCTTCATGCATGTGGGCCACCCACACACTTGTTATCTCTCCTAACTCTATTTTAATCTTGTAACACATCGACCATTTTACCTAACTTAATTCTTTTGTCATATATAGGGCACAGTTATTCTATAATTATTTTGTAGATGTTATTCATCATGGCTTCCTGATGAAGGCTGTAGAGCCGAAGCGCGCTTAGGTCACTATTGGTCAAACTCTTCTAGCCATGTTGTATTTGCACATGCTTCTATTTAATTAGCTAAGCAGAATTTAATTTTCTCCATCTTACTCTGAAAAGCCATGAAGACCTAGAATGTATGGCCATTGATGCAAACTGAAATAACTGTAATTCATACTGGGTCATCGTATCACTATGTATTAAAAAGCGAATTGGCACATATCACTGCCGTGTAATAGAATGAAGATGTGATGGGTCTGGTTCCCATATAAATCTATATACCCCATTGCATCTATTCTAGAAGTATGAATGTGGGAGTGTGAGTGAACATTTAGGCTTATTTCATCATTTCTTAGATGGAGATACACATTGTGCCTTTTAAATATGTATAATCATGAATAATGCACTTTGGATTATGTATTTATTTAATGTATTTTGATTATGTCTCATGCACTATCTGTATTTTTGATACTATTAAATTGCTTTTGATATAGATCTTGATCAGGATTCTCTATTCATTTCTTTATCTGCTTGCCCATATGTTTAATAGTGCCTTAAGTATTCATGTATACATTTGTTATCAGTCTTACCCGCACCAACAGTATTTGAGTGACTAACATCTCTGAGTGTTCGCCCTCTACGAGCCCTGGAGCTTCAGCCGCTATCTCCAATAAGTTGTTCTCAAGCGGCCCAGCTGGGCTGTGTTTGGCTATCCTAGTTCCCCCACATGTATTCCTGCACCAGCCGTGAGGGTTCTTCATGGCTCCTTCAAGCTGGGTACGTTGTTTCTTCCCACCGGTAGTGTGGTGGGGGGTGCAATGTTCCTGGCACTGGTCCCGAGATGACTCAGGCCCACTAGGGTCACCACGGTGGCCTCTATCCAATGACGATCCCGGTGACCCCTCTGTCCCATGGGGGTCCTAGTCCCTTCACTACACATGGGCTCTGGTCCAGATGACACAGTAGCAGTCTACGCGACACCGCCCCCCTCCACACTCTGGCATATGGGTCCGCAGAATTAACACCGCACAAAGCTATAGCCCGCTCCGCACAGCGGCCCCACATACGGGGTCTCTGACTTTACACTGCACTGGCGATAACCGGTACAGCACAGCAACGATCACAGCTCACTATGTGGCAGCCCTCCCTTGGCAAAGAGGGATTGCCAACTTTCCCAGCACACGGGCAATGACATGATTGGTGCAATTGCTGTCTCTTCACATCTCTCCAAGGGGATCCACTCACCAGGATTCGCCACTAGACCTCATTCCCTCCAACACTCTCCTCTTACTCACAGGGAACACTGGTCTAGGCAAGCAGGTAGGTGCTGTTGCTCCAGGGCAGGTGGTCTGGATTTCCTGGATAAAGTCCTTTCAGACTAGCAGGCCTTGGCCTCCAGTCCTGGTAACAAGCAGACATCTTGCAGAGCTTCTCCTCCTTGTCCCGGCTGCCTTACTGCTTGATTGCTGACTATTTTTGGGGTCTCAAGCTACCCTTCTTATAGTGCATTTCCAGACACCAAATGTGATTTAGAGTCTGGGTCTTTGAGGTTTATGTTGGGGGGGTCTGCTGTATTTTGAAGTTCCCATACCTCTGTTCTTTCTTCCTTGAGAAAGCAGTCTGTCATAGTAGAAGCAACTCCAAATCTGATAGTCCCACAACACAGGCTATGGGAGTGACTAGAGGTTCACACCTGGATGTCAACCACAGTAATATGTGTATCAAAATGTTATCCCGGGCCTCAGCCCAACTTATTAGAATTCTCTTATCAGCCCCATCTCCTTACTGAGATGTGATGAGACCCCTTCCTTGCAACCCCTCTCTGAATCAAAGCGCACTCTTTGAAATGTACTGGAGAACCTGGCTCTTCCTACCTCCACAGGGTGTTCCACTCAGCTTACAGGGATGCAGCAATACACAAATCTGTCTGGTGGGGATTCTTCTACCTCCTCTCCTCATGTTTCTCCATCCAGCCCTGGGTTCCCAAAATGGAAACCAGAGTGTCTAATAAATTGTACTATTTACGGGCATACATACATCCAGCACATGGATATAGCATACACGCACTGACAGCACTACTTCCTTTATGTATTGTACCAGTCACAAACACACATACATCCAGCACATGCAGACAATATACACGCAATGCACAGTACTAAATTATCCCTGTATTGTACCATTCACAGACACAAATACACCTAGCACATCAATACTACACATGCACTGCACAGCACTATACCGGCAACAACAACAGGGCAAGGATGAGTTAAGCACACAGCAGCAAAACTTTAATGAGTGAGTCTATAGACATTACTCCAGAGACACTGTTCACTCCACGATATGCTGCCACCACTGCACTTGTGCTGCTTAATTCCTGGTAAAGGCAGTAGACTTTGACTACTATGAGGCTAGCGCTTTGGTTGCTCCTCCCAGTCCAACAAGACTGCAATCCGTGAGACAGGCCTATGTCATGGTGAACAAGCATGATCTGTGTTTGCCTATGACAAGAAAAATCAGCATTAGGGATCTAGACATCAGTACAGTTGGGGCAGGGGTGCACATCCATCCCCATGCAAGGGACTTTAGTGTCCCAATAGCTTCTTTCAAGGGAGTCAAGGCTTTGGTTTGACAACTAAAAAGGAGTCCAGGTTTAACATCATACATGCCACTACAGATTGTGGACTCCCGTCATTGCCGTTCATGCAACTCGCGAAAAAACAGCATCCAGTTACTGTGAGCGCAGAAGCATAAAAACTATCCAGGTGGCGAGGATGATCTGACAACACACTGATGGAAAGCATGTTGAGCACTTCTTCTCCCTCTGGACTCAATTAGTCTCTGGTAAGCTTATGGTACTTCCTTCAGCACAGATATTAATATGGATGTAACAGCATGCCCCCTCCTAAAGCTCTGCGTTTATCAGTGGGCTGGTAAAAACATAAAGTGAACCAGTAAAGTAGCATGAATGGAGAAGCAATTTCCCAAGAGTGCTCTTGATGAGTAATCTTCCAATGGATCAAAAAACTGAAGTCGTGGGTGTTGGAAGCAACAAGGAGAGCAGGGGATGCAAAGAGAAGCAAAAGGTGAGAGAGCAATGTGAAGCAGACGGAGGAACACATGGGCGAGAAAGCAATAAGATTAAGTAAATTAGGTTACGCCCAACATGGATGGGCACGGGGGAAGAACACAGATGACCCACAGCAACATGGAATGCATGGGGAGAAGTACACAAGAGAGACAGTTGGAAAACACATGCACTCTCGTGAAGTGCGTAACCCAAAGGAAAAAAGTACTGCTTCAAAAGCAAGCAGTGAAAGCACGGAAGCCTACCAATAAAAAGAGATGGCAAAAGGAATATATTCCATGGGAGGGACACACAAGATAGACAAATTAGGACACAAATAAGCAGGTGAATGAGAGTGACAGGAAACCCAACCAAAGGCATGCAATAGGTGAATTCAAGGTCCATGTATGTTCTTGGTAAACCCGCAATATGTCTCACAACAGACGCAAGGTGTAGTAGGCACGACCTAAAAATTAGGTTAATGTTTTCAGAACCTTCTTCTTTCCCTTCGTCACTTTTTGTTAATTTGTTTTAATCATGAGTGCTAAATCAGTAAGTTTAGAAAAAAAATGGGACTCTCCAATCGAACCAATTTGTCCTTTACGGACCACTTCAGGCCACATCAAAACTATGTCATCTGAGGTCTTTCAAACCAGGTAGTTTCAGCTGCTAAATGATGAAAACAAGTCACTTATGTCAATACATCAGTTCCTCTTTGTTGAATATCGCAGAAAGCTTAGGTGAATACTCCAAATCAGGGTGTTTGAAAGTCTTCCTAAAGGCTGATAAGAAGACACAGTAGGACTGTGTTGGAGCTTTCTCTTTTTAAAGGGTTATACCCAAACGTTTGCCTTTCTTTGTCCTCCTAATATTTCTGACCTATTTTTGTTGGCTTTACAACCCTCTGGGCCAGAGGTACGACAGAAAATTGCATGTGCAAACGGGTTTGCGACCGCATGTGCATGCAATTTTCCTCTAGGCCATGTACTAATGCAATTTTGCGACTAGCAAATAATTTGCGACTCGCAAAATAGTGTTTTGCGGCTCGCTATTAGGAAGGGCCGTTCCCTTCCTAATAGTGACTCACAAGCCATGTACAAATGTTTTGAAACCGCAACTGTGGTCGCAAAACACTTGCAATTTACCACCCTCTTCAAGAGGGTGGTAATGCAATCGCAAAAAGGAAGGGGTCCTTTTCCCTTTTGCAAATGCAGGGGGAAATATTTTTGAGGGGCTGGCAGTGGTCCCAGGGACCACTTCCTGCCCTTAAAAAATTAAAGGAAAACGTTTTTTTTTTTTTTTTTAAATGCATCTCGCAATCAAGCGCACTTTGCTTGTGGCAATTTCAAATGGTCGAACATCTGGCCCTTAGTACTTTACCACTGCTATTCAGTGCTAAAGTGCATATGCTCTCTGTCTAAATTGTATTGGTGATTTCTTTTTTATGACTGGCATATTTGATTTACCAGTAAGTCCCTAGTAAAGTGCACTGTGTGTGCCCAGGACCTATAAATCAAATGCTTTTAGTAGGCCTGCAGCACTGATTGTGCCACCCACATGAGTACCCCTGTAAACATGTCTTAAACCTGCCACTGCAGTGTCTCTGTGGGCAGTTTTAAACTGCCATGTCCACCTGGCAAGTGCACCCCAACTGCGCAGAAAACGGTGCGAAAACTTTTGCTTTTAAATGTAGAGTGGTTTTATGGTTTTTACAGAGGTTTTATTTTGATGCAACTTGCACTGACTACTGGGGAACCATTATTTTTAGCAGAAAAACTTACTGGCACTCCGCCCTTCAGGCATCGTTCCCTGCAGTCCCTGGTCCACCGCGGCTTTTCCGTTTGAGTGGAGGGACCACAGGAGAGGAGGCGGGGCTTCAGCTCCAGGCAGCCTCTACATAAGCCGCATGGCAGCGCGGACGCGCAGCGGCTGAACAGAAAAAGGTGTGCAAACTTTTGCTTTGAAATTTAGAGTGGTTTTATGGTTTTTACTGACATTTTATTTTGATGCAACCTGCAATGACTACTGGGGAACCATTATTCTTAGCGGGAAAACTTACCAGCACTCCGCCCATCAGGCACCGTTCCCTGAGGTCCCTGGCCACCGCTGGAGCCCCGAAGGCACCCCCGTCTGCGCCCAACCGGGTCCAGCCCTAGAAAAGTTGGTATATTCTCCAGCCCAACTCACAGGGCTAAGGGACTGGGGTAAAGTAGAAGGCCGCCATTCCATGCAACTGGTCAAGAATTATCTGTCATGTGCCTACTGCGCTTTTAGGCTCCACCCGACGGCTGATACGCAACAAAATACTGACACCCACCTCAGCTATAAAATGTTTGCAGTGAATTGTAGGTCACTACCCAAACATTCGGTCGAATTAAATATCTTTATTGTAGAAGAATGACCAGACGTTCTGTTTTTAACAGAAACCTGGCTCCAGAAGGAATCCACCCCAGAGGTGATTCAAACGATATAGCATTCAGCGCAGAGATCGCGAGAAGAAGAAAGTGGGCGGGATAGCAGTCATATTTAAAGAGTCCTTTATGTGTCGGGTTGAGCCCAACCCTGTATCCGATTGTGAAAGTCTGCTCTTTTCTATTTCACTCTCTGCAACTTGCTCCTTTTGCGGAGTACTTCTATATCACCCCCATGGGGAGGAGGGGAAGAATTTCCTTATACTTATAAATTGCCCCACCCTTCCCGGGGGGGGGGGCAATTTATTAACTCTCACCCGGAAGTGGCAGCGACATTAGTAAGTGCATCCAGCAATATCACATTGCTGGCAGACTTTAACCTACACTCACTTTGAAGACCAAAATAACGCTGAGGCCGCAGAACTGTCCCAAGATTCATCAGCTATCTAACTGGATCAAAACGTATTGGGCCCTACACATATCAAAGGCCACACACTTGACCCTGTGGTCACTAACAACAATAAGTTGTCGGTGGGGACCCCCCCATCCCCCTGCCTTGGTCGGATCACTCATTGATCCCCATCCTCTTAAAACACAACGCAACCACGTGGATATTAGTATAAGGAAAGACCGCCCCTGGACTAAACTGTCCATAGAATCATGGTCCAGTGCACTGAAGAGTTCTAAACCTATTTTAGACTCCAACCTTACTTCTGCAGCAGGAAAACGATCTCACTGGACAAAGTGATCCCTGTCAAGCGTGAGAGAGAGGACTATGCCGTGGTACTCGCCCCATCTGAGATCACTTAAACAGGCCTGTAAACGTCAGGAAAGGAAATGTAGAAGGGACTATGGTGAGAGCAGTAAATTGGATTATAGACAGCCTATAAAATCCTACCAAGCGGAAATTAAAAAAGCCCAAGCACTCTATTATGAAGCAAAAATCACTTCCGCAGCTAACACTCCCAGAGAAATCTCCCGCACAGCGAAGACTCTGCTAGAACTCCCAGTTCCCGAAACCACCATCTCGTCCGATCGGTGCAATGAATTTGCAGACTACTTTCAAGAAAAAATTCAATACCTCTATAACACTTTCCCTGCCTCCCCATGTCCTAGTGACCCTCCCGTTCTAGCTCCTCTCACTGACCTTGACGTGATCACTAGACCCCCAGACGTTAGGTGGTACCCCTTGGAGAAATTCCCACTCATAGACCAGGCCACGCTTTTAAAGATCTTTGGCCAGATAAAATCCGGTTCTCTGTGCGACCCGGCCTCTCCCCCCCCCCCCCCCAGATGGGTAAGGTTAAACAGGTGGTGCTACCAGTAATACTGGAAGTCCTAAATCTCTCCATTACCAACAGCCTGGTTCCACAATCCTGGAAACACGCCATGGTGGCAGCGCTACTGAAGAAACTGACCCTAAACCCAGATGTCCTGAGTAACTATAGACAGATATCTCTGCTACCAATGGTCTGTAAGATCTTGGAAAAACATGTCAACTCCATACTCTCGGCTTTCTTAGAATCCTGCTCTCAGACCGGTTTCTGACCCCTTCTGGGGAATGGAACCAGCTCTCATATCCGTAGTGGAGGAATCTAAAAAGATTATGGATCCGGGAGGAGCAGTAGCCATCATCCTCCTTGACCTAAGTGCCGCGTTCGACACTGTCAATTTTGATATCCTCCTGAGCCGACTTCGGAGTATAGGAGTATCGGGGGAAGCAATGGCATGGATCCAATCGTACCTTAATGGCAGAACTTTCCAAGTATTTTCGGGAGAATCTACCTCCAGGTGTCTACCCCTTAGGTATGGAGTTCCTCAGGGATCATCCCTGAGTCCTACCTTATTCAAAATGTATATGAGGCCACCAGCGGATATTCTCTTTCCATTCTGGATAAAAATTGTCACCTATGCGGATGACACCCAGCTAGTGGTCTCTCTAAATCACCCGCACAATGCCCCCTCTGACCTAGAAACCTGCCTGGAGAAGGTGGCCACATGGATGCAAAACTCCTGCCTTAGGCTCAATGGCAACACATTTTAAATAATGTACTTGGGCAATCTACCCAACACTGATTTCAAATTGCAATGGCCAAAGTGTCTAGGATAAGCACCCACCCCAAAGCCCAAGATCAAAAGCCTGTGAGTGTGGCTCGACTAATCACTAAAATTTGATCAGCAAGCTGTTGAAGTGGCCGGTATCTTTTATGGCATCCTCAGAATTTTGAGAAAAATTCTTCCCCTCCTCCCCATGGGGGCAAGAACAACGGTGGTCCAGTCCCTGCTCCTCTCACGCCTGGACTATGGTAACTCCTTGTACCTTGGAGCGCCCAAATCCACCATTAGAAAACTCCAAGTGGCCCAGAACTGTGCCTCCAGGATGCTGCTTGGAGTGCCAAGAATTCAAAAGGCGAAGCCATGCCTGAAAGCCCTACATTGGCTACCCATTCTGGAAAGAATCAAATTCAAATCCCTTTGCATAGCCCATAAAACCCTGATGGGCAAAGGTCCTTCCATCTTCAACTCCCTCATTACCTTTTACCATCCCAGGAAACCTCTCAGTTCCGCTAGTCTGAGCCTGGCCGTCATCCCTTAAATTCATAGGATACGTAGTGGGGATAGCTCCTTCTCGTATAGCACAGCCAGGCTCTGGAACACTCTCCCCTTGCAGCTACGTTCAGAGACCCATCTTCTCACCTTCAGAAAGCACCTGAAAACATGGCTATTTCAAAACCTCAATCTGTAATTCCCACCCCTTTCACGGCTATGCTGCTAGTGCTGGGATGCCTTCGGGTAGCTATGCGCTCTAGGAATGCTAACTAATAATAATAATAATAACTTGCCAGGCCCAAACCTTCCCTTTTACTACATATAAGGTCCCCCTAAGGTAGGCTCAAGATAGCCCCATGGGCAGGGTGCAGTGTATGTGAAAGGTAGGACATGTGCTGGTGTGTTTTGCATGTCCTGACAGTGAAACACTGCCAATTTAGTTTTTCACTATTGCAAGGGCTATCTCTCCCCTAGGTTATCAATGGAGTTGCCTTGTAACATCTTACAAGTGTAACTTTCAATGGGAAAAGATAGAGATTTGGAGTTTGGGTTCCCTGAACTCAGAATTAAAAAATACATCATTTGGTGAAGTTAGTTATTACATTGTGTGCTTGAAACTGCCGTTTTTAGAAAGTGGGCATTTGCGTGCTTTAGCATCCTGTGCCTCTGCCTGCCTGTGGAATCCACATCTGGTTTAGACTGACATCGGGCTGTTTGTACATTCACTCCAGACGGTCACACACAGGGAGCTGAGGTGCGCCCTGCGTATCCTGATGGCCCATCACTAGGCTGATGGGCCTTCCTGAGCAAGAGTGGTGGGAGGAGTCGTCACTGACACCTGAATAGGGCTGTATCTGGCCTCTCACAATGCTGTCTCCACCCCACCAACCCCGTAGTGTGTCTGGAGCTAGAACAAGGCAAGGCAGGATCTGTGCACTACAAAGTATGCCTACTTCAAAGGCCAAAAGGGGTATAAGTATTGGACCTATAACCCCAGACTTTAGAACACTTCTGGACTAAGAAGAAATTCTTCCAAGAAGAAGAGCTGGAGAAGCTGTAGGAGGGGAACTGCCACTCTGCGTGTTGCTGTGTTGTGCTGGCTTGCTGCTTCTGTCTTGGACTGTGAAAGGACTAGACTTTGCTTTCTTCATCCTGCTTTCCAAGGTTCTCCAAGGGCTTGTGTGTGTTTGCCTCCTGTTTGAAGTTTCAGGTAGATCAAAGACTTCATCCACATCTTGTTGCCAGCACTGGGCCTCTTCTGCTGCGAGGTCTGCGTTTCCAAGTGGTGCCAAAACCAGTCCTGGGCCCTTGGAACTGAGTGGTTGTGCTGTTACTCCAAGAAAAGCAATCCCCGACGCCACTGCTTGCACCAAAGCTGTGGTCATAGCTTGTGAGAAGTACAATGCATCGACTACGACGACATCGCAAACCCTGACCTCACCGACGACACTTCATGCTGTCACCGACATCGGTGCATGCACCATGCCCGAGAGGACAGCTCGTGAAGAGCACAACCCATTTCCTCCACGACATTGCAGACTTTGGTGTACCGACGGCAGCGCTATCGACTCTGTCTTCGTCTCCAACACCACTGCCTGCACCGTGGCGGAGGGCACTGCCCTTGAAGAGCACCATGCATTGCCCCATTTCACATCACAGCCCCAGGTCGGCCGATGCCAGCGCTTCAGCACCGAAGCTGCGTCGCTCCCTCCACTGAAGATGTGGTCACCGCTCATGAAGAGCACAATGCACTGACAGTGACCGCAGAAGACAGCGCTCCTGAACTTTACATCGCAGAGATCGATCTGCAACGGGTGATATGCCAAGGCCTCAACTACTCCATTCCGACCTTTGGAACAGACGCCTCGCCTCTAGATATCATCGCAAGGTCCCCTAGGCCTCTCCACTGCTAAAGGAACTATTTTGTGGGCCCTTCCGATGCCGCATCACTGAACTGTTTGTCTTTGGTTGTTCCCGACGCCACGATAGCCCCGGTTTGCGCTATCGACTTAAAGGAACTGTATTTTTAGTTTATACAGATAAAGATTGGTTATTTTTCTAAACTATTGTGGGGTCCATTTGTGTTTTTACTGTGTTACTCTGTGTGTTTTGTACAAATGCTTTACACATTGTCTCTGAGATAAGCCCGACTGCTCGTGCCTACCTACCAAAGGGGTGAGCAGGGGTTATCTTTACTGTGTAATCCCCTTACCCTGGCTAGAAGGAAAGTACCTACTTGGACATAGTGCAAGCCACTGCCAACTAGTAACCCCCATTTCTAAGACACCATAGACAAGTATCACAGTTGGTTAAAAAAGGTGTTTCAAAAGCCAATTCCAATTCAAGAAGGGGACCACTCAGGTACCCTAACTTGGCCTGATCTTGATGGGTGAAAAGCAAAATGCACTGTGAGAAAATCCCAAAATGATGAGTTTATCTGGATCCCTAGCATAATGCAGGGCACTTGAAAGAATTACAAAAATATGTATGGACATGGCACCAAGGTATATCAAAGAGCCACATTCTCAAGAAAGTTGTTGTAACTCTTTTGCTAGGTCCTGAGAAGGTTATAGCGCTACCAAACCCAAGGAGTCAGTGGCATCACAATCTGTCGAGGATTGGATGCTGAGAAGGGCTATTTAGAACCCTTCTTGACTGCACGGGGTAAGTGTGACTACTCCCAGTAGCTTTGGTGCCATCTCCCCCAGAATAATACACATGAAAAGTGGCGAGTGTCCGCTTAACAGAGTTCTAGTCGGGAGGGAAGAACAAAAGGGTCAAATAACACTCCTTTGACACTCTTGTAGTTCTTGTTTTAAGAAGATTACACTGAAGTAATCAGCAAGACATCAAACTCCTGACATCAGGAACGAGAAAAGCTCAAACACCCTGCAATGGACTGACCACTGCCTTGGAGAGGGCTGTTTATAAGATTAGATCCCACCCCTTTCCAGAACGCATGCATATGTTTAACAATGAAGAAGAAAACCAGAGTAAACATCCTACATGCCACGCTGGATTCACAAATTACGCCACTGCCCTTGTAACTTATAGGAAACTTTTTCGGGTAACCTTAAGAGCAGCATCGCCATAATGATCCACCATCAAATTGAGCATAGCAACTGACAAAGCACTGATGGAAGGTGTGTGGAATGGACGTTCTACCTCTGGACTTGAGCGGTCTCTGGTAAACTCTTGGTACTTTCAGTTCAGATCATGGTATGGATGTAACAACACCAGGTACTGAGAAACAGGAAACTTAAATTGCAAATTAGGAAAGCTACTGCCACTAAGTACAGGCGAGATAGTCTTAAAACGCATATGAAAAGATGCACACTAATTTCCTAGAATACAGCAGCTGCTGTCACAATTGCTAATGATTTCAACATCAGCATACACTTAAACAATTTGAAATTATTTGGCTCCAGGTGATATGAGAGTAGCACCAACTCAGTTAAACAGGTATGTGGCTTTTGAAAGAAAGGGAACTAAATCACATAGCTGTAGAGCCAGATGTTGGTTATTAACTCACTGTTCAACTAAGGTGTCATGCACTGACAATAATATTGCAGTATCTACAGACTATCTTCTTTGTGCACATATGCATCGGCATTCGCCAGTTTGGGTCAAGCGTGTTACTCCTGGTTAGTAATGCATACATTCCGCCTGCAGTTCTCTTATAATAGCTAGTGTCTTAATTGATGTAGTCACAGACCTACACAACGATTTACACATGATAGGTATTTACTGACAGAGGACCGGAAAGCAAAAGTAATGCCTATGGAACTGGACTTCTCAATAACTGAGGTGATAGACCACTACTCAGTTTTACTCCAAGCTGCCTATCCTCCTCAGCATAAATGCAGAAGGGTAAAAAAATAGTGCAGCAATTGCATTCAAATTTGACGAGGCGGCTGATGGGAGATTTCTCAGGGAAATTGTAGTTTGTAGTATACATTTTTTTTAAACTGGGGGCCATCAATGTCCTATATTATTCCTTTGTGGCTTGCGCTCATTTTCGGTGTGTGTTATGTTGTTACATGGAAGCAGGTGTGGATAGTGATCACCCTAACCAGTTACTAGTGCACAATACAGAGTTGCTTCAAGCAAATGGTACACATTATCCAAAACAATATTATCACTTTTCAGGAAAACACACAATCTGTTAACAATTTTGTTATATGGTACAACCCAATGAAGTCTCTGCGTTTACAGTGTATAAAGCTAGTAAAGCAAAATGGCCCATGAAGTTTCTTTGGTGGGGATGGCAGAGCTCAGCTCTTAGGAGTAAACATTGAAACTAAGGCCCCTGTTTAACTCTGCAAAGGTGAGCTTAAGTGAAAATGTTGGTGTTCTTGACCAGATTTTGTGTTACACGTCTCTATGGGCTATTGCTTCTCAGCTCTATATTACTATTCCTTCGTTATCAGTGAGTACAATTTTTTTAATTCTATGTATGTCTAAGGCCGGTCAAGGTTTTCGTTTTTTTTTTTTTAAAAGCAGATAATAAATGTATTATAGAAAGGTAGAGAATTAACGTAAAATTCAATCATCACAGTGGTTTAAATACAAGCGAGTTCAGATGTGGAAAAGTGTGCTTTTAGCTGGCCGTGTCATGCACAGTAACCAACTTAATTGTAAGTATCAGACTTATTTTGTCAAACTTAAAGAAGAATATCAGAAAACCATTATAGCTTCAAGAACAAATTCACACTGAAGGAATGGGATAAAGTTATGGAATTTCTAGGGAGTTTTGGTCAGTGTCTGCAAAGTGCTATCATAAAACAAAGGCAAAGCCTGAGTGGATTGGTTGGAGACTAAATGGGAAGAGTACATCAATTATCTGTATGGTGTAGACATGTAAAATATGTGCTGATAAACCATGTTTTCAACTGGGTTGAATCAATTGCAGCAGAGACTAACAGTGACAGAGATAGTAGATTTGATAAGAAAAGTGAAAAACTCTAAAGCTTCACGTCCAAAAAAAGGTGTTGATCGAGTTGTTTAAGGATCATGGACCAGAGCTTCTGTTTCCACTATTTTGCTATGTAACTAGTAGTACAATCCCAGTGGAAATGTAGCTAGTCATAAAACATACCCATAAAAGAACAATTCTCATTACAGCACATAAAAAGCACAAATTTATAATAATCATAAAACCAATATATAAGATAACTATGATAAAACGTTATTCATAAAGTGCACATCGTTTTGCAGGTGCGTACAGCAGTTTTCGCCATCAACGTTGCGCCAGGAGGCACTTTAAGCAGCTCAGGGCTCCCACATCGCGGGTGCCCATCATCGCCACATCACCGAGGGGAGCAGGACTCCAGCCCACAGCCAGCCTTGCGGCAGTCACGCCGCCAACATTGCGCTAGGAGGCGCTTTAAGCATCTTCGGGCTCCCGCAGCGCTCGGGCCAAGGGCGGGCTCGTCTGAGCCCGTCTGCAGCCGGGCTGGGCACCCTCTCTTTCAAGTGAAACAAAAGCGCCGGCTCAGTGACTTTAGGTGAGTGTTCATCCGTAATAACTGAACTAGTAACATTTTGGCCAAATATCTGTGATGGGGAAACATACTGGCCCACCACCTGCGCGTCCAGCCGTTACTCTTGACAGCATGTTGGAGAGGGTGGTCAGCATTATGTCGAATGAGATTGAGTTAACAGAGCGCAGATTGTCCTTGGGAGGTGAGGTAGTACAGACTGGCTCTGCACTCGGAAGGGCATCAGTTGACCCAGCAGCACCTACTGTTATACCCTGTGACCCCCTGCATCAGAAGGTCGGCTCTAATAACGTGTTGTTGTTTACTAGTGGGAGCACTCCTGGTGCCCCTTGGGCACGATATGCCCGAGACACAGCCAACTATGGGTACCCCAACAACTGCAGCAGTACTGGCTGTAGGAAAGTGGGTTTCTGTAGCAGTAACCACCCCACTTTTTGCAAGACTGCTGATGCACTTATTCTTGGTGTGCCCTGGGTCCCTGCCAATCAGGTTCCCAGGGCCTGTGTTCTTCCCCCAAAACTAACCCAATTGGCATCTCTGGCCACAGGTCAGCCCCTGGTAAATGGTACCACAGGTACCCAGGGCACTGTGACCAGGGAAAACCTCTAAGGGCTGCAGCACTTATTGTGCCACCCTTAGAGGACCTGTACCCTGACACTCACACACTGCCTTTGCAGGCTGCGTGTCTTGGTGCAGAAGAAAGTGAAGAGTCGACATGGCACACATCCCTGTGTGCCATGCCCACAAACCACTGCCCTGGCATACCTCAGTCACCCCTCTAGCTGGGTGCTCTATGCCAGTGGTGAGGGTACAGGTGCATGAGCCCTGTACCCCTACAATGCCCAAGTCCATTCATGGGCACTGTAAGTGCAGTGCTGCCATTAAGAGTATATGGTTCTGGGAGTTTGTCATTACGAACTCCACAGCACCATAATGGCTACACTGAAGACTGGGAATTTTGGTATCAAACTTCTCAGCACATTAAACCCACACTGCTGCCAGTGTAGGATTTAATGTAAAATACACAACAGAGGGCATCTTAGAGATGCCCCCTGAAACTCGACCAACTCCTAGTGACCTGATTGAGTGGCTGCTTAGGCTGCCAACACCAGACATGTTTCTGGACCCCTGGGTCGAGAGCTTGCTGCTCTCGGGGGCCTGAAACAATGCACATCCTGGGACAAGGTGTCAAGCCTCCTCCCCCAGGATGAGCAGGGTTCACGAAGGAGAAGCTTCAAATGCATACCGCCTTTGTGAGCCTCTCCAGACCATTTGCTGCTTTCAGCAACTGGTCCCCACTGGTTTTACCCCCCCCCCCCCACTTTGGGCGGGAGAACCGGCGGGAAAAACAAGTGAGGAAAAGAGGTGTGGCCACCTCTGCCAACCCTCAGGTGGGAAAGGCGAGGTGAAGCACAACCTCGAGTCCCCACCATCTTGAGGATGGAGGGACTCAGCCAACCAGCGACAGGCAGAATAGAGGGTGTACCCACCCCAGGGAAGAGACACATTGGTCCCTGCCCTTTACTTACCTGTAACACCCCTAAATTTAGTATTTAGGGGACACCCTGAACCTTCCTTCCTCAGATTAGAAACCACAAGAAAAGATGATAAGAAGGACCAAAGAGCCGTGCAGAGCTAAGAAGAGGACAACGCTCACTGACTTGGCCCCAGCCCTACAGGCCTGTCTCCCCTCGAACCTGCTCCTGCAAAATACCGGCGTGTCCTGCGCCAGCAACCTCACAAACCCCGGAGGACCTGCCTGCCTTCACTTCAAGGACTCTATCTCCCAAGAACACCGGACGTGTTTAAACTGCAGCTTCTGGTGCCCGCCAGGAACCGCGAATGCAGCACACTCTGCACCCGCCGACCCCGGACGGAGCTCGAGTGAACCAACACCACATGGAGGTCCCCCCGGCGATCCTGACCCGAGATCAGGCGACCCCTGACCTGCCTCAAGCCTCCAGACGACGCCTGCAGCCTCAAACCAGAAGAACCCCCTACCGCGACCAGAGCAGGTAAAAAATCCGACGCGAAAAGGCACCCCTGCACCCTACGCCCCACGGCCTTGTGTGCCCAAACCAGCGGTGCCTAGCCAACCCACGACATCCCAACTTACCCCTCAAAGTGGTGGTCGCACCAAAAGGTCTTCATCCCCGAGTCTGCAGCCTTTCTTCAAACCGTAGTATCTCCATAGAAGATCACAGGGCACCCGATAGCGAAACAGCCCTCTGCACCAGGCCGCCCCAGTGCCGCTGAGGGTGTACTTTTGGTGCCTACTTGTTTCCCCCTTTGCCCTGACCTAAACCCTAGGAGCTTTGCTCCCATAGCCGTGTGGCCTGCTAGCCAGCAGCCACCAACCGGAGACCCCCTGTCCTCCATAGGATAACATTGGGCCTCAACACCCTGCACCTGGCCGCCCTAGTGCCGCTGAGGGTTCAACAACAGTGCATCACTGACCCTGGGGGACCCCTGAGTCTAACCCCAGAACCTTAACTTCCACAGTCGTTTACTTACCTGCAAACCGATAACCTGTTTTTCTTCCATAGAATATCATTGACAATTTTCTTTCGAAAAAATGACTAAGTGTGGAGTTTTGAAAACTTGAAATATTCTTAAAAAATCGTAACAATAACCTAAACGCATTTTCTCAACTGTTTTCAGGGAATGTCCCAGTGCTAAATCTAGGCATCCAGCACTGAGTTGGAAAAAGTATTATAAAAGTTACTTACTTGCAATTATTGAAAGAGTCCATTTGTTTGAATGTACTATACCTGCTAAGTGTTGCAAACAGCTTCCTTAACTGTAAACCATAACCAGTATAATTTCTACAGCAATTTTGAACTGTGTTCACACAAGTAATTTATTACTGCAAAGTATTTTTATGCTTACCTGTACCAGGATTGCTTGGTTCTAGAAATAAAACAACAGTATATTTTTTATACAAAAACAATTGGCCTAGAGGGGGCGCTAGAGGGCGCCGAGCAAAATGGCCGCACCTATGTGAGGCTCGAGCGGTTCGGGCCATTATCCGTCAGATATCCGCAGCATCCTATAATGACCACTGTGTTTTTAGGCTGGCAACGTTTGGGGAAGATGCGGCACTGAAGATTTTGTCTTTGGTGGCTATCGATCAGCGGAGGAGACCACGAACATCCTGCCTGCCGCCAGAGCTGCCTTTCCGTAAGATGGTGGCGGAGGCGGTGAGCGAAGCGGAGGGGAGACCGGGCACTGCAGTGTGCTGACCTGTGAGGGGGCTGCCGACTGGAGGAGGTGTGGAGAGCAGCCCGTCCCTGCCCGAGTGTGGGACTCCGGTTGGAGCTGCGGTGTCTGCGGACTTGGTGGCGGACCCTGCGCCCGAGGCGGTGGGTGAGTCGCGTGCTGCCTGGAGGCGCGTTCTTGCCGCTGGAGGTTCCCGCGCTTGGTCTCCATCGGTGGAGGAGCGGGTGCCGGCTCTGGGTCGGCGGGGCCTGGCACACCGGACCGGAGAGGCGCCGGGTCGACCGCGGTGCCCCTCTCCCTCCTCCCCTGGCTAGCGGTGCTCACACCGGCTTCTGCAGACGCGGCCCCGGGACTGCGGGAGACGAGAGGAGCGGAGACTGCCGGGAGGCTATTGCGGGGGACCCTGGATTTGTGGCCTGGAGCTGGCGGCCTTTGCTCCTGCTGTGCCTCTCCCTGGACCCGAGCACCACTGGCCCCAGAGACAGGTATTTTCATGCTATACCCTGCTGGCTGACATATTGGTCTCCCTGCTCCAGTGGGAGGAAGGTCCACCTGCATTGATATACTGCTGCGGCGAGGAGGGGCGGGGGCTGCGAGCGGGTGTCCCCCACTCCCATACACCTAACGAGACCCAGAGGGGCGTGGTGAGTGAATCTGGCCGCAACGGGGGAGAGCGTCCGGTGAGAGGCTTGGACGTCGACTGGACACTAGCTTGAGACGGCAGAGGCTACCAGCTGGCGGACCGCTGCGCGGCGCCTGTCTCTTCTAGTCGGCGGGGGCCTTGAGATAGCCCGAAACGCTGCATTCCGGGGGGAGAGAGGTGCAACCTCTGTACTTTGCGGGCAACCCCTCTCCCTGATGTGTTTTTCTTTTTTTGAGATCCGACTGCGCCTCCCGCGCCCTGGCCATGGGGAAATCAGACGGCCGCCAGTCTAAGCTACCCTTCGAGGCGCGAAAAACCGCCCGATCACACGGGGAGCAAGGAGAAGACCACGGGGCTTCCCAGCCCCCCTCCACGGCAGATCTGAAATAACTCCTGTTCATCATGCAGTCCAGCTTGACCTCCATCGAATCCAAGATGGACTCAATGAACGCACGGCTGGACGGGGTCACCCACAGAGTGGACAAGCACGAGGATCGGTTGACTGAAGCGGAACATCGGATCTCAGACCTTGAGGACACTGCCACTACCACCACGTCCGGGACCTCGGATATGTAGAGGGTTTAAAAGTGCTAGCATCAAAGAATGAGGATTTGGAATCTCGTTCCCGCCGCAATAATCTCCGCATTCTTGGGATATCGGAGACGACGGCCACAGGGAAAATGGAGGAATTTGTGGAGCGTCTTCTGATCACACTGTTTGGGAGGGAGGCCTTCTCGCCGGTTCTGGTGGTGGAGAGAGCACATCGCACCTTGTCTGCGCGGCCTGTCCCAGGAGCTACTCCCCGACCAATTATTGCCCGGCTACTCAACTACCGGGACCGAGACACCGCTCTCCGCCTATCCCCGGAACATGGGCAGCTCCGGTTTGAAGGCATGAACATTTCCCTATATCCTGACTTTACCATGGCAGTGCAAGAGCAGAGGAGGAAGTTCCTTCCAATTAAAAAGAAACTGCAGCAGCTCAACCTGCTCTATGCTATGCTCTTTCCGGCAAGGCTCAAAATTACGCATTTGGGGAAGCAGGTTTTCTTCAATACCCCTCAACAGGCACAGGACTTTCTTAAAGGATTGCCGGGGCGGCAGTCGAGCCGCGCCTCCCCTCCGCGCCCCCTGGAAGAACATGGCGGCACCTCTGACATCGAGTGATGATTTGCTGCACTGACCCTACACTATCATTTGCATTAAGGACGGGGACTTGCTGTCACAACCTCCCTCTTGAAAACGGGTCCCTCTTGGCGGTGCTACGGGAGGAGGGAGACAGAGCACCACGACACGAACATTGACTGAGGGGCCACGGTTGGCTTTCCGGAGGTGTGCTCCTCCCCTGTCGGATTGGACCAATTGAAGCTATAGCAGGATGGGGGGGTGGTCTTGGTAAGTTGGCTGTCCCACTTTTGTGACCTACATGCTGGTAATTACTGTACCCTGTTGGACATTGACCTTGTAGCTTTGGTCACCCAGTACGCCATAGGCTTAGTATTTACAATAGTACGGGATGATTTTCTAATGATGCCCGAACACCCTCGTTTATTGCGAGGTGACTTCGGAGGCCCTCTAGTGCTCACCCATCAGGCGATCCCTATTCACTGTCTGTGTGCCTGGGGTGAGGTTGAAAAGTTTTGATTGATTGCTAAATTGTACTCAGCTGTCTTCTGTAGGCAGCGGAGCTGATGTTTCTAGGGGTACGGGGGGGGGGGGGAAGCGGGAGGGTGGGGCACCACAGCAGGATTGGGCTGCTGGTGTGGGAGGGGGAAGTTTATTTGTAGCCATAGCACCGTTCAGACCACTGCCTTGTCAATTGCCACTGTTCCTCAGACCATCATTATATGATTGCTCCGGGACCGCCACTTCACGCACAGTATTGCTGTACCTGCCTTACTACACCTGCCGACACGACTGACCCCCCGACCCAGCCTACGTATCGGTTCCTAACCTGGAACGTGCGAGGCTTAGGAGACCCGCGAAAGCGTAGACATATTTTGGCATATTTAGACCGTCATAAAATACAATGTGCTATGTTGCAGGAGACTCACTTCGCTCCTGGCGCCACTCCTACCTTTGCTGCTAGGTGAGCCAGCTATGCCAGCTTACTTCTTACTCCTCATATGCCCGGGGCACTTGTATACTTGTTAGAAAAAATCTTCCATACACCCCCATTGGCTCCATGGTGGATAAGCAAGGGCGGTACTCTATTGCCTCGGGGAGGTTAGCTGCGCAGACCTTTACCTTTGTGTCATGTTATGGGCCTAACTCAGATGACCCTGAATTTTTTCGAATACTCTGGGGTAAAATATTGGAAATGGGGTCTACGCACTTGCTGTGGGGGGGGGGGGGGACCTGAACGTCACTATTGACCCTACCTTAGATCGCTCACAACCGCAGCCCCGCCACTGGTCCTCATCCCAATCTACTTTAAAAATTATTCTTGCTGATCACAATCTGATAGATGCGTGGCGACACATGTACCCGCTTCAGAGGGAAGGGACCTGCTATACCACGGCCCGGGCCTCCTGGTCCAGAATCGATATGTGGCTGGTCACTAGGGGACTTATCCCTTGGGTAACACACACTGGTCACCTTCCACGAACTTACTCCGACCATTCCCCGGTGCTTATTGTCCTAGCCCTCCCGAACGAGAATTCTCCATTTAGGGGCTAACGCCTTAACCCGCTTCCCTGCTTGACCCGGTCTTTAAAGGGGAGCTCGAGCAGGAGATCGCAGATTTCTTCTCACGCAATGAACACTCGGTAGGACGCTATGCCAGTGTTTGGGAAGCATTTAAGGTCACTATCCGCGGCCTATGCATTGCTAAGAGCGGAGGCGTGTTAAAAGACATTAGGGCCAGGTTGCGGCGGCTTGAAGGGGATCTGCAACAGCTTGAGAGACACAAATGCAAGCGGCGCCGACACCTGAGCTACAGGCGCAGTTTCGGAGCATATTGGATGACTACCAGGACACTGCAGAACAAGAATGTAAATTCAGGGGCAAATACTTTAAGGCGCGTCAATATGGGGAAGGAGATATGCCGGGTAGGGGGCTGGCATCCCTCATTCTACCGCCGCGTTTTTCAAACACAGTGCTAGAGATCGAGGATGAGGATGGTCAGACACACAGAGACACGGAAGCAATGGTGGCGACGTTCCGGCGGTTTTATAGGGGGCTGTACAAAACCCAAAGGGACCACTCTCTGGACTTTGAATCTTTTTTCGAGGATACTGCAATAGCGTGGCTGGGGGATGGCCAACGAGACTTCTTGCTGCGACACCACGAAGACGAGGAGATGATAGCTGCAATTATGCAGCTGGCATCCGGAAAGGCGCCAGGCCGGACGGTCTTCCAGAGGAATTTTATAAAACCTTTCACCATCTGCTCATCCCGATCCTTCGACATGTATTTGAGGAGGCCAGGGAGTCGGGTTTTCTTCCACACTCTATGCGAGAAGCCCATATAATATCTATACCCAAACCGGGAAACAACGCCACATATTGAGAGTCGTATAGACCCCTCTCACTAATTAATGTGGACGCGAAAATCCTATCTAAATTAATAGCTAACCGGATCAGCCCCCTGAAGACCGCCCTGGTCCTTCCGGATCAGTCGGGGATTGTGCCTACAAGGGGCACTTCACATAATCTGCGCACGCTGTTTGCGATACTTCATGACTTTGATCCAACAACCAGCGCAGCAGCCATATTTCTCGACGCCACTAAGGCGTTCGATTCCCTGAAATGGGATTACCTTGCTTTCGTACTGCAGAGAATGGGGTTTCCCCCTCCTTTTTTTGCCTGGATCAATTTGCTTTACTCGGGGCTGAGTGCGCGGGTCCTCCTTAATGGGGCGCAGTCGGCACCTTTTGGGATCACCAGGGGCACGCGACAGGGGTGCCCCGTCACCCCTGCTATTCGCTATAGCTATTGAGCCGCTAGCAGCAAAGATCCGACAGCATTACAGGGAGTATGCCCTGGTGTACCCGAAGAGGCAAATTGTCATATCATTATACGCGAACGACCTGAACATTTATTTGTGGAACCCGGACATAAGCATCAATCCAATTCTTCACGTCATTATACTGTTCGGGAGACTGTATGGGGTGACGGTGAACTGGGATAAGTCCCAGATATTCCCCTTGACTGAAGCCACCCCGCGGTTTGAGCTGGACTATTCTCTGGTCTGGTGCGCGGACTCGGTCTCGTACTTGGGTATTCGTATATCCCGCTGTCGGGAAGAGTTGATGAGGGATAACTACGGCCGCGTATTAGATCTCTTAATTGATAAAATAACCCGGTGGATTGCAATGCCCCTATCCATGGTCGCCAGAGTCTCTCTGCTTAAGATGGTGATCTTACCTAAGCCACTCTATCTGTTCACTAACATCCCCTATGCTCCGAGCCGCTGCTTTTTTAATAGTCTTAAATCCCAGATGATTAGATTGACATGGGGTGGGAAGACTCCCAGATTGGCTTGGGAGATCATTACGCGCCCCTTTGGGGTTGGAGGCTTGGAGGTTTCTGACGCAGAGCTGTATTTTATCTGTGCACAAGGCTCATTTTGCAGCATACTGATTCCACCCCCCCCCCCACACATGCCTCATTTAGCAGTGGAGGATGGGTATATGGCTCCCACCCCTTACTCGGCATACTTGAGCGCCCCGACTGTGCCTAGGCACCTGGCCTCCACGACTGTCCAATGTACTACCAGGGCTTGGCGGGACTTGGCGCGGAAACTCCAGGCCCCCCTTTTGTATTCACCATTAGCACCTCTGCAGGGACGGCACGACATACCGGTGACACAGGAGGGTGGATGTGGTCGGATACTGCGGAAATATTCTCGGCTCACTTGGGGGCAATTGTACACACATGGGAGTTTTTGCACTAGTGCTGAATTTTTGGGTGATTCTTCCCCTACCCCACTAGAGCGGTTCTATTATGTGCGCTTATGACAAGATGTGCGGACCCTTGCGCCCTGCTTCCCCCTGGAGCTGTCCATTATGGCCCCATTACACGATCTATTGCAACAGGACCCCTCCCCCCCGAACACGTGGTCTCACACCTCTACAATAGAACACAGGCAGAGAGGGACTGGAGCACTGCGCCGGCTAAAGTCCGGTGGGAGAATGACATGGGACACCCCATCACGGAGGAACAGTGGGGATACTGCTGTCGGCAGACTGGGGAAATCTCGGCTAATAGCAGATTGCGACTCATACATTATAGGTATTTACACCAAATGTATTATACCCCCGCCAGACTGCATCGTCGACCGCTGCGACCGCTATGGAGAAGGGGGGCGGGATTTGGACACCTGGCCTGGGGCTGTCCGCAGATCCGGACCTACTGGGGGGCGGTGTTTCATGCCTTAGACGAGATAACTGGGCTGCACATTCCTAACACTCCCCTTGTAGCTCCTGGGATACACCGAGAAATTGCCTGTTAAGATCCGAAAATATACTTCCTTGGCCCTCTTGGTGGCGAAGAGACGGATTGCATGCCGTTGGGAGAGAGGCAGAGCCCCCAAATTTAAGGAGTGGATCAGTGACCTTATCCTTTTTAAAGATCAGCTTCATACTTATACCGAACTGCTCCCACCTGCAACTCGTCCACGGGACATTTGGGCCCCATTGCAATTATATCTCCTACACAGTACTGACAGCGGCGCTCCTAACTCAGATCCAACGAATGGGGATGGGGAGACTGGGGAAGCCGGAAGGCAGACAAATTAATGAACAGATGGTGAAGAGGATTGGTAAGAGGATATGCCCTCTGTGATGTTGGTGTTTTTTCAAGGTTGGTTTCTCATTGACTTATTTCTTCGACGTAGTAATGTTTATTATAGACCTGACTAGTTTGCTGAATAACCTGCATGCTTCCCTTTACGCGGCCGGCCCGATGGGTTGTAGGCGGCTTGCTGTGAACTTCCCCTTGCCTCCTCTGGTCTACATTTTTGTGAGTGGCAGTGCCGGCCCGCGGGGATGTAGGCCCCCTTGCTGTGTCCACTTGTAAACTGTCAATAAAGGTCTTGGGGAAAAAAAAAACACAATTGGCCTAGAGTTCAGTTCTTGCGTGTGTGAATTCATTTGCTGACTGAGTGTGTACATCAAATGCTTGACACCTTCCTCTGATACTGCCTTACTGCACGACCAAGCTACCACTTTAGAGAGTAAGGTTCTATCTAACTTTAACCTCTGCCTACCTCTGGGGACTCTTGGACTCTATACACACTGTACCTCACTTTGGTGCAATATATATAGATCCAGTTTCTTACACTGGCTACAAAACATAAAAGGAAGACAGGAAAGCCTGTTTGTACCAAAAGGAAACAGCCTCCACCACTAGTACATCTAGCAGCAGTTTGTCCTCCTGGATGCAATCATCTAGTGTCAGCCTTTCGGGACCAGTGCTGAGCCGGAAATCTAGCCATTCCATTTGCACTCAGACAGAAGTCGTACCCGTCGTATCAGACCGTGGGAATGTTTTTATTAATACTGTATCTCACGGATTGGTGATATGATAGACACAAAATGTACATCTCTGTGGAAACGTTTGGACCACTTGGACACTATAATTAAAAAACTCAGCCACCGGGGAGAGTTAGTACCTACAAACGTTGTCCCGGGGGAGTGTGTGTGTGTGTGGGGGGGGGGGGGGGGGGGGGGTCTTTCCCTTTAACAAATGTGTAATATAAAAGGCAGTTCATCTTTTACTGTTATGATTTCACCAGCTGACCCCTTAGTTGTATCCTCCTGTAAAACACGCACTCAATTAAGGGAGTGCCTCGTCCCTAAAGTTAATACAATACAGCGCCAAAACCTCTTTCTTCTAACAACGGCCTGCTAACTTCGGTTGGGACTGCCTTATTTGTGCCCCCATCTTTACACCCGATCCCATTAATAGGCCGGATGGCGGACAATCGAATCTGGGTACATCTAATGGTATTACATCTGATCCACCGAGTAGGATCCATTCTAGGCCTAATACAGATGTGCTGGGACTACCGCCGGCAGCCTGCCCCTATGTTTTGGTGCTGGCAGGGGTACCTACCCTCAAGAAGGCCCAGAGGGAAACCTGGGATCAAATGCGCAACAAATGTGTGGACTGGTTGTCTACGAATAAGAGGTTTAACATTTTAAATGCGAAAGAGAATCATCAAGGTCACAATATGGCCTACCATTATATTGTAAACCGGTAAGCATATGTAGGAAAGTATAGATTCGCTGTTTTAACCCCTACCTATACAAATTGACGATAGCGTGGTGGTTATTAATGTGGTCGATGTCAAACAGCTTCTTGTGGGAAAAACAGAGCAATGTATGGAATGGACATTGTGACTATTTCCTGGATTTAGAATGCGTTTGAAAGAAACAGTACTAAACTAGAAGAGCGAGAGGTCAAGATTTCAGGACTTTCTTTGCACATTACCTGCTATGACAGTGCCATTTGTAACCCAGTAACCATTTATTTACATAAAATTGTATGGAACAGCTTTGCAAAAGGTATCGGCTAGGCCACGCTATTGCTGCATCCATTCTCTTTTTCTCAGGGGCAATTAAATAGCTGCATACAAAACACACAAATGAAGAAAAAATGATTAAAGCTCAAGTTAAAATGCGGTTTACAAACTATGCATAAATTGTGCTCCTCGTGCATAATTGTTCTGGGAGAATGTGGTTTTCCCTAAAGAATGACACCGCTGATGGGTCCTGGGTCGAGGGAGGGGGTTACTACACTCACTGAAACTAAGCGAACTCATGCGTGCCTTTGTAGATAAATACATAACTGTAATCTAAGTCACCATGCAGTCACTCTTATTATAGGTTCAAGGAAAGGTCCAATTCAGTTATCAGAGTAAAACATTCTCGATTGCAGATTTTATAATGTTTTATTTTCTTCTACTTAATTGCATGCTGCAGCCATAGAAAGTCACGGCGCACAAGGTCCTTGTACTGTAGTATATCGTACAGGTATGAGCTGTGTGAAACCGAATGTACTACATTATTTGCTAAACTAACATACCTTAATCTCCTCAGAGTTACGAGCTGGCGAATTTAGTCACGGTGTGGTCACTAAGCTGTTACCTCATCCCTGCCACCCGTCAAGCGGCACCGCCCTGGAGGTGGGCCTTCTAGAAGCTGCTGGAAAGTTATGGAAGGCGGCCAGCATCTGCGACACAATTTGTACTTTGGAGCAGGAGTTTACTGCTTAGAAGCCAGGCCCGGTAGACACGCTGCCTTGAGTGAAGTGCTGTAAAAAGGAAATCCACTGCAAACTGCGTTTACCTCGTGCAAAGCAGATAAAGCTATAAAAACAAGAACTTTACACAAACTTGGAGAGAAAAACCGAAGTAGTCCTGGTAAGGAACAAACTTGTTTGGAAAGAAGGCTTGGGCAGAAGGGCCGGGAACAAACAGCCCTGGTCGGCTGTCTCACCAGCCTCGCAGCTGTCAGCTGAGGCCAGCCATTATCAGCAGTCCCAGCTGTCACAGGAGACTGGTGACAGGAATAAAGATAAGAACAAAATATACAAGCCTGTTACAGAAACGCAGCAGCTCCGAGCAAGAGAAAACAGGACCGATTGTGTCAATTACTTTCAAGAAAGAAAGAAGTAGTTCCTGAAAATATGTTCAAATGGTGACCAGCTCATTTATATAATACATTGTTACTGCTCTCGGAGAGGGCTAAACACGGCAAGAGGCATGAAAAATGCATGCACAAATGGGGAGAAAGAATAGGAGAGCAACGATGAAGCCAGCAAATGGGAAGCCTATGGGCGAACTATAAGCCACAACCTATACACAACATGTCTTGAAGAGACAGCACAAGCGCTGCCTAGCCAAGACCTATAAATGATCTAAAACAGGTTTATTTATAAAAATTTGATCCAAGCCCTACACAAGAACATGTGGCTATGGTGAGTCATAGAAAATAATGAAGTGTCTTGAAGATATCTTAAGTACTGAACGAGTTAAAAAAACAGGCCTGCGTTTTAGCACCTGTACTGTTTCATCGTTAATTGCCTAATTTGCCAGGCATGTTCGATACATCTGGGATCTATCTCCCTTCTGCCTGATAGGACACCTATTTGCCAACAGTGCCTGCTTGAAAGACTTAGTGAATATAATTTAGATACTCATATAACTCAGAATATTTTACAAAAAATAAATTTTAAGCTTGACCAGAGAACAGTAGACTTTAACATGCATAGAAATTGGTGTACTTTAGAGATGGTTAAAGTATACTACCGTTTAGGGAGTGATTAACACTCCACTGCTGAACTGAAAGTACATGTTTGAACATAGTAAAGAAGAAACTACACACCAAGGTATTATATTAAGCGAAACCAATCAATATAGTGAACTAAAACCCAGGAAAACTGTTACTGTTCCTTTAAAACCTGGTGATTGGGGGGTTTTAAGTTCAGGCACTTAAAAATTGGAGCGGATACTACATACTGTCATGGGGTGAAGCAATGTGAGGTAAAATGCAGACTTTATGGTTTAGAGAGCACTTCCCACATAAAATATGTATACACTCAGGTTAGATGGAAGTATGTAAATTTATGAAGCTAGATATTCTGAAATATGGTATACAGCTGACCTTGGATGCAATAAAATTTTATGATGCAGAACTCGCAAAGAAAATTTGTAACATTTTAGTATGTTTTTTGGAAATGTGTATAAAATGAGTAGATTTTAAAAGAAATTCTAATCTGTACGCACCTCTGCTAACAAATGTTTTTAAAGCAGCCATTATTGGCCTATTGTCCGTGTCATGGAAGGAAGCAATCGTGATCCTGGTCTTCAAAAAGGGCGATAGAAGTGACCTGGCATGTTATAGGCCCATTTCATTGATTGATGTCACAGCAAAGGTACTTGGCATGGTCCTCTTGCACATTTGGAAGATTGGGCATCCACTACAGGGATAACGTCTAGTACACAATACAGTTTTAGGAGGGGGCAGGGTACATCGAACATTGTTTTAACTAATCCCTAATTATCAGTAAGCATGTGAGGTCCATGAAGAGCTCTAGCCACCTGGCCTTCATGGACTTATCTAGTGCCTTTGATAATGTCAACCGGGATAAATTATGGGCCATGATAGAAGACATAGGTGTTGAAAAAGCATTAGTAACCCTCCTCAGTAGGCTTCATTCCAACACCACAGTAACTATAAGATATAGCAACAAAGGGGAAAAAACTCACCCAATTATCTCAACGGGGGGTGTTAGGCAAAACGTATCTTAGCCCCTTTTCTGTTTTTAATTTATACAAAAGGGCTGGAGGCTTTCTTATTAACGCATTCCATGCGATGGACGGCCCCCGGCCGTCTGACGTCATGGTGGGCGTGTGCGTCAAACGGCTGGGGGCCGTCCGATTTCCGCACGTGTAGAATCCACCCGCACAGCGGGGAAATTTGCGCCGCAGCGAACAGGTTAAATAGGGAACTAGACTTCCCCAAAATTGGTAATAAACCTGTCCCTCTTTCATCATATGCAGATGATACAGTTCTATTGGCAAGGACAGCTATGAGCTTGCAGAAATCTCTAGATGCTTTTACTGATTTCATGACCTCTCTTAATCTAAAAGTTAATTTCATCATACCATATACAATGGTATGTGGCCCTAAGACCACAAAAACGAAAACTTTAATTGTCCAGGGAAAAAAGATAGAAAAAGTTAATAATTTCTCATACCTGGGCAATTTATTTGATAACCAGTTGAAATGGGAACCACTTTAATCACTAGAGCGCAGTAACCAAGTAGGGCTGTGGATGCATTTTTTCAGTTTGCTTGTAAATTGGGGCACAAGCCTGTGAACGAATGAATTACTCTTTACAGAGCTAAATGTCTCTCTATTGCCACATACGGGGATTGGTTTGGGGCTAAAATAAAAGCCAACAGCTCCTAGTAATAGAAAACAAATTTATCAAAAGATTCCTGATGATACCGAAAAGTGCTCCTAACTTATTCTGTCATATGGAATTGGGCCTAGAGTTTATAGAAGACCGTAAAGGGCAGCACCTCTCTATATTTATGGGCCAAGATTTGGCATTCAGATTACCTAATGTTTGCAAGAAATGTCATCAAAGATTGCTTAAAATTAGATAATGCCTTAAAGATACCCTGACTTTATTATGTGAGGGGAAAATATTATGAGATAGGTCTGGGACATCTTTTTGCAAGTCCTGAAAGAATACCTCCAAATGCCAAGCTCATTATTAAAGAGGCGTATTGCACTAGGGGCAATATGCGCAATCATCGGCAACATGGCGATATGGGAGAGCCCCACTTGTTTCCTGCCCCGCCACAATTTTATTTAATCTTTTCTATCAATTCTCAGTTTAGATTTTATCTAACAAAGTTCCGCTTACGCACTGTGCACTTTCTGCTGGCCTTTCCTCACCAAGGAGGGTGGACAGACAGGCTCATGCCTTGCCCGTGCAATAATTTTTCCAGCTAAAGCACCATGCACTTTGTATTATTTTGCACTTAGTATTATTTTGCACATTGTATAAATCGGTGAGAACCAGATTTTGGCTGCCATTATTAAGGAATATTTGCCCTTGTTCGTATATTGATGGTTTTAATTTTTTTGCACACACTAGCAACCGCTGACATTTGCATTACGGTAGCTAATTATATAGGCCGGGCTCGGAAAATCCAAAAATTCTTCCTAGACCTTCAGGTCTAGTAACTTCAAAAATCTACTCGACCTAACTGTAATGAACTTGACCTCTGTGAGCAAATGAGACAAATTAGCAAGATTATAGGCATTTTTATTGGTCATTCACTTTGTGAGCAATAAAGATGTTTTTAAATCTTGCTATCTTGTCACATTTACTCTGCTTTCAGAGACAGAGGTCAAAAGTCAGTCTGTCTTCCTACTTGCCAGAAAAGGAGAGAAGGACCTAAAAACAGCTCGCCCATATTGAATATGGCTCGCATATGCGAGCAGGCGACTGGATTTTTCGAACCCTGTAAGGGGTTCTATCACGATTAGAAAGCATTATGAGTAAAATTGAATAAAATATATATGGATATAGCTGGAATTTTATTAATTGCCTTTAAACTTTTTATTCTGGGTGTCTCAAGTATTGTATATTTTCTGAAGTTGTTAATTTTTTTATGGTTCTTCGAACTGAAATAAAGATATTGTTGACTTGAGCAGATGACAACTGTTCAAATCAATGCTGCACAATCTGGCTATACTGTTACTTGTCAGGGTTACTCAAGATTAACACATCCTTAAGTTTCTGTTATTAAGCTAGATGTTCTGACGGTATTTTATAACACTATATGATGATTCATTAAGATGCAAAAAGTGGCATAATTAAATAAATCGATAAGACTTATCCTACAGAAACTGTAGTGTCCTGCAGGTTCTCATGCCCAGTATGTCCGAGTTGGTGCCTGAATACATGCTAATCGACCCGATTAAGGCGAGAGACTCCAAATTTTGAAGGCAAAAATAATTGTCTCTGCTTCAAAAGACGAGGGGGGGGGGGGGGATACATCACTCCGTTTTTTGGTCTCCAAAATCTATGGCTTTGCTGATCTGAAATGTTGGCATGTATGTATCTGGGATACGAACAGTGGAATGCTGAGAATAAGCGATGTGATACAATGTTGATGTGTGGCCAGGGCACAAGTCCTAGAAAAAGAAGTGGGGGGGCTGACAACATGCAAATGACCTCATGACGTCACGTTCTGAGCGTGTCCCGGTGTCTGAAATTTACACCGGGACACGTTTAGCTTATTTCTGTGGGGCCCAGCTTCTTGGCAGGGGGGACGGCGTCCAACCTGTAAAAAGAGTGGGGGGGGGGACGCCGTGTACCTGCGTGTACCCCCGACTCGAACCCTGTGTGTGGCCTGTAGTAGTGGAAGCTTGGTGACAGGGAGAACTGAAGGGGGGACAGAGCCCCGACAGGACCCGCATGGAATAAATAACTTACCTCGGCCTCCTACCTGAGTGGCTCGGGGCTCTTGTACGAAGACCTTGCCCACCAATTACAAGGAACAAATACATTGTGGGTCTCTAATTTCTCTTAAACTGATTTTACTTGAGGAAATGCTTGTATGGATAATTGTTTTAATCTATGTGGTATATGCAACATTGAGTTACTGGTTACCTTTAAAAAAAGCGGTAATACGAATCTGAGCTTTTAGCGGCTGCAGCTCACTCTTTCAAGACCCTGCACTGTATCCTTCGGAGCAACCTTCGCCTGAAAATCACCGCTAAGCGTACCTCAAACCACGACGAACATAAATAAAGGTCTACGTTGACGTACTGTTGCGCCGTTGCTAGGGACATTCCTCTAATGAGAATTCCGCAGGACACTAAAAGAAGAAGTCGTTTTGAAATAGAAATGTGACCCAGACAGCGCAAAGAGAGGTGCAACAACCGCTATTGTTGCCCACACAAATGCAAACCCGCCAGCTCGCATGTTTATGGTGTAACGTATACATTGATTACGTTATATTTAATACAAATAGCAAACAATAAAGTTTGAAACATGAAATGCAATCTCAGAATTTAGTTGTTTATATTTCATAGTTTTAATTTATTCGTACTTACTATTTAATGGAATTCAAACTTGCATTTCCAAATTATTTTCTTTGTTTACACGATTGTTAGTAGAAGAGACCAGATACATTGAAATCCACCATTACAATATGGGTACGCAGGATTTGCTAGCATTTCGGGCGTCTTCAGTTTTGTTCGCTACATTGGTTCCGCCCATGGTTGGGGAAGCGCTTCCGGCGTGGGTTTTGTGACTCCGGAAGTGACTTTTGGTTACTGGCAGTGTGGTGCCGGTAGAATAGTCTGGTTGTATTTGCTTTCCTTTACCTTTTAAGCGCCTTGTTCCTTCGGTCAGCATGCCGGAGCTCGCCGTGGAAAGGGTGGTGGTACATCCTCTGGTGCTTCTAAGCGTTGTGGACCACTTTAACAGGTGAGGCTCGACATATCCTGGCTCAGCGCTGACTCATGGCAGCCCTCAATACCCGGGAGACAAGTCGGTAAAGTAACACAGCAAACTGACTAGGGATCGGGTCGTCAGGAAAGAGTTGCAGAGCAATGGGAGACTATTTCACGGCGAGGAAACCGTGTTTAAGGGGGAAGTGAGCCTAGAAGGCTTTGACCGCTCTCTCGACGTAAGGATTGATTCATTTGGCTATTCCTCCTTTTGTGATGAGAAACAACACACCTAATCTTGCCTGCTCTGTCCTTGGCTCCAAGTAATGGCAGATTGCGTGCCCATAAAGTTTAAATTAACAATAATAGTACACTGCAGTTTTTTAAGTAATGTGTTAGTGGGCATGGAGTAATGAGCACTCGGTATTTTGTGCTGTTGGTATTTGTATATGGCACAACCTACTATTAATGTGCCCGCTCAGTGTTTTCTATCAGTAAAACATATGTGATGTGTCCATTCCACTGAAGGCAAATAACGGCAATGTTGAAGACAGCACTGTATAGTTAGAGTAGCATCACACCATCTTTTGATATCCCACGTTGCTGACCCAATGTTACTCAGTTATGTGGAGGTGTGCAGTCAGTAGAATCAATATGTCAATTTTAATAATTATAACTTTTTGATGGGTGAGATTGGTGGGCTGTGCCGGTTTGCATACCTATTTTCTCAATTTGCTACGCAATCTGATTCAGGCTCCATACTCGCACTGGGTAGGGGTACACTAAATGTTGCAGTACGTCTCATCCAGAGACTGAAGAAATATAATCACATCGCCCACATCCTGTTGGAACTCCATTGGTTCCCCTTGCTAGCCTGCACCATCTTCAAAACCAGTTGCATCATTTACAAAGCCATGGCCAGCACCCCCTTGCAGACAACCTCACCATCAGGAGCAGACACAGAAGTATAGAAAAGAAGAAAAAACAAGAAAGCAGAACTTTTACATCTATGCACATACGATCTGGAACAACAGCCCACTAATCTATCCGGACAGCCCCAGCTACAATTGAGGAAAGAGTTAAAAGCTCACCTCTATAAAGAATGCTGCTTAAAACAGCCACAACGCAGGTTCCCATCGTAATGTTAAATTGAGTAGCCTTGAAAGGATATAAACCTATGAAAACCTCATTAAACATTGACATTGCCCCATGCTTCCACACAATGCAGACATTGGTCTGTGCCAATTTCCTACCTATGGATCCAGGGGAAATGTGTCTCAGTCACAACATTTCGCTTTAACTTAATTATCTGATCTTGCAAAACTCAAGTTAGTAGACCTTAAAAGTGGACTCAACCTCAGTATAGGCGCTGTTAGAGTACATGATGTTTGTAGATGGTTACATGGATTTCAAGATATGTTCATGCATTTAATGTCTTTTCCGAACAGGTCCATCTCTGTCTGCTTTTTCCAGGTCACACCTCGACTGTCCAGTGATTGCTCACATTTCAATCTGAGCAGACAACATTTCATAATTTTTTTCATTACTTGCTGCTACTTTGTGGGCTGTCCGTTATGATTGTTAGCGCAGCCATTAGTATGTCAGAAACTCAGGACTTGCAAATAGGGGCAAATCAAAGCAGAGGTAGCCTGCATTTTTTAGGCCTGGGTTGGATTTAGCATCAGTATCTACGCATGCTGAGTGTTTGCTGAAAGTGTTGTATACTAAAAGGAGGCGTTGGTGAGATTTAAAGTATGTTGAAGAGAAAAGGGACTGTAATAAGGTGTAGTGATTGAAGGTTCTCACACGCAGTGAAGGAAAGGTGGCCTGTAATAAACACTAAACATTTAAGTAGTGCTATTGTGAGTCTCTGGGTTCTTTTTTATGCTGAAAGAGTGGGGCTTCATGTAAGGAAAAGGAGGCACATCCTTATTCTAAAGCAAATGGTGGTTTGGATTTAATGTATAGAGAGATACTTTATTGTTATATATAGTAAATGGACAATGGCCAGCAATGTTTAGAAACAAGTTAAGGTATTTTAAGATATTGTGAAGGAAGGTGGGGGGGGGCTTCTTTCTGTTGTGGATTTGTAGTTTAAAGCTTGAGGTTTTCTTTACAGTGTTAGCAGTGAGGTGTTTAATATAGTTACATGTGTGTGGACTTTAATTTATTTTGGTAATATCTAGTATTTGAACTGGGTTGGCTGACAGTCATACTTTGGATTTCTGTGTTGTACTATCTATGAATAGTGAATTCAAAGAATGACTCAAATGCCCGCCCTCGCACCAGGCTGGTTACATCACACATTCTATAATACTGGAACCATAAGATGGCAGATTATTGATGCTGGTTTATGAAAACCACAGAAGGGTATCCCTGGGCAGTAAATGTTTGTACAAGAGGCATTAATAGTAAGTTCTGCTGAACCAATGGCAATACTGTAACATGCATCTGGGGGAAGAAGCAGATGCGTTTAGGTTCGCAGTGAGGACGTACCTTGACAAAAGTGTTACTACAGGGGTTCCTGAGTCCTCCCCCAATAGGGCCCAGAAGACCCAACAGTGGGGTACATAAGGGCCAAATATATAAGAGGTAGACATGTCACTCTTGGGTAGTGGCAAGCCCAGTGCAGGATTGCCACATTAGGACCCTGCATTCCTGGCCTGAAGAATGCAACAGACTCTCATTAGCCACAAGGCAGAAACATGTCGACGGTATAAGTGGCGATGGGGTACTAATTCCCCTTTTCCCCATGTTTGGTGTTAATACCAATTGTCATGTCTAACGAGTAAAAAAAAAAAAAAAGTTCTAGGATGCCATGTTGGTTTTTAAAACACATAAATCACAGGCCCACTCTTAGCTAGAATTGTCTCCCTGACTCCAGGTGAAGGCCCGCTCTCAATCAAACTGGGTATTTAGAGAGCATGGGTTGTTCAGTCATGAAGCATGACACCTGGTGGTGTTTGAGGACAATCTATCACCTTTTTGTCTATGCCCTATAACTCATTTTGAATAAGACTGTGAGGGATGCATAGTATATGACATTTACAACAAAAAAAAGTGAAATCTCGGGTAGCACGGTTTATGTGCATATACTGTCTTGGGAGGCCAGCTCATCTTTGAGACCCCATAGCCTCTAGTTATTTACCCTGGATATACTCCATGGGTGTGTGTTTGCAATGCTGTAACACACACTTCCTCTAGGCTTGTTAGTTTACCTTACCGTAGTGAGTGGAGATTTTTCAGGTTAACGTGAACATGTTTATTTGATGAAACAAGATCTTCCGTTTTCCTAGAGATGCAGGTAAGTCTCATTATATTGCTACACTAGAAGATATCTTTTAGGTGTGAACTTGTGATTGAAGTGTAATTTTTATTTGTGCATTATTCTATCAGAAGTTCTTGTGATTGGCTGGATTCAGTGTAGTTGGTACTCGAACAGACCAGTGTTTAGGGGCTCATAGTTACAGTTTGACATTAACCAAAGTGTCATTTGTACCTGTATGGAGTTGTTAACAAGCGTAACAAGGAAAATGAATTTCACCTTCGTTGCTTCTGAAAGGAGATTTAGACTGAGCAAAAAGTTCGAGTATGAGATTTCCTATAATTGTCATTGGCCCTGAAGAATAGTCCAGACTTGATCCTCTAAGATGGGCTGTCAGAGCTGTCTAAAGCTGCCCTGAGTGGGAGTTCAGAGTGGGTGGACCGCTTTCAAAGGAGAAAGGGTTTTCTTTGTCTTTAAATAATTTGCAGATTTGTCCTACATGCTTTCTTCCGTTTTAGATTTCTGTGCAGTTCTTGTCAAAGCCATGTGGTGAATTTGTCATTGGTCTGTTGTGAAGTCTTGAAAGGGGTCAGTGTAGGATCAAGGTTAGAAAGATTATTCGCTGAAAATAAGGCATTGTGTAGACCACATGGCATCATGGGAATGTTACTAGCTCCCAATCAGACAGAAGTTTTTGAAACAAACTTCTAGTTTGTGACCTTTTTAGCGCAAGCTCTGTGGTTAAGAAAGACCTATTGTGAGCTTAAAACCCAACCCATTGCTTTCCATTGGTTGTCTTTGTTATCACTCTCATCAGAGGTTCCTCCACACTTCTGTTGTTCTCCAAGAAGCTGAAGACCCATCTCTTTCAATAACTCTAGGGGGACCACGTGCCTACTTATATGCTCAAGGTGCCTGGATACCCTCACAGGTGATAAGTACGCTATACAAATTGACATAACATTTGCTTACTTTTTATTCAATAGCTTGCTTTCCTCTTTGTGTTTGTCCCGTTCTGAGGCATAGCCTCTTTACAATCTTTTTGATTGGCTGCTTTGAATTCTTCCACTGCTCAATTTTAGAGAACAATTGTTTCTTTTTGTTTAAGCATTTTATGAGGGATTGTGTTTGTTTTCTACGTCTATCCGTCGTGTGCCTCTCCCCCACCAAAAGCATGGCCTTCGGCTCTGTACTCTCCCTCCGATGCTTCTGGCCCCAAACTCCATGTTGTTCTCTCCCTTGTGCACCTCTTGCTCTTCCTCCCACCTCCTTTGTGTTGCACTGTTCCTTGTGTGCATCTCTCTTGTGCACTTGTCTCCTGCCAAACTTTCCCCCCTCTGTATTGCTATTGCCCACCCGTGTTGTTTTTCCTCTCCTCCAACCACCTGCTCTTTTGTTGCATCCCCATGCTGCAGTCCATTTGTATTTTTATTTTACACTAAAAATCTCATATTTTGTATTTACTGATCCAAGTGGTGTCCGCCATCTTGTATCGGCAATTAAGAACACAAATAGAAAACATTGCCCCATCATTCTGTTTGCATGCACTTAGAAAATGATGTGACTGGCGACAGTGGTCATGCCATCACTTATTATTGATTTATTTATTTTGGGTACGGATGACTTATGCTGGCCAGCATGGCCAAAAAGCGTTTTAGGATTTTGTTGATGCTGCACAACATCTTCAAACTGCATTAGCAAAACCACTAGGCTCAAAAGCTAGACCTGTTGGCTTTGGTCATACTTGCTTTGTTCATCAAGGTCCACTTTGGAACTAAGGTTTGCTGGCAGGACTGTAGATGTAGTCAGAATAAACTGTTATAGCATAGATCTGCTTTTGCGTCTGTAAATAAGTTAATGTAATGTTCTGGTGAGAAGGATTGCTTAAATGTCAATTCGGCCTGTAATCTAGTTTTAAATTTTTAGATCACAGATGATTCATAAAGGGCAGAGTGGAAAAGCCCGGATCTTACTCAACTGGGAATTGTCCTATGTTTTGAATGTATTTTCCACTTTTGTGGCATGCTAAATCAATTTCTAAGGCACTCTTTGTAAATTGGCACAGTCATTGTTTTTCCAAGAGTACTTCTAGGCGTAACATTTATGCATAAAGAATGTTTATCAAGTGGACAGTGCCACATTCGGAAATTTTATGCAAGCGACGCAGCGCATACGCTGCTCGCTTGGCGATATTGATCGTCGGTTTTTCTTGCGAAGAGGAACAGGAGATGTGCACGCGTACGGACAGGAGATGTGCATGCGTATGGGTAGCACAGCGTCCTCTCGCTTTTGGGGTCGCGGCGTTTCAGCACAACGTGCTTTCGCGTTTGCTTGTTCTTTTTGAAACGGTTTAACTCTAGATCCAGTCCAGTTTACCAGATGCCTAGTGCCCAGAGACCTGCAGTTCCCCATCCACCGCACAAGTAACTTCTTACCGTGCATGCTCCTGCTGGGTAGAGAAAGGTTCTGACTGGCTCTGGCATGGCTCTTTGTTGCTGTGCTGCTGATCGGGCTCAGGCAGCGTGAGCCGTAGCGCCAACTGGCGGCAGCCGCCTGCAGTTGCGGTCTTCCATCCCAGGGCCCGCCCAACGCCATGGCAGACATGGATGACGGAGACAAGCCAAGCCCTGCTCCCTCCCAGGCCGCGTCCTTCAGCTCCAGAGCCGGCACCACCAACAAGATGTTCTCGCTGAAGAAATGGAACGCAACGCGGTGGCTATGTGGAGCTGGAACGTGGAGTGCGACACCTGCGCCATTTGCCGGGTGCAGGTCATGGGTAAGAGGCGCTACGCAAGGCCGGTGTTTTGCTGAGGCCTACCGGCTTGAGATGTTGAATTTTTTTACAACACCACTACCGATCTTCCCTCGTGTAGGATTGACTACGGCTGGTTGTTTGTGAGAAAGCCTTGTCATCTCCATTGGGAGCCTTTGTAGAGGAAGTAAAGACGAGAGGCACCCTTTGCCGCAGAGATTCACCCATCCCCTTTAAACCGAGGATCATTATTGTCCAGAGAGGCGACTGTGACCCTCTCCCGGAAACACACATATATCTTATATACCCCCCTTTACAAATGCATGCTTTGATAGACGACCCTATTACAACCTGTACACATCCAGGGGGAATAGATGGAAGAGAGAGTTAGATAATTCCCGTAAAGTCTTTCCCCCCCGAATGGCAATAGGGGTGGGGCAGGTCATTTGTCCCTCCCCAACAAAAAACACATAAATGGAGAAGTTGCTGGGATTCTGATAATACCGCCTCCTCCCTCGCCCATCAGTCCGACCCACACCCCACTCACTACATAACACATATTGCAGTCACTGCAGATTTTTCAGGTGTCAGACTCTGTACCACATAAGACGCCCTCTTCAGGGGGGCAGGGGTTGATGAGCTGGCATAAAATTGACAATAGGATGTGTCTGACTCGGATACCTGAATAATCTTATAGATGCATGTCCATAGAAATATAAACCACCGTAAGGGTAGCGTGAAATATATGTGAAGCGCTCACATTTTCCCTAATTTATTATGGAGGCCGTTGGCAGGAGAATATTCGCTCTACAGACGCAAGTTATCCTGCAGTATGTTTAGCTGAGATTTTGTAACATAGGTGCATATAGCTTTTTATTGTGGTAATAGACCGTTTAGATGTGGTCTGCATTTACATTGGAATCATTGTGAGACCTTTCTGTAAAAGGGACCTGAGCGTGTATCGCCATCTTTGTGTTATTTTTTAAAATTTTAACACATAATTCATATGTAATCGTGCACAATCCGGCCAAATCATGTCACCGTTTTTTTATGTGCTCAAGAAGCTTTCAGTGAGACTGAAAATATTGCAATACATTATTGTGATCGTAGTAAGTCGTAATACTTTTTTTATCAGCCTTATTAATTAACCCATGCATGTTGATGAATTCAGTAGTCACATTTCATGCATGCTGAATGTATTGTATAGTCTGCAATACTACATTTATTTACTTCACAGCGTCTCTTGCACACATTGTGCACTGATAGGAGGAATGTTTTTTCATACACGGTGATCTGATATCCGTGATAATCTTCTTACTTTGCGTTTGGGATTGACTCGAGCACGTTAAGGAATAAACTATTCTTGAGATCTCTTTATTACTATACAATAATCATCTCTACTAATAAAAAATATCAAGAAAGAGGAACAGCATAGCTTTTTACTGCAGTCCCTGCTCCGCCTTTCTTCTCCAATCTTTGTAATATATGTGGTGTAATTTAATTTTTTTAAATCACACTACAAGTCGAGCAGTGTCTAGGTGCTTGTTCTTTTATGGGAATTTAGATCTTGTGACATTAACTGAATTGAGAGCATAGAGGCACCTAAAACCATTGTTGACCTGCTGTTGCATCCTAATCTTCCTGTTCTTTATCGTTTTGGTTATTAGAACGGTAAATAAATTAAAAGGAAAAAAAAAGCGTTCTAGCTAGTGCTAAAAAGAGAGCAAATGAGTTTACCTTTACCACTCAAACACTATTAGAACAAGCATTTGCAATGCAATAGGTTTCGCATTTGCGCATGTTTAAGCTATTGGCATTGTAAACGTTTTGGTTGTGTTGTGTTTTTAGGTCGAGCTTGAGAAGGGCTTTCACTTGAGCGCCACACTTATTTATTTAATTAATTACCGGTGTGGGCTGCTTTCACTTTAGCAGCCCAGTTACAGAACCTTGCAAAATTAAATAATTGTTTTCACTTTGGGTGAAGGCATCCCATACGCGCTTTCACTTTAATGTTGATTGCGCCCCTTTCTTTAGACGCTGCTTACTGTAACCTGAATACGGGAGCTGCGTCTTAAAAAAGGGAAAAGGGTCGTGGCCACCATTAAAGTGGTTTTGCATTTGCGGGAGTTTGAGCTCTTGCCATTAAAAATAACAATGCCTTTTATATATGTGTTGTTTTTAAAAACACATAAATAAAATGCTTTGCCATTTAAAATGGCAATAGCTTAAACGCTTGCAAATGCGAGACCTATTGCATTGAAAATGCTTGTTATATTGACCATTAAAAGCAATTACTCATGTCCATGACAATAGTACTTTTTGTGTGTCTCCACTCTGGAACCTGCCTGCAAAGAGGAATGTGAATAGCCACAAACATATGGGTTCGTGGGCGGTTACTTATTTTTGTAGTAGTGCTTCCTTAGAACGCCCACAAGCGTGCCATTTGTTTCCCAACTTGCAAATGCAGATATTTCCCCTGCTGGTGGCATTAGCAAAAGCCATTAGCAATGTAAAATTCAGCATCTTGATTCTGAAATTCAGAATTCAAATTTTGGTATTTATTGGCACACTGCTTTAAACTTGGGTGGACAAATATGTTTACGATTCATGTCATGTATGGTCGATGTTGGACTGGGACACACAGACAAATTTGGATATTCTAGAAGACGTTCAGGCCCAGGCAGTGGCTTTCAGTGGTCATAGGATAAGGTTCAGAAAGAGGGAATACATGCGTGTTAGACTTGTAGAATTCAGATCTGGGCTTGTTAACTGGCATGTGTTGCTAACTATTGAAGTTTCTCAACATCTGTATGACTTCCGAAAGGTTCATCTTCTGAAAATAGCCGATAACTAGGAATCCATAACAGCTACGCGGGCTGCATTGGTGATCCTGCCATGAGCGTAACGGCTCCTCTTACCTAAATCCACCGCTGCCATTCTGCCTTCCGCGCCTTGAGGGGAACGGCCAGCCGGACCATTGGCCATCGGGCCACGCCGTGAGGGGAACGGCCTCCTGTGGACTACAGCTCCCAGAAGCCACTGGGGTGTCGCACGCCTATTGCGTCACCACCGTTCCGTGGCAATCAAAAGCTGACCAGCCCTCCCGCAGCGCGGGACGCGCGCGTGCGTGCCCGGGCCAAGGGCGGGCCCGCCTGCGCCCGTCATTGCCAGGAGGAGGCAGGGCTGGGCCATCCCTCTGATATCTGGTCTACGAGTACATGATTGCAGGTACTGGTTGCTGCATCTAGGCCGGGCAAACCGGCTAGACGTTTAAGCCGATATTAGCGACTGTGCATTTATTTTTGTCGTCCAGTGGTAATATCCTAATGGGAAAGAGGAAGCTTATGGAGGGGGGGGGGGCACTCTTAAGTAAGAGAGGGAAAAAAGCCAAGAAAGTCTCCCATGCGGCTAGCAATTGTGTTCTAACTAGAATCGAAGCAATTGTGAATGACTGTGAAGATATTTTGGGTACTAGTAATAACACTGCTGTAGCTGTCAATGTGTATAATCCCGAGGAAGCATCAGTTTTGGCACAGCCACTGGAAAAATTATTTCCCGCAATGTTTAACAAAAAACCATCCAAAAAGCCTTCCATTTGCGAAGTACACATCCCAGTGGAGGATAGTTCAGGGTCCCTTATCACACAAAAAAACCTAGGTCTAAGTGACTCTATAGGAGCCTCCAGTGAGGGAATTCAACGTGATTGCTTTACTGTTCAACTACCCTGCTCAAATAGGTATGCAGTTCTAGATCTTAGCGTCGCGAGCAGCTTACCTTTTACCCCGAGTAAAGTAGGTGTGACCGAGCCCTCTGCTAGCCCAGCAAAATGCAGTTTGTGCGGCTCCCATAATGATGCTCTTCGGCAGAGAGTGGAACTCCTTGAAAGGGAACTGGCTCTGTTGAGAGAGAAGGTTGATGTGCTTGAACACCGGCCACTTGCCCTAGCTACTCCCTCCCCTCCACCAACTTGTATTAGTACGGGCAGGGAGCTGGTGGGAGGGAGTTCTAGGGAGGTTAGGCTCGGGCCAGTATCTGGCCCATGTGTCTCAAGCTCAGTTTCCTACTGATAGTTCTATTCCCCATAAAAAAAACAATCTACACTCTGATTTGGACTATGACAAGGGTAACTTGGGCAGGTTATTAGATTGGCATCCTAGAAGAGCCAAATTTGATAGCACCGCTATGACCAGGGAAGGACAGTTCGAACAGCCATGCTTAATTCCCACAAGGGGCAATACATACACAAGGAACCATATTTCTACAATTTACATGACCAAGGTCCCAAAATTTGTGTCCCCATAGATATGAAAGCCACGAATCCCTGCATAATAAAGTAATCCATTGGATAAGATATGTGAGGGGATGTAGGTCAGTAATACGGGAGGATGTGGCACAAGTAAGGAGGATTAAAAAAGATGGCTCACAGACAGATTGCATTGAGATACAGGTATTTAATGCCGAAATTGCTGACAATCTGGTTGCACTTGAATTTCGCACTAACACCCCTCTCCTCCCCCCCCCTCCCGGGCACTCGGCAACTCAGTTTCGTAATTCCCCATTATGGACATTAGATGGGGAAGGAATAGAGTCCGGTCTGAGCTCAGTCGATTGACTGGATACAACTTTGCCACCAGCATTTTGCCCCAAACTAAAAGGGGAGGGAAAAGACGACGCAGCTATTTGTCGAGGTAACAGGGAGACAGGGAGAGTGGAGCAGAGGAGTCCAATGGCCGATAGCAGTAGGCACATAAGAAATAGAGGTATTCGTCCTGCGGGTAGTAGGCCTGGGCCAATTCGCTTTCTCTCCTGGAACATAGCAGGGCTGCAAAAAAAATTGTTGATCCCCGAGTGGAACAATTTTATAGATAACCAAGATATCTGCCTATTTCAGGAGACTTGGAGCTTGGCACCCCTCCACAAATCGGGATTTACTACCTACTTTATTCCAGCCACCAAATCGGGGAAAGGTTGACCAGCAGGGGGGCTCCACATTTGGCTAAACATTTCTCTAAATTGGTTAACTACTATGCATCTAACTCCCTCAAACGATATTTTACACCTGATGGTGAAAGGCCCCAAAAATGGTTTTAATCTGGAAATATTCAATGTATATGCTAGAGGGTCCCCTGGGGTACAATCCTCTTCAACTATATCAGCATTAGAGAGCGAGCTGTCCAGCATTAATCCCAATTCAGTATCTATTGTGGCAGGGGATTTCATTTGTACCTATGAACCCCTTTGTGTTGATGATGTATTGGTGAGCAGGACATTAAATATGCAATTTCTCCCCTTAGTTTGGCCCCAATCAAGAAATGGACCCAAAGGGCCATACAAATGAGTGCCTTAACATTGGAGTACAACTTAAGAGCTGTAAATGGCAGGACACGCTCTGACTTGTGTGGGGCCAACACATATAATAGGCCTAGCTGCCCGTCAAGGATTGATTATATCCTGTTGGATATACGGCTCTGGCACGATTTATTGGATATGGAAATTATACCGTCCTTGGATAGCGACCACAATTCGTTATGTATGCTCTTAAGTAACAACTGGTCAGTTCCCAGGTCCCATAATGAAGTGAGATTTCTAACAAAAGAAGTGGAGCCTTCTAACTGTAATCGACGCCTTAAATGGCATAGGGTCTCACATGAGGAGGACAAACTGTGTAAAATTAAAGACCTGATAAAACAAAAGTCCTTAGAGCTTGATCTGTTCAGGGAGACCCTTGAGGGAACCCAGAACTCTTCCCTTCCAAATTTCTATCAAGAATTTTTTGAAAAGTTGGGAATGTGTTTTTTCCACAACAGGGCCTTGCATGTATAAAAAAAACCTTTAGGCCCTCCAATTTGTGGTACACAAGTGTATGTAGGGAAAAGAGACGCATGTTATCTGTGACCCTTCAAAGCAACAACCCCTCTTCTGTTAGATCTGCTAGGAAAGAGTACGCCAGGGCAATTGAGCAAGCCAAGCGTATTTGGGAAGAAGCGCATTGGCAGGATCTCAAATCTGCCTCCCTTTTGAAAGATACCACACTGTTCTGGGGCCTCATTGACAGAGGCAGTCGTGAGGACGCCGATCCGTTGCCTAACCATATCACGGAACAGCAATGGCATTCACATTTCCTTGGTTTGTACTGTGACGGCGATGGCTCCTTATCCACTAATTGCGAGAAGCCCTCCCCATCCTTGGGGGACCCCTTGTTAGACACCATACCTGAGGCTGTTAGCTCACTGGACCTTTTTTCGATCAATGAGGTTTCCCTTGCCATCACTGGGTTAGCTTCAGGAAAGGCGGCGGGACCTGACGGCATCCCCGGCAATCTCCTCCTGCAAGAACCAAAGCTATGGGCTGATCTCATCTTGCTCATATTGAACTTAGTCGCTAGAGGTCACCCTGTCCTGGATTCTTGGAAGGGTGCTGAAGTGGTAGCCATATTTAAAAGGGGGAATAGGGAGGATCCGGCCAACTACAGGCCAATTAGTCTAATCGACGTAATACAGAAGGTGGTTGGCAGGGTCCTCCTTATGAGGGTAAGGTCGTGGATGGACGATGGCAGTGTGCTCTCGCATTTCCAGGCAGGATTTAGACAGAGGGTGGGCACGATGGACCAGGTCTCTATATGATCTATTGGAAAGCAGTGGTCCTCGGGAAAGGTAGCCTGTATTTGGCTTTTATCGATCTTAAGACCGCGTTTGACCTGATCCCTCGTGCCAAGCTCTGGCAGGTGTTGTCCGACCTGGGTTTTCCATCTTTGATCCCTGATATTATCAAGCGTCTTCACGAGGGGAACTATACCAAAATTAGGTGGGGCAATCAGGGCCAGCTGACAGAAAGGGTGGCAGTGAATAGAGGAGTACGCCAGGGTTGTGTGCTGGCTCCAACGTTGTTCTCGCTCTTTATAAATGGGGTGGTTGACCATTTGAGAGAGGACCCATCTGATGCCCCAAACCCTGGCAGGGGAGAAATCTCCTACTCTCCTCTTCGCCGATGACACCCTTCTGTTGTCTAAAAGTCCAAGTGGCCTACAAAAACTGCTCGATAGGTTTAGCAAGATTTGTGATGCACGGGGTTTAGTGATAAATACCACCAAAACAAAATTAATGACACTATCCCCATCCAAACGTTTTAGGAATGGGATCACGCTCAATGGCATGTCACTAGATATTGTAGATTCCTTTGATTACTTAGGCATTAGGATCAACAATAAGATGAAGTGGAACAGCCATTTAGCGAAAATGCTCCTTAACCATAAGAGGGTGGCGGGGGCAATTTGAAGAGAGCAGCGACTTTCCTTTAGTAGACCAGTTGTTCCGGCCCTTGTGGTCTACGACGGGAAGGCTTTACCCTCAGCATTATACGGGGCGGAGCTATGGGGGTTTGAGAATATCAGTGACCTGGAGAGATCTGAGAACCATTTCTACAGAGGACTGGTTTCTCTACCATCTTCTACTCCCTTGTCACCGCTTCGTGGTGATCTGGGCAAACGCTCTATCAAGGACATAGTAAGACTGCGCCCGTTGCTCTTTTGGGTTCGCTTGAGACGCACCCCTGAACTGGCCAGCTATGCTGCTGTCTTGAATGAGATTATCAACTTAGATACAGGTAACAAGATAAAATGGATCTGCAATCTAAAACAGCTGGCCATAGAAATTGGTTATGGGGAGGCATGGTCCAGCCAGATTCCACCCGCAAAGCAAATTATTAAAAAAGCCTATTGGGACTGGGTGAAGGAAGAGGAAGATCGAAACCCCAATCGGGGGGTCCTTACTGATCAGGTCCGGGAGCACAAGCCGGACATCAAAACTGAGCAGTATCTCGACTTTATTCAATCTCCACGAGATAGAACACTATACATGAAGCTCAGGCTAGGAACCCTCCCGCTCAGTGCTTTGGTGGTGGGCTGGAAAAAACAGAGCGTTACATCTGCCAACTGCCCCGGGTGTTGTGCCCCCAATGAATCCATCTCCCATTTCCTCTTTGCGTGCCCGGCTTATAGAGCAGCAAGGAGGAAATGGCTTAGCCCAATCTGCAGAAACTTGGGGTTTCTGGATTTTAGGGTGGCGTTGCGCTCTATTCTAACCGATACCTCTTCCCTTGCCATGGTTTGCGGGGTAGCTAAATTTTTGGGGTGTGCCTGGTTGACGCGTACCAAATTGTTGAGTCCTAATAAGAGCTAGGCCTCTAGAGAGACATGTGTATTTTGCTCTGTTAAATCAGGAATTGATTTTTATGGTCTTTTTATCTGTACATACTCCTTTTTTAACCCTATTTTTATATTGTCACATGCTGTATACCGATGGACCTTTACTGATTAATTGATGAATTAATTATATTCGTACTTTTATGATATTTTTATATCGAATAAAGTGTTATACTACTACTACAGAACAGCTACATCTAGGTTGCAAAAACATTTAAGAAGCCAGTGTAAAGGAATTTTTAAAAGCATTTGACAATTTACAGCTTCACATAACACAGTATATATTCTTTTTCAGGCGTTTTCTACTAACCCCTAAAAAACAATTGGTCTTCATTGTTACAAATCCCAATTTACAATGAATTGTACCTTAATTTTGTGGATTTTCCGCAACAGAATGCTCCATATTAGCTTGTATGTTGAAGCTTTCTCCGTGAGTATTCCAGCTATGTCACTGTTACCAACGTTTACTGCGATGTATAAATGGTTAGAATATGCTTAAATGTTCATGTTCTACTTTAATCTTCCTTTTGCTCAGAGAGCTGACCTAGCCAAAACCGATTTTCCAGCATGGTTATTGGAACTCACAAGGTTTCATTGCCAAGCTTGGACACTATTTTCAGTAGTTATGTACTTACTCTTGAGACAGGGGTTCCCTGTTTGTGAAGATGTATGCAAAAGAATCAAGTAATTGATTATATTTTCAAATGTTCTGCACCCAAATATTTAAAGTCACTCGGTAAAAAGGTCTTAACATTCCTACGGTATTGGCAGTTTTCATTTTTGGCGCACACATAAATGTCTTCTTCAGTGTGGTGCAGTAATAATGCGTTTGTACTTGAATCTCTTTAGAATTGGGAAAGTTGGGAACCAGAAGCGAGTTGTCGGAGTGCTGCTTGGCTCATGGCACAAGAAAATACTAGATGTATCCAACAGTTTTGCAGGTGAGTTTAACATGCTTCAAGAGATTAGTCAACCGCCTATTGCATCTGTGTGGCATTCCCTTCTGTTTGAATGCTACTCAATAGGTATGGGTACCTGGGTTTCCAGGCCTCGAAAAATCTACTCACCCACTCACAAATGCAAGTAAAAATTGATCAGGTCAAACTATTTTTAGCACCTACTAGTCCCATCTGGTGAGTAAACTTAGACTGGAAAGATAAAGTGGTTTTGTTCATTTAGAAAGGGAATGAGCAATAAAGATGCCATTAAATTTTGGTTTTATCTTGACACATTTGCTGTCTGTTCAAGAAAAGAGGTCAAATGTCAGTTTGTCTTTTAACTAATTGCTGCTTGGAAAATTAGGTTTATTTTTCTCTCTTACTAGAGTTTGAGGTTTTTGTCAAGTGAGCTGTCTGAAGATGTCATTTTTCTCTAACACATAACATTTAAATAAAAAGCATGTAAATTAATATTACAATATTTCATAATATCAGGAATGGCAAACCCCTTTTTTTGTAATTAAGTGTGATGCAAACAGAGTTATTTAAAAGTAAAACAAACCAGAACACTTTACTTGGTGATGGGCAAATGACACACATTTGTAGAAACTCTTATTTCCAAACATTGTTTGTACACCATATAGTTTTATAAGTAAAGCTGCATGTCAATGGGAAAGTTTGTTGCCATTTCAATGTAAAAGCTGCTAATTACAAATGACAGTGTGTTACCACTTCATGCTTTAGTTATGTATTTATTCAAAGTGGTAGTTTTTAAACATAATTTGAGAAACATTTTTGCCCCCGCCCTGATGACAATGCTGTTAGTGAACTAAGAGGCGAATCAGGGGTCATGTGTATCCTATATGTGGCTAGATTATTATTATTATATGGAAAAAAAGTTTAGTCTGTTAAATCAAATAAAATAGTTTTTTGTACAGCAGACATGCTGAAATTGCACATTTGGAGGTGCTCTCATATGTGATAATGAAGAAAATGGCGGCTCAATTAATTCAAATATTTGCCCATGATCAGATCATTTGAAACCAGTTTATGGGTCAAGAGTAGATTATTTAAGGCACTAGAGCTGCAGGTCTAGGTACATTTTGATAATTTTTCAAGGCCTGCATTCAGAATGTCCCGGGGTTTGGCATAGATCCATTATCATGTCAACCCAATGATGAGGCCCATACCGTTATAATCATCATGTTGTATTTGAGCGACTGGGTGCCATGTACATTGTTCATGTATATCCTTCTACAAATAATTTCTGGGTTGAGACTTTCTATGTCAGCACAAAGCAATGCTGATTGATTTTGCCCAGAATTGGACAAACACACAAGTTCTTGATTACAGGCAATTGTGAGGTTACCTGTGGGTAATTGTAGTAAGTTTGATCTGGCTTAATTTACTGTCATACATTATGAGCACTGGTTTTCCCGACATGCGCACACATACTCTATCTCCTGCCCCCTCCTTGCCTACCAACCAACAGGCTTTATTTAATGCTAGTATTTGTTTGATGAAACTTGATTTTTCTGTGAACTGAGTTGTGGTCACTTTTATCTATATGAGCAAAATACCTCAGCTGGGCTACACTCTTAATAATTCACTACAAGGCATGTTATTCTTCATACATTTTTTGCATTTGGGTTGTGCAGGCGGCACCCTCTTCAGGCGTGCAGTATGTATGCTACCCTCTGATTGATGGCTCAGCTAAGTGAACATCATCCCCTTCAACTAGTTTCTCAACGACCTCTGTCATCCTGTATAATCTTTATGATAAACACTATTTCTGTTTAGCGGATTTCTTATGACCGGCTACTCTTGATGGGTATTGTTTCTCATGGTAATGGTATGAGGAGCCTTATCTGTGTTGTACTTAAATCTAATTAAATGCCTTTGTGTGTAACTGTTGTGTTGGTGATCATTTGAAAAATCCAAGGCTTATCTTCAGATAGTAGTCTATCACAACCTGATTGGCTGGAAATGGTATTGAAAAAATTGGTACTTGAGATGAAGCAAGTTCACTGTTCACCACAGATGGGAACATGTCACTGTGCTTATGCTATTACATGCATCGGCTTTTTACAGTCCTGCTGCGTACCTCTGAAATTGATAATAGTTACACCTGTAATTTGCAGGAGTAAAGAGTCAAAATCTGCGCAATACATGATCGTATTATTTTTGATTACTTAATCTTTTTTAGCAGTTTGTGTCCAGTTTGGAGTTAGATTTTGTTTGCACTGAACATTTCCCAGTATTTAGGATCGGATTGTTCTTTTACTGCTATTTAGAAATAGCTAGATTAATTTCAACCAAAGACCCACCTTTAAACCCTCAGTTGTTTTTAATGTTGCTGTGTGTTGATTGATGCTATTGATCTTGCTGTGTGAAGCTTATCAATGCACCCACTGATTGCTCACATCAGATTTCCCTCTATTTTTGCTTACTAAAATAGTTTCCCTTGTTCTTTCCAGTACCTTTTGACGAGGATGAGAAGGATGATTCTGTGTGGTTCCTTGACCACGACTACCTGGAAAATATGTATGGGATGTTCAAGAAAGTAAATGGTGAGTGCTGATCACTTTTGATGGGAGCTGGGCAAAGGTTTCGTAAGTGAATATTGGCAAAACTTTGTGGGACTTTGCATTTGATAATCTCTACGCGTCTGAGTTTTAGTGCTCATTATCTAAAAGCTCCCAAAAAAACAGCTACCGTGGGTTTAAGGGATTTATAGTGCCACATTGGTAAAAGCCTACTGTAATGTAGACCATGCACCAAGCTTTAAATATTTCTCTCGCTGTAATTAAAAGTAATAAGAACCCTTGTTGCTGTTTCTCAGTCTTCCTATGCAAATCCTTTTTAAAAAATGCTCAAAGTTCTTCTTTGCCAAGAATAACAATGCTACAAACAAGACTATCCAGTAGTCACCTACTAAATTTCCTAGTTGATCACCTGCCTTTATATGGTTTGTTTTTACATCCCTCTAAAGTCATCCCAGATTATCCTCTCCTTTACTATTGTGCGGCTATATCATTTGAGGTATTAGTAAACAGTAAATAAACCCACAGAAGAGCTTATTTAGAGCCTATTTAGACAGTCCCCATGTGTCTAAAATAAATTTAAAAAAATTACTGTACCGTGGTACTACAACGGTGCTTAGCGTGGCCCTGTGTAATTTTGTGCTGTTACAATCATAAGACTACTTAAACACAAACCAGCACCCAAACCATTAGTTACCTATGCTATTTGTGGTGGTATAGTATGTCCTTGTGTGCAATCCTCCACATGCACCCCCTGCCCGAGGATGCCTCCCTTCCCAAGGGAGTATAGAACAACAAAACGCAATGGGAGCTGCACCACAAAAGAGCGCACATATGAATTGAAACACTATCACAATCTAATATGACACTTCCTTGTAAATAACAGTATCTATATTATCCATAAGTATTTGTTTCTTCCTTTATTTTGGTATATTCCATTCATAAAAAAACATCAGCCAACGTGTTTTGTCTATTTAAACATTAGACTTCTTCAGGGCAGCTAAGGTGTGAATCGCCTATGTCAATCCAAAGATGTGCACCAAAGGTCAAGGCGCAGTTTCCAGTACAGGTGCCAGTATACGGCATCTGTATGGGACTATATAAATAGTGATCCAAGTGATGTAGACCGGATCAAGACAACTTCTCAAAAAGGCGATATGTTGCTGTTGGGCATACAGATGTTTTGTTCAATTGAAACGGTCAGAAAATCAGAATACTGTTTCGAGAGTCGTCACTGCAACCGGACGCACTTCAATTATAGTGCATACGGCTTGGTGGACAATCCCCACGAAGTGCATTGCGTATCGTGTTTTGCATTTCTTTTCTGATTTTTTCATTTGAACACAACATCTGCATGTGATAGTGTTTCATATGTGTGCTCTTTTGTGGTGCAGCTCCAATTGCGTTTTGTCATAAGACTACTTAATTCACATGTTCTAGTTAACTGAATTAACTATAATTCATTCATACCCAAGCTATGCACTGCTTATTACCTCACATATTATTACTTCACTCATGACCTGTAATATGACATCATTGATAGCATCAGTGTGACATCTGTAATGACGTAATTGATGACTACCTTGTACACGGCAAGGGCGCAAGTTAGATACTTAAGTTAACTAATACCTAGTGATGATTTTATATATATATATATATATATATATATATATATAGATGCCAACAGGATTTATTTCTGTTCTTGAATCAGTCAATGGTTATAAAGTGTGCATAGCTTATTCTTGCAACACATGCCCACTTGGGCATTAAATAATCAACATGTGTTGCCATGAATGAAATGGGGTATTCTTGTCAAGACTTTATTTTACTGTCTAAGTACTAGATGGCCTCGGGTATATTCTACAAACTATTTGGGATATGGAAGGAGTCACCTCCTTTAATGTTTTTGAGTGTGCTTATTTATGTACCTTAGGTAGAAGTAGGTTGATTATGTGTACTTCGGATGTATTTTTCTAGTGGATTTTATAAGGACTTTACTCTAGTTCGTGTTTCAGGGCTTGAGGCCACCTGAGCTTGTCTTAGATGGTGACGTAACCTCACGTCCATAACTGCAACCCAGCCCGATTTCCCCCTTATGCTCTCTTTACAGAACACGTTTTAGAGGAAGATATTATGACATGGTAGGATATGAAAGATGTTTTATATTCAAGGTTTCCGATTTTCAGCTAAAATAGATTATAACCAATAAAGCACTACTGAAAAGAATATTTGATTTTCAGTAGAAACGGGAAAACGCTGGAGTTTGCTGCACATTTACTACTTTGAAGCCCTCTGAGGTCAAGGTAGTAGAAGTACAACCTCTACCTCGCAGCACTTTAATGTGATGGCTGCTCCCACTATGATCCACCCTCGCCATGTAAGAAGCCTCATAATATCTCTGTTTGACTTCCACAAAGACCCTGCGCTCCATAGACCTACATTCACTTGCTTTGGGCACATGGCTCACCTCTGATTGTTTCAGCTCGCTGTTCACTGTGCATTGCTGTTTAGTGGTTAGCAGGTTCGCAATTGAACTACAGGCAGGGTCTCAGTCCAGGCTAAGAACTACCGCCTTGATGCCATCCTCCTTCACAGAGACTTAGATGGAGCTTTGCTCTCTGAAATCTCATGTATGAACCCTGAAAAAACCCACCAGAATTCACACACAAAACCTGAAAACCGCAAATCTAATTTATATTCTGCAAGATACTTCTGTTCTTAAAAACAAGCAAGAGAAGCTTATGTTCTTCTAAAACTTTAACTGTTCTTATTTACAGCCAGAGAACGGATAGTGGGCTGGTACCATACAGGGCCCAAACTACACAAGAATGACATTGCCATCAACGAGCTCATGAAAAGATACTGTCCAAACTCAGTGAGTATTGTTCTGCTTTGTCATTTGCACTCAATGACTTGTACGTACGTGTGTGTGTGTGTGTGTGTGTGTGTGTGAGCGTGCGTGTGAGCGTGAGCTGCTATCCTGTGTTGCAGAGGTATAACCAAGCCAGATGTTTGTTTTTCTGCCTGACACAGGATGCTTGGAGATTGAAAAGTAAGTTAAAAAAATAAAACTTTATTCCACAAAGGGAAGCCATGTTTACTTTATTGTGTTGCATGGATAGTATACCCTGTGATGTATTGACATGAAAAATGTTATTTTCAGGTTGCAAGTATAAATTTAATGGCATAGTAAGCTCCTCCTATGTTCAGCCCCTTCTATTGGCCGTCCTGGCGATCATGAAAGTCTTGTAGATTTCGCATTGATGATAGTTCTGCCTCTGCCAGTAGTGACCTGGTGAAAGACCAGTCTACTGCAGGTTTTGAGCTACAACACTTCCAGTGTGAAGTGCAATGTGATGCTGCTGTATTTGCCCTCTAAAGGCTCCTAGTCTTTGTTCTCTTATGCTTTATGTGCAGTGACTGGCCGGGTCTTCCACTATGAATAGGTGCGATTGTGTTCCAACTGTGATTAACAAAATTCAACTTTCTGTATTGCCAAAAATCGATGTCCTGTTGCATTTTTGACAACTACTTTTTGTGCATGTGCTTACTACAGCAGCTCTGATCTGAAAACCCTGTGAAGAGAGCACACTAAATAACTTCTTGTAGATTATAGTTATCCACTATGTTTTTTTCATTTAACCCTTTGGAATACTGTAGTTCTCTAAGACGTAGATCACTTTTTCTTTCAGGTGCTTGTGATAATTGACGTGAAGCCAAAGGATCTAGGACTTCCTACAGAGGCATATATCTCAGTGGAAGAAGTTCATGATGTGAGTTTGCTTTAATCCATTTCCTCTTGCACTACTTACCTGTCTTTCTCTCTTTTCAAATCTCATTATGATTCTCTTTCTGCTTTGGCCATGGTATACCCCCTATTCCCCAGCTTGTGCTCCATATCCTTTTCCAGCCCCTCTTATCTTAGCTCGATGTCTCAGCCATGGTTCCTGTCATCTTGCTTTCAATTCATTTGCCTGAAGAGAAGGCATGCTGCCCCAACCTCTTTTTACCAAGACGTTTTGCATTTAATGGCAGCAGCATTTTCATTGTCGGCAACCGTTTTTAGTATACAGTGTTGACCGAAAAACACAACGTTGGCTGCACCATCTTGATAAATTCAGGACCTCCGTCATCACGGCAGAGTGTTCCACTATTTTGTAGAGACTACTTTGCCAGAGCCAAAAAGCACTATACTGAAGAAATGAAGAGTTGGGCAGAGAAACGACAGAAATAGTTATTAGCGAGAGAAGGCAAATCATGTGAGCAAAGCACAACAAGCTTTGCCAAAGCCAATATGTCTGTCCATGGCCAGTTAGTGAGATGGCTAAATCTTTAGCAAACTTTTTTTGGGATAATTTTATTGATTTTGTAAAAAGATGGTGATATAAACATTACAGCGTGATCAATAGCGCCAGCACATGTGACATTTGGCAAGTAAAACAATTTATGACCGTGTACACTGGCGCTGCTCCATCTTCTGCGGGACATATAGAGTGAGACTTGGAAAAACAAGGAAGTTGATTAGTCTTGCAATCCCAACCATTTACCTCAGATCCTCCTGTGTTTGGCCGGACAACCCCTGGCCTCATATAGCGGTAGCTCTTGTGCGGTGTACCAGTTCACTCCCCTTCCCCATTTAGTTATAGTGGAGGGGGCGGGATTACTCCATGCCGTTGCAAAATCTCATTTGGCTACTACAAGGGCAGCCCCAGAAACACTTTATCGGCTCTTGAGCCATCTGACCCGTCTGTGACACCCAGCAAAATATTTAGGGGGTTGTGTGAAACCTTCGACCCCAGCACTCCTGTGAGTTCTGTTTCCAGGGCGGCCCAGTAAGAGGCTACACATTGACAGGACCATACCACGTGAAAGATATCTGCGAACTCCGCATTGCATCTTGTGCATGTTGGCTGTGGAATTAGGCCTGCTCTGTGTAGGCGGGCAGGGGTAAGGTAGGAGGCATGTAGGTAATAAAGCTGGACTAGGCGCAATTTAGCTGAGACCGTGATAGTCTTGGGTGCCATCAAAGCATCTCTCCAATCCTCCTCCTCTGGAGGGCCCAACCATGTCTCCCATTTAGTTCTCAGTGGGTCAAGGGAAGTCGGACTGTTATTAGTTAGGGAGCGATAAATACGTAAGACTCCTCCCCTTCCGAGGTTACCCATCATGACTTGGGCTTCAAGGAGGCTGTGCTCGAGCAGCGTTCTGCCAGGCTGTATGTGCGTACCTAGGGCTTAGCGGAGCTGTAAGTAGCTGTAAAACTGGGATGGGTGAAGCGAATGTCTGGTTTGCAGATCTGCAAAGGAGCGGATATGGTCCCCCACCCACACGTCTCCAAGCTGTGAAATGCCAATAAGATCCCAGCTCCCAAAACCTTTCAGGCCCCCCACCTCCCACAACCATGTGCCCTGCCAAATGGGTGTCTGCTGAGACAATCTGTCCTTCCATTGGGTGTGTCGTAGTGCGGCACACCAGGCTAGAAGCACTGCTTGGGTCACCGTGGGGAGGTCCCTGGGAATGGGAGATCCATAAATCATAGCCTAGACCCGGGAGAGGCCTAAGTCCCTAAGCTCGGTCCTGTAAGCAGGATTGGACCACCCCCAATTAAACCAATTGTGTATTACCAGGAGGCGGGTTGCAAGATAATGTAAGTACAGATTTGTTAGACCCATGCCTCCGTCAAAGGGTGCGATCTGACAGAGCAGGCGCGCCATACACGGCCGAAGGCCATTCCAGAAAACCTTATAATTAGACTGTCTATTCCTCTGAACCAGGTTTGGGAAATATGGAATGGAGTGTTCGGAATCTGGGTTGGTCGGGATGGATCAACTTGCTAAGGTACGGTTTTAGGCGCTGAGCTAGAATCGTGGCATATATTTTGACTTGGGTATTAATCAAGGAAATGGGACGATAACACCGGCAGGTGAGGGCGGTTGCGTTTTGGGGATAATGGCTATTGTGGCCGTATCAATCTCTGGAGGGAAAGAGCCTGTTTCCATGGCCTCCTCGTAGAGGGCCGCAAGGTGCGGGCCAAGTATGTCACAATAGGCGGAATAATAATCTTGCGGGTAGCCGTCTGGGCCGGGAGTTTTACCGGCCAAGACGAGCAAATGGGCGACTTGTATCTCTTCATTTGTGATCAGGTTTTTTTTTTAGTCCATCTGACTCTGGTGTTGTGAGTTTGGGGAGATGAAGGTCTTCCAGAGCGATCAGTTCTGTATGAGAGAGCCCTGGTTTCTGCCCAGAGTACAAGCCTGAGTAATAGTTCGCGAAAGTTTGAGTCGTTGCTTTGGGAGAGCAATGGATGTTCCCATCTGGGTCACGGATCTCCGGAATTATTCGGTTTGCTAAAGGGTAGGGCACTAATCTGTGCAGTAGTTTCCCATTCTTATCGCCACAGACATATACTAGTGCAATGGAGGACCTCCATAAAATTTTCGCTGAGTTGAGAGAAAGCTGTCTTATTTCATCCCGCACCAGTGTCCGCTTTCACATGTGGGTTTCATCTGTTGTGTCAGCTGTGTTGCTCTCAAGCAGGGCCGCCTTAGATTCGTGGAGGGCGAGTCTACTGTCTCGCTTTAATCGTTGGGCTTTGAGGTGACTCTTGGAGACTCCACGGATCGTGGCCTTACCTGCCTCCCACAGAGTGCCCGGGGATGAGGCGGAGCCCTGGTTTGTGAGGAAGTATTGTTTGATATCTGCTCTCATTGTTTCTTTAAATTCCCGATCTTGGAGAAAGCAGCCATTCATCCTCCATATTGGGCGGAGGACAATAGAAGGGTCGCCCACAGTCAAGAGCATTGGCGAATGGTCCGAGATACCTCTGGGGAGGATACGTATCTCTCTGACCTTACGACACTCTAGGGCCGGCATGAACATCCTGTCAATGCGAGAATGGCTGTGGTGCGCTGCTGAGGTGTGGATGTACTGGGATTCCAGGATCGCCATACGTCGCAAACACTCATAGCTTCAGCCCAGGTCGCTAACTGGTTAGCATGAGTGGTGTGGGAGATGGAGGGGGTCCCGTGGCATCAAGCTTGGGGTGCATGACCGCGTTAAAATCTCCCCCTAAAACTATTGTACCGGGAGGCAAGGAGGAGAGCATCTCACCTATGCGATTTAGGGTCTGTGTGTGGGAGGCACCAGGAATGTAGATGGAGGGGACATTGAGGGAGTCTCCGTCCAGTGTTCCGGAGAAGGCTACAAAACCGCCACTGGGGTCTCTGGTAATTTGGGTAGGTACAAAAAGTAGGTTGCGGTTTAAAAGAATTGCACCCCGTGTGAAACCCGAGTGCCAGGATCTATCAAATCTGTATCTTGCAAGGAAGGGACTATGGTTGCCTATGAGGTGGGTTTCCTGGAGCATGAGAATGTCTGGGGCGTGTTTTTGGGCATGTCGCAGGATCGCAGTCAGTTTGATCCTGGCAAGCAGGCCGTTCACATTCCACGACATGATACGGAGAGAATTTCCGTTGTATGTCGTCATATTGTGATCAGTAGGGGAAGCCCGTAGTCCCGCGGGGGTCTACTAGGCAGTAAATGCCTTGGAGGTTGGGATGTATGACTTCTGTGTTTCGTCTGCGGACATGTTTTCATAACGCTATGCTGTGTTATCATAGAGTTGAAATTCTGTAAACATTGAACTGTTGAAGAACCAGAAGCTTGGGACAATTGCCTCAACTCTCCCTTCCCCTAACCCCATACTTCGAAAACAGGAGCATCTGTCGCCCGCAACTGGTGAGATGTACTAAATTACAACATTTAAAGTCAGTGAAGCGTGGTGGACTCCTCTTGTTACAGGATCAGAGTGTACATCGGCAGAAGTATCTGACTGGAGTGGAATTTCACCATTGTTCGATTGCATGCTTTCTGATGTATCTGGTTCTATTTGTGGCACTCCGTGGGAACTTCAACTGGGGATCGCCAAGCTACAGGAGAGATCAGAGTCCGTGGAGTCTATGACCAGAACTTTAGATGAGGTGCTCCCAGTAGGTGAGTGGTCTCGGCAACCAGAGTCCCGCAGGCGGCGGGGCTCCGGTATCTGAGCCTGGTGCCGGGAATTCGAGGACACAGTTACTGGAGAGCCCGATTTAGCCCTGAACCACCCCCTCTGCCCCTGCGGGACCACTTGCGTCTCTTGCGCGATACCGGGGCTGAAGTCACAGATCGGAGTCGGAGGGGACGTTCTTCCGTCAGCCAAGTCCGGCCATCTTGAGACTGTCGAAGAAATGTGCTTTCGCCTGGAAGATCACTCGCAGTCTTGCTGGGAAGAATAGCCTGTATTGTAGGATGAGGGTGCAGAGTTTTTGTTTGACATCCGTATAGGATCGTTTCTGTGATTGAACTTCCCTGGTATAGTCTGGAAATATCATGATGGTGTGGTTTTGATAGGTTATGATTTTCGGGATACAAGCTTGCTGCAGGATCAGGTCCCTGTCTCTAAAGTTGAGGATTCGTGCTATAATGGGTTGGTGCGGGGCACCTGGGGGAGGTTTTGGAGCCAGGGAGCGGTGCGCTCGCTCCACCACGGACCAAGTAGAGCACATGTCCTTGGGCATCCACTAGTTGATCCAGTTTTCAATGAATGATTCCATCGGTCCATGTTCTGTGCCCTCCGGGAATCCCACCAGATGTAGGTTGTTGCGCCTAGATCTGTTTTCGGCATCCTCTGCCGTTCTGTGAAGTTCTTTGGCCTGAGTTTGCAGGCGGGTAATTTGTTCCTTCAGAGCTGTGACAGAGGAAATGCAGGATTCGGTTTCAGTGATCCTGGCCGTTGTATTAAGGTGGTCTTGCTGGAGCAGGGCCATGTCCACTCAAACCTCTCCGATCTTGTTTCCAACCAAGGTCTGTGAAGCGGATATGGCTTGTAGAATCTTATTGAGGTCCCCACACGCTAGGGTTTGCCTTTCTGCAGCCTCGGATCGAATTCCATGTTCGCTAACGGTGTATTGCTCCATTTTGGTCTGCGTCGTGGGCGTTTTTGAGCCCCGATCTTTCCCCATGGTCGGGAGATCCAGAGAGGAGCAATGGGAGGCAACAATGCTGCCGGGTGCCAGATGGTTTCACCGGGAGGGTGGTAGTTGGTTTGTGTGGATGGCTTGTATGTCTTTACGGATTATTTGCGACTGTCTGGAGATGAGGGGGCCGTTGCGTGTTTTTCCCGACTAGAGTTGCAACGGCAATCAGATAAATTTGCAGTGAGTAGAGGGGGTAGTCTTCCGCATGCACAGCAATGGTTTAGTTGTGGCGAGAGCTAAACCGCTCCAACCGGCAGTCGGTTTCACCTGGAGACTGGGTGCCACTTGCGGTTTTACAAGTGATAAAGAACTACACAGGCCGGGGGCCGGTCGGGGCAAGTGAGTGTTCCATGCTCAGTCCAATGATGGGTGCTTCTGGTGGCCGTCAAGCAACCAGGTATCGGTCTTGGTGCAATCGCGTCTTATTCCGATGAGAGGTGTGCACCCTGCTCCACAGTGAGCAGTTCGCACCCGGTCTGGTCAGGCAGGAAGTGGGGGGGGGGGCAGCTCCCTGGAGCCCGCCACTGCTTGACCTCGAAGTCGATCCCTCTGCCCGCCAGGGCTCTGCTGCCACACCCTCACCTGGTTTGCAGCAGCAATCAGACAGGTCCCACTTCGGTCCAGGGCCTCTTCACTGCAGGTGGGCTATGTTCCAATTGGAGCGGCAGAGCCTCGCTCTCTCAACAGCTCGCCCAGGGATTAGCACACGCTCCACTCGCCGCACACAGGGCAGATGGAGGCAGGTCATTCCCCCGGCGAGCGGATCAAGGCAAGGGGGCCCCCACGGGACAGGAGGGTGGGTCCCCGGAGGTCCACTACTGCGCGATCCCGCAGCCGATCCCCTCCCCGCTCGAGGGCCCTCCAGATTCCGCCGCATCAGGCCGCCCAAGATGCCAGATAGAGTGTCTGTGGCCCAAGGATCAGGATGTCTGGTGTGCCCGTGTCCCCTCACCGCCAGCAAGGCTGCAGCAATTTAGAATAAGGTGTACCGCAGGCCAGGTAGGCACCCAAGCTGTAGGGCGCAGCAGCGGATTGAAGATTTCGTTAAGGGAACCCTACCGACGGGAGGGGAATAAAAAATTAGCTAGCATTCACACCAAGAATTTTCAATTCTATTAAGGACACGGAGGTGAGGATTATGCTTCTTTCTTATTTATTGCTACTCACAGCAGCAAATGAAAACTTTTCTTATGCAAAACAAACTACATTTCCCATGATGCATGCACCACATCACTTCCTGCAGAGCCCCATAAGAGCCAGTAATACCGGAACCAGTCCTCTTTCTTTGCTCCGAACAATAAGTCCAATAATTATAACAAAGTTCAACAACAGCTTCCAACGTGGAAGAAACCAGACCAGCTGGGTAGAACGTCAACTTCAAGCAGGATTACGACTAATCCATCTTCTTTTCGGATCCTGAAAAAAACAGAGCTAGAACAACCCGTAACTTCTGTGTAATCAGAGTATATATGCAAAACGGGTGGGCAATAATTACAATCATGTAATTTAACCGGGTGGGATAATCCTCGCCTCCGTGTCCTTAATAGAATTCTTGGCGCGAATGCTAGCTAATTTTTTATTCTATTATAGGACCGGAGGCTTCGTATTATGCTAGTTTAACGTTGATTAAAGACAACAGAGGATATGTCACCCACCGGTTTATAATAAAACTGTTTAAACGTTGACTCAGATGACCAGTCTGCAGAGTGCATGATATCCTGTACAGTAGAACCCAACATGAAGGTCTTGGAGGCCATAGCGCCTCGAACAGAATGTGCACCAAAGACCTGAGTATCTACACCCGCTTCCTGCATAACATTTTTGAGCCATCTGGCTATAGTAGCCGCAGTCAGAGGTTTGTAAGGTTTTTGCAGAGCAATCAACAATTGTACCACACCATCAGGCCTACTAGACCTGGTACATTCTTCATAAGCCTTAAGGCATTGGACCACACAAAGTTTAGCATTGTCGGGAAAAGCATGATAATCCACACTGCGTGACATAGTTTTAGTTCTGGACGTAATATTAAACGAAACTCCCTCCGGAGTAAATACTCTACCTGGAATATCAAGAGCTTTAACATCCGAGGAACGTCTACAAGCCGCTAGGCTGAGCAACATGGCCAGTTTGGCCAACAATTGTTTCCTGGACAACATATTGTTGTCGGGCCATCTGTTAAACAGTGACAGAACCAGTGAGACATCCCACAAGGAACAATACTTTGGTTTGGGTGGATTAGCTACTCTGATACCCTTTAGTAGTTTACATATTAAAGGATGCATTCCGACAGGTTTGCCCTCGATCTGAGAGTGGCCTGCCGATATGGCGGAACGGAAGTTATTAACAGAGCGATACGCTAAACCTTCCGACGCTTTTTCGGACAGGAAGTTTACAATAAAGGGTAATCCTGCCCCCACGGGATCCACATGCTGTCCCATGCACCAATGAACCCAGCATCCCCAGGCTGAAGAATATCGCTTCCTGGTAGAGGGGGCCCACGCTTGGTTGATAAAGCCTGAAGCTTGTTCCGAAAATCCTGGCATTTGCCAACGCTGCCTGAAAGTCTCCAGGCCATCAGAGACAGATGCCCCGATAGAACCATCGGGTGTTTCTCTCCATGAGGGCCCTGGAGCATCGTCGAGGACCATGGGATCCTCCTGGGGAAGTCGCAACTCGCCTCCAGCAACAACGGGAACCAAGGCTGCGACTTCCACAAGGGAGTCACTAATATCACTTCTGCTTTCTGGCGCATCACCTGAGTGAACACGCGAGGAATGAGAATGAAGGGTGGAAACGCATAATTCAACTTCTGAGTCCACTCCTGCACAAAGGCATCTGTCGCCAGAGCCAATGGGTCCGGCCTCCAGCTGAAAAACTTCGTCATTTGACGGTTCAGCCTGGAGGCAAACAGGTCGATCTCGCAAAACCCCCATATCTCCTGCAACCACCGGACCACCCGTGGGAGGAGTTGCCAGTCGCTGTAGTCCCTGAGGTGACGTGAGTTCCAATCCGCCACCACATTGGACTGACCCGGAATGTATTCTGCTATGACTGAAATCTGATGACTCCGGCAATAGTGCCAAAAGACCTTCGCTATCTCCACCAACATTGAGGTCCTGGTGCCCCCCAGTTTGTTGATGTACCGTACCGCCGATATGTTGTCCATCCGAAGAAGGATGCAACATGAGACCTGCCTGGGAGATAGTGTCCGGATCGCAAATGATCCTGCGAGGAGTTCTAGACAATTTATGTGAAGATTTAACTCTTCTAGGGACCAACGTCCCCCTGTGGAAATATTTCCGCAGCGCGCTCCCCAACCCCAACGGCTGGCGTCGGATTCTATGACCACCTCCGGTAGAGAGCCGAAATTCGCTCTGCCGTTCCACGCCTCGACGTGTGCCAACCACCACTGCATCTCCTCCCTCACTTGCTGGGAAAGAGGGACTACGTCCGTGTATGAAAGACCCTTCTGCAAGTGTTGAATTTTGAGTCGTTGAAGGGCCCTGTAGTGTAGGGGTCCCGGAAATATTGCTTGAATGGACGACGCAAGGAGTCCCACTATCCGGGCAATCCTCCTGAGAGAAACCATTTGTTTGGTCAGGAATGAGCGAAGCTTTCTTGATATCCCGAAGCTTGGACTTTGGAAGACTGAGCTGGGCCGTCTGAGAGTTTATGACTAACTCCAGAAAATCTATTGTCTGCGTGGGGCACAGAACCGATTTTGGTTCGTTGATCACGAACCCCACGTTCTGCAAGATACGAATAGTGATGCGCAAGTGCTGAACCACCAACGCCTGAGACTGCGCCATGATGAGCATGTCGTCTAGGTAGACAATCATGCGAACCCCTTGTTCCCTGAGGTAGGCTACGACAGGTTTCAGAACCTTGGTGAAGCACCACGGTGCTGAGGAAAGTCCGAAAGGAAGGACCAAATATTCGTACCACCGGTTCCGCCATTGAAATTGAAGGAATCTGCGATGGGGACGATATATGGGAACGGACAAATAGGCGTCCTTCAGGTCCAGACGGACCAACCAGTCCCCCTGCTTCAATAGGTCTGCCAGCAGATGGATGCCCTCCATCTTGAATTGCTTGTAAGTCAGATAGTGGTTGAAATCCTTCAAATTGAGTACCAACCTGTAACCACCGCTTTTCTTCTGCACCAGAAAAATATTGCTGCAGAAACCGCGAGGGCCCTCATCGCAAGGAGCTATCGCGTGTTTCTGCAGCAATCCTTCTATTTCTGAATCTATGAAATCGCATTCTAGTTGGGAAAAAGAAAGCTGTCTGGGCCGATGAACCTGACAAGGTGTGTGAAAGAACTCTAGATGGAACCCCTGAACTGTCTGCAAAACCCAGGCGTCCTGTGATAGTTGAACCCAATTGTGATAAAACTGCTGAATACGTCCCCCCAATGGAAGAAGAAATAAGTCTGGAGCGCTCACCTGAAGACTCGGTGTTCTGGAATCCTACCCGATAGGATCCCTTGTTAAAGCGTCGCTTGTTGAAGCGCTGCCTGGTGGGGTAGAAGGTGCCACCGCGGGTGGAGTCCCACTCTCCCCTGCCACGTCCGAAATCTCCTCGCTGAGGACCTTGGGAGAATTGACGGCCAAACGAGCGTCACCGGCCTCGCCCAGCCCTGTTGAAATCCCCTGCCTGGAATACCTGTTTTATTCCTGCCTGAGCTTTGTCCAGGGTCGTGAAGGTGCCCACGTATTTCACCACATCTTTGACGAAGCGGTCGCCGAATAGGTTTCCGTCCGCCAGTGGGCCAGGCTCCGCCGCCGCCAACTCCGTCAGGTTAGAGTCCATGCGCATCAGGATAGACTTCCTGCGCTCCGTGGAGATTGTGCAGTTGGCATTACCGAATAGGCAGATAGCCCGCTGGGTCCAGCCCGACAATACATGGGAATCCATAGCGGTTCCCGATTACTGCGCCTCTAGAGCCATCTCCAATATCTTGGCTAGGGGACCGACCACATCAAGAAGCTTGTCTTGGCACCCTCGCCTGGCGCTATCTATACCCTTCTTGGGGTCCTTGGCAAACTTTTTAAGGAAAGTTAGCAGACTGGAGACAATCTCTGACGTTTCCGCCACCTTGTCCGAAAGATCTGGTCGGGGACATTTAGACCGCAGTCTGTTGCGCACTTCCTTGTCAAAGCTCTTGCGCAAATTCTCATGGAGGTACGCTGCCACCTCCGGGGCAGGCAACCAATCCGAGGATCTAGGGTGAACAATATCCGAGGGGTTGAAGGTGAAAGGCGTAGGGGCCGTCTGTGGAGTCTCCACATTCTTAACCTTCCGAGATTTCTTCTTGGGAGGGGAATCATCAGGGGTGTCCGATGAGGTGGAAGCAGGTTCCGAATCAGTATCCTGAACCCTCTCCGTCGCAGGACACGAGTGACGAGTAAGAAGCAGAATGAGGCCAGGACTTGGGCCATGGCTCCTCTGCAGGACCTTCAGCTGGGGTAGTGAAGCCATGATGCTTCGCGAACCTCTCCAATTGCCTAGTAATAGGCTTCAATGCAGTCGCCAATGCCTGCTGCACAGTTCCCGGAACTGCCTTTTCCAGGGCCTTGTTGACTGACTCCTGCACGGAAGTGTCCAGGGCCTCAACAATATTTTCCTCGATGGAAGGTGTACCCACTTCCTCCTCGTACAAGGTGTCATCCTCCTCATAGTGCACCCAATTTTCCATGGTGGAGCCAAATTTGTACACGTACTTGCTCATAAAGCAACAGTAAGGAGGAGTAACAGGGGGGGAGCCGCACCACAGCACCGGTACCTAGCTCCTCAGCCAAAGCTGTATTTCAATTATTACAGCCCACAGGGCGTAGTTGAGCCAAAAAGAGCAATAAAGTCCAAGGAGGTGTGCTCCCTCCAGGCCCAAGTCTTTTTTGCAGCCAGCCAGGCGTAATGGGTGCTCTCTGTATGGAAGTCAGCCTGGAATGGCTAAAAACGAAAGAAAAACGACAGAAAACGGGCAGTTACGACGTGCGTAGCCCAAATCCCATCAAAATAGCCCAATTGGGCTACTCACGTGGAAACCTGAAACACAAGCGAAAGTGTCTGGCTCCCTGATATGCAACCACCGAAGGCGGGGCGGTACCGTGCTGCTTTAGAATCAAAGCGCTCAACGCGCTGACATGCAATATGCAAGACGCGCTTGCTAGAATGCCATAAATCGGCGCGATGCTCCCACGCATCGCTCGCCGTATCCAGGGAACACCGCTAAGCCCTGAAATATCCCCGCTCCCAGCGGGAGCTCCGTAGCGCCCAGGGCGCGAAATCCAGCTCTTCCCGCAAAGTCGGGCAATTGTCAGAAATGCAAAGCGGCATTAGTGAAGCTTTAAACCAAATAACAAAGCGCCGCTGCCAGCAAATAACGCATCAATAGTTAAAATAAAACGTTTAGCCTGTCAATAATCGAGAGCTCAACTTACCTGTCTGCGTGAGCAGCAAAGAAAGAGGACTGGTTCCTGTATTACTGGCTCTTATGGGGCTCTGCAGGAAGTGATGTGGTGCATGCATCATGGGAAATGTAGATTGTTTTGCATAAGAAAAGTTTTCATTGGCTTCTGTGAGTAGCAATAAATAAGAAAGAGAAGCATAATATGAAGCCTCCGGTCCTGTAATAGAAGCTCTCCTGAGATCCCCGCTGTCCGAGTGTTACAGCCGATCCACCTCTTTGCGACTCCCTCCCCGCCGTACAACTAGTTAACTGCAGGATCAAAAAGGCCCCAGCTGCATCCACGCCTCAGCTGGAGACCCTAGACAGGGGCAGGCCTTCCTTCCCTCTTGCATCGCCACTTGGAAGAATCACTAGGCCGCAGTAGGCACAGGCGGCAGGTGTTCCTCTGCGTCGGCAGGCCTGGAGTCTCAATTTCATTGGGTCACAGGGCGGCCATTGCATGCGACACTGTGCAGATCCCCGTTGGACGCAGCCGGAGCTCGCAGGATCTCCGCACCAGGATGGTGGAAGACCCGCCCAGAGGGACCCCGCCGCCCGATGTAACAGCCGATCCCCCGGCCTTCTTGTTCCCCAAGCCGGGACAGTGGCTGCAGGATCAAACCTGCGTACCAGCTCTGAAGTTCTAGTTGGGGGAGGGCGGGGGAGGTCTCACTCCAGGCCTCGTGCCTGCTCTCCTTTCTCCAGGATGCAAGGGGTACTGGATCACTGTAAAGCCTGCAGCCCCCAGAGTCCGCCCCCGTCTGGTGCGGTGTTTGGTGTCCCCGTCCGGCAGCAGGGCAGTCTTGATCTGATGTGGGGGATGTTCTTAAGAGCAGCCCTTAGTTTCAGGCACGGGTCCCGGCTAAACGGGTGCCACCATATTAGATGCAGGGCGGCCCGGAGACCGGGGCTCAAAGTCTGTCGCTGCACCCGGTTCCACAATGTCCCGGCACTGGCGGATGGCCCAGATTAGTTACGGTTGTCGGCGACGTAGTAGGTAGAAAGGATGGCTGGCGATGTAGTCTGGAGCGGATGACTTGAGGGGTCCAGAGCACTCTTGGAGTGCGACCGCCATCTGGATGCTCCAAGCCACGCCCCCTCTCTTTAGCAAACTTTTATGGCAAGCATACGCAGAAAAAAGTCAATGTGCTGCTGCCTTAATGTGACTGTTCTATTCTTTCAATAAACAAATTAATTTTCTTTACAATAACCACTAATTCCGCTTTAATAGAAAAATAGGAATGCAACCTAGCTGGTAACTACATTTAGAACATGTATTGGACCCTTTATTTTGAACACCCATTACATGGAAATATGCTTCTTATTGGTACAAAGAAATTGGACAGGTTTGAATGACTGTAAAATGAAGACATATTTTAAAAACACAAGTATGACTACAAACTTTAACAGCAGTATAACAAATGAGAAGAAGAAAGGCATTTCCAAAGTAAAATATTGGCATACAGGCACTTCTTTTTATGCAGATGTGCATATATTACTAGGCAAAATACCATGGCTCACAGTTCGAGAGAGCCAGCCTCTTAAATGGGCAGGCCCAATACCCCATAGCACTTCTTTAGGACACAAAATGCATAGCTCCACATCAGTGTTTTGTTTAAAGTACACTGCTGTCTAAGTCTTATACCACGAAGGTTGGACAGGCATGGTAACTATCCAGATGCATGGTATGACCTGTTACATTTTTATGGATGTCTACAGTTTTCATTACACCTAGACTTGTGAAAAACACATGGACAGAAAGCTGCATACATGCCAACATTTTCGAACAGGGAAATGGGAGGATTTGGATAAAAAATGTGTGGGGGGGGGGGGATTTTCTTCTTTGGCTTATATTGAGGTAAGGGCTATTTTTGGCCAGAGACACCTAAACACTTGGCTTTAAAAATTGGAAGTCCCTCGTGAATAGTTTTAGCTTGTATTGAGGCAGAGGCCATTTTTGGCAGGAGACACCTAAAACATTGGCTTTGAAAATCGTAAGTCCCTCCTGAATAGGGTCAATTAGCATATATGGGAAGTTTCTAGAAGATAATTTGAACGTGATCTATAGAGGATTAAGACTGTAAGATCATACTAATAATTATTACCTCTAGGTCCAGAATTTTTCAAGTATTCACACATTTAATTATCGCTGTTGCTCAAGTGTTGGTCTGTTGTAATGTTATCTGACACAAATTGTTATAGAAACTTATCTTGCATGACCTCAGATATACAATATGAGTAACTGAGTACATTAAGCTATTCACCTTTGCTTAGATTATAAATAATTTTAAATTATTAAGGAAAATAATAATGTAGCATGTATGCAGTGAAAAATAACAGTTCTGATGGAGTAATGTAGTGATATATGAAATGTAGAGCAGATGATATACACATTTCTACTTCCCAGCAGTTCCAAAACCACCCGCTTTGTTTAATCTGAAAACTCTAGCTCTTATTTTCATACATTAGTTTTTCAAATGGCACAAATGGTCCCAGCAATATTAAATTAGCGATCATTCATCTACAGCATGGATCGACTGCCTTCTCTTCCAGACACAAATTAGGAGATAGCCCCCCATATCCCTCTAGAGCCTGGGCGTCACCACTAGAAAGACAAAACAAGCATTTGCAATGCAATAGGTCTCGCATTTTATGCTAGTTTGAGCTATTGACATTGCAAATAACAATGCCTTTTATTTTTGTTTTCGTTTTTAAAACGTAAATAAAAGGTATTGTCATTTAGAATGCCAATAGCTTAAACTTGTGTAAATGGTAGACCTATTGCATTGCAAATGCTTGTTTATTTTTTATTTTAGGATATTCTCAGTACCACTGCAAATTCTTTCACACTCTCTGCTCGGTGTGTGATTTTTGTACCCGAGCGTTGGTGTAATAACTTAAAACATGTTTTTAAGACTACCCTGATCCCTAGGTTTCATTCAATGTTTGCTGATCTGTTGAGCTGAAATAAGGAGACAGAAACTGGACTTCCGCCTCAGACTGCATGAGAATAAAGTAGCTATCTTGCAAAGGACATTCTTCAAATATGTATCAATTGAAAAAAAAGACCTTGGACTGAAATCGAACAAAAACACAGTCCTATGGTATAAAAAATACATCTCATTCTTGCCCTTTAACAAGATTATAAAACATGCTTTATCTATAAGTTAGTATAATTTTCTGGGGGGAAATAACGACGCACATCCGGTATTTAGTCGTAGCCTGCATAGGTCTGATGAAACGAGCGTTTCATTTCGATTTGGCCTTCGCGTTTACGAGAGCGCCGTTTTACATGGAGATGTGATGTTAACCTTTACAGGAAGTAATCGCTAACGGAGCACCTGAAAATGTACTCCTATGTCCCGTGGAATCAAAAGAAGAAGATGTTGTTTGGGATCCGAGAGCTGGGTTCCCTTAAGAGAGGTTATGTTGCTGTGTGTGTTATTGAAAGTTCATACGGCGGTGCAGTTTTCAGAGCAGGCTGACTGTTTCCTCCCCGCCCCTCGTCTCTCCCTCCCACCCTCCCTTCCTCTTCAGAGTTAGTGTCATGTTGCACAGCTCCCCTGCTGCTGATGCAGTCTTTCCCTACAAAACTGCTTTCATAAACCCTAAGTTGACATTTTGGAAACAGGACAAACTTTCCTGACTGTGTACTCAATTTCCTGCCTGTCTGTGCACGCAGATTCACGTCTGTTAAAAATGATGGGTTTAGATCAGTTATTCATTTTATGTCTATCAGTTTAAATTGTGATAGAAACTTTCATTCACACCTTGACTCCAGGATGACTTAAGGAGCTTCTTAGAAGTGGGGCAAGATATTCTGTGTATTTAAACGCTGTTCAGGCAGTGGGTTTTGTTTTTCTGTTATGAGATTTCCCACTGGTGACCGTTTGATTGGGTCACTGGCGCCTCAAGACGGGAAGAGCAGAGATCTCCTGGTCTCTCTGGTGGGCTGACTCCCGCAGCTGGGGCCAGTCTGAGGGCGCTGTCTTTTGTTTGTCGTGGAAAAGACCTCACTGGTGCCACAGCAGGCCATGATATGCAAGTGTTGTACGGCCAGTGCATGACCCAGGGGACTGGTGCACTCAGAAGCAGGGCCAAGTCTCAGCTTCACCCCACACACGCCAGGTGCTCCTTGGCGAATGGATGTGTGTTCAGTGGCAATACTGATGAGCGTTGCCAAATAAAAGCGAACTTCAGAGTCAGCACAACGCGATCTTGGAGTGAGGGTGGTTTTATGTATTAATCAGAATTCGCATCACTGTTTTCAGCTGCAGGATACTAGTCAAGGTTTGAATCCACATCTGTACACTGACGCGATGCTGCTGCTCTTGTGCTCAGTTTCCTGCCTGTCTGTGCACGCAGATTCACGTCTGGCTGCCATTGCCAAAGCCTAATGGAAAATAAATATAGTGCTTACGGACTAATAAAGGAGACAGTCTTACTGCCGCAAGTAAACGATCCCTTTCTGATGGGCGGTCCCAAAAGTAGACAGGGCGGTAACAAGGAGGGACTAAGAAGCCTCATTATCAATCGGAAGCCAGCATTTACCATGGTCAATGATGCCAGCCAATAAAAAATATGGGCGGGGCTTCCACGCAACTTCTAAAACATATCCATATACAGCATGTCTCGCAAAGCGAGCAGCGCATGCGCTGTAACGCTAGGCTCGACCTAAAAATGAACTTGACTCTAGCAGGATAGATGCATTAGATTTTATGACCCATACTATCCAGGACCAATGCCAAACGAGGAAATAACACAGAATTCAAATGTTGTTACAAACAGATGCAATAGTTATAGATGCATGCAATTTATTTGTGCACTTTATGAGGAGGTCTATTTTTATTTGACTTTTTACCTGGAGACTACAATCCTTGTCACTTTTAGTGACTGCACATTGTCCATAATCGCGGTCCTATTGTTCCCTTGTATACAAATGGTTTTCTTTACAATTTTGTTTCTGATTTATAGCAACAGTAATCCTTAACCCCTTCAGCGCGGCGGGAATTCCCCCGCGGTGCTGAAGGGTTCGAGCGCGGGCGGGGCCATGACGGAACGGTTCCGTCATGAGCACAGCGCAACCGATGCTCATGACGGAACCGTTCCGTCATGGGCATGGAAGGGGTTAATATTATCCTGTTTCAATCAGTTGCCATTTTTGCTTTCTTTGTAAAGTATGCAAGTAAATGTGTATAAGTAAACACTTTGGCGTGAACTATTTTTTTGTGACAGTGCCTTTCTTGACTATAGCACAGCAATGCCTCTAACAATAACTGTACACGCTTGAATGGAATACATAAGATTCAGTATCAAAAGGTGATTCTTGTTCCAGTGAGGTTACAAAAAGGTTTACCTCCTAATCAAATGTAATGTATCTATCCTGCTAGAGCCAAGTTCATTGTTTAGGTCGAGCCTAGCGCAGCGTGCATGCGCTGCTCTAGGAAAGGGCCTCTCAGAATCGGTAAAGCATTTCTTTAAGCTCGTGCGTGTGATACTCACACGCTATTGGGCTTTGCGTGCGTCTTCCTAAAAAGACAGCACGCAATTGGGCAAAGGCAGGTGCATATCCCACCTTTGTATCCGCCTACGGCTTGTGAGAGCGAGCATCCGTGCCATCTGTTTTCAATTATCACGCCCCGCGTCTCGCGTTCTCGTTAATTGTAAACAGATGACGGTCGAGCAGCGGCTTTCCTCCCTCATCTTGGCTCATTAAGCACAGCGTGCACTTTTGCTCCAAACTCCACCGATATCTCAAGGTCATCAAAGATTTCATTCCCATATCGCTGCTGCAGGACCTTAGCCACTCGTGGCACTTTTAACTCTGTATCATTTATGCATTTAATATTACTGTAAAGCACCTAAGAGACGTGAATGCATTTTTAAACACTGTGAGCCATCCAGGCACTTAATGTGATAACTTAAAAAGTACTTATCAGATTTATATCGTTTTGGTGTCTTTATAAGTAATACAGGAAGCTATTTTTCATAAACATGTATGGAGTCTTTTTGTGGTGCATTCAGTGTGTTGCACATATACTTTACACATTGCCTCTTTTGATAAGCCTCTCTGCTCTGCGCCGCTACAAGAGGGTGAGCGCAGGTTATCTTAGTTGCGTATCTAACTTACCCTGACTAGAGTGGTGAGTTCTGACTGGCCTGGGTGTATACCATAGCCAACTAGGAACCCCATTTCTAACCGTCATGTTTGACTATTTTTTTAGCTTTTGATCTCCTATGCTAGTTTATTTTCTTTTGGACACCTTTTAACAATATTCTCTGTAGCACGCTGTCCTTTTCCTTTTTCAGTATATTGCGATTCTTCAACACACTCCTTCATAATGGTTAGTAATATCAAAATGTAATGTATTCGATTTAAAAAATGATTAATCGCAAATGTGCACATTAAAACATGATAATAGCAACAACACCTTTAAAATGCATGCTGTTTTGGCATCAAACAACACATTTTAAAAAGGATGCCACATCAGCACATATAAACGGGCCTTGCTGTGTCAGAAGGAAAATAAGGGCCAGTCAACGCCAGTCTAAAATTGTGGGTTTTCAATTCAAATAATAATGAAAAGCCTGGTGTACATGGCATTGTATTTACAAACAAGCATTGGCATAGCAATAGGTCTCCCTTTTGGGGCCTTATAAGTATTAAGTTATGCAGCACAATATCCTTGGTGCAACAACATCAACTGTTGCATGGCTAAACACTTATAAGGGCCCAAAGGCGAGACCTATTGGCTATGCAAATGCTTGTTTTCTCTTTATAGTGGTGATGCCCGATGCCCAGGCTTTAGAGGATTATATGCCCCCTCCTTTTTATTTTCATATAATTTTGTTGCAGAGGCAAAGACCATTCATAGGTTTAACCCACAACACTAATGCTAGACAGGTTTGTGTTTCAAATTTCTTCAAGTTAATCAATTCTGTTTTGTAAATCGGCCTAATGAATGCTGTTCATTTACCGCAGGTATTGAGGCTATTCAAAGTGCATTCAAATAAGAATAGCAGAGGCAAAGCTGAATCTAGATACACTAGCTATTGATCTCAAGAGAAATAAAGAAGAGGCATGTCACTGCAGATCAACTATTTATATTCCAAAAGGAGAATAAAAACAGAATTATTAAATGTATTTACACTTACCAGTGGTGTTCCTTATAGTGTGAGTGATGTAGGAATTTTTGTTTGTGATTCCTTCGATACAACGGGCAGGGCTGCCTCGGATGTCAAATAAGACCAGAACACACATGAAATAGTAAACATCAAGAGTTTGGTCATAAATGTACCTAGATGATGACCTTGTATTGTGTCTCTGTTCTACAGGCCAAGCTTCACTGGAAAAGAAAGTCTTCTTTTTTTTTTTTTAGCTGTTTGTTTATTTATGATGAGTCCATCTATCATCACAGAAATATTGAAGAGTTCCGCTTGGTTGTGCTTAAACAGTGTTATCCCTATACTTGGTGTACTTGTTTGCACATGGAAGTGATCTATGGGATACAAAGCAGGGAAGGGGAGATCAACTGGTTTATATATTGTACCGAGTTGTTTCAGTAGGAAGAGGTGTTGGTTGCTTTCGGAGTATGTACTTTAATTGGTAGAAACGCGTTCCACCTCTTAGTGGAAGGGTGTGGTTTGCTGTGTTTTCGAAGCCGAGTGGTGTTAAAAGTCTTTCTGGAATATGAGTGCTGGGCCACTAGCTGTCTTCTCACTGCCCGTGCGACACACAAGGTCTTTAGAGGGATAGTATGCAACATAGTGCTGTAGTGGATGAAAGACTACTTGAAGATGTTCTTCGACAGTAAAGGAGCAAAATGCTGTAGCTCAAAGTACAAGAAATCCAGTAGCTAAAGCGGCCTGAGCCTTTTGTCTATGCGATGTACTGAAGAGGGTGGGAGCAAAATGTGAATGATACTTGAGCAGATCAGTGGAAGAAGAGGGATGATCCAGAGCTCTTGTATGTATGGATATGTTCTTGTTTATAATTTTTGGGGGGATTAGATGAGGCTGCCCAGACGCCTAAAGCTGTCTCTAGACCAGACCTAAGAGAGGGAAGTGTTGAGCATGTCAATATTTTAGTTAAACCTTTATTTTACAGACGCTAGCCTAGAGGGAAGCGTCCACCTCTCAGGTTACAGGGATTCAGCTAAACTCCCGACAGTTCAAATGCCCACCCACATTCCATTCCACTTATCCTAACATTCCCATGAACTGACGAGTGTTGAGCCAGGACAGACCATGGGAAGTTGGGAATGTGTGAGGATGTGATGTGGAAGATCTCTTCCCCACCCCCGCCCCACCCCACCCCACCCCCAAATATATGCTGGCATCCTCCCCTGCTGAAAAACGGATTACATGCCCCGTATGTCCCAAGACGGGGGTGCAAGGTACCGTTATCATTATTACTTCCATGCTACTGTTTAATCTAGGGTTCTACCCTATGCAACAATGTTTGAGTACTCTACCATGCTTCATTCCTCTGTTATTTCAAAATGCCAATAAATTTCACACACACAAGAATTCCCATGAACATTCTATAATAAACACAATCGAGGGTTACACATCGATGTAACAGTACAATAAAGGGACTAGAGACAGTGAATAGAACTTGAAAAATAAAAGAAGGGAATAGCAGTAGTGAGAAATTAGATTCAAATTAGAAATGCAAGAAAAATAAGGATAGAAAAAAATGTGACGCAGTATCTACAGAGGTAAAGACAGGAAATATGTCAAATGTAGAATGAAAGGGAAAACAAATGGAGAGTCCAAAAAACATAACAAGCAGAGAGTGGAAAAAGGCAAAGAAGAATGCTGTAGATGAGGAAGGAGAGAATTGGCAAAAGATGAAAAAGGCAATAGTAGGGGTTGGAGAGTTAAATCAAGAAAAGGAAGGCTGCCATGGAACCAAATAAAAAGTGTAAGTGTGAAGAAGTTAACCGTGGGTATATTTTTCCCCCCATTCTGACCGTATGGCTCGCTGTAAATTACTTGTGTGCCTCTGCTCCAAGACTTCCCCCAGTTTTTTGGTTCCCTTATGACTTCAGCCTTTAATGCCCATTCTCCAATTACAAGTCCTCTTGCTTCATTCCACCCTTTCAGCTGTCCACGTGGATATATTTTATTTGGTGTGCATTCTTGCCAGGGCTGCAACTTTGAACCAGATAACACTAAAGATATTCTCACATATTGTTCTTGTGCAGAATCTAAAGATCCTTTAAATTTCATATTATATCTAAAGATCCTTTAAATTTCATATTATTATTTCTTTTCCTCTCCAGGATGGCACTCCTACCTCCAAGACATTCGAACATGTAACCAGTGAGATCGGAGCAGAAGAAGCCGAGGAAGTTGGAGTTGAACACTTGTTGCGGTAAATATTCATTGTATTCTTTGCATTAGTATTGCTCATTCACTGGGGCTGCTTTTGTTTGCTACAGTAAAGTTGGACAATGCATTTTCATATTTGCTGCTTTCGTTACAGAGATATCAAGGATACCACAGTGGGAACTCTCTCTCAGCGCATCACAAACCAGGTGCACGGTCTGAAGGGGCTGAACTCTAAGCTGTTGGACATCAGGAGTTACCTGGAAAAAGTGGCTATGGGTAAACTACCCATCAACCATCAGATAATATACCAACTGCAAGATGTCTTCAATCTGTTACCAGACGTCAACCTGCAGGAGTTTGTCAAGGCCTTCTACCTGAAAACCAATGACCAGATGGTGGTAGTGTACCTGGCATCACTCATTCGCTCTGTTGTTGCTCTCCATAACCTGATCAATAATAAGATCGCCAACCGAGATGCTGAAAAGAAAGAGGGCCAAGAGAAGGAGGACAGCAAAAAAGAAAGAAAAGACGAGAAGGAGAAGGAGAAGGAAAAAGAGAAAAGTGATGTCAAGAAAGATGAAAAGAAAGAGAAAAAATGAACAGTGTAGAGTTTTTTTTATTTGTAAATTAAAAACATGGTGAACAAAGTTTGCTGCTACAGGGTTCTTTGCAGTTTAAGGGTTTCCAAGGCTGGTGGGAAATTTGGTATTTTCCTTAAAGATGAAGATGGGTTCAAAAGTCAGCAACCTCCTTCTTGTTGCTCATATACTCCTGCTGCTAAATGGCTGACAGTATGAAATTGAGAAGGTAGGACAAGCGTAGAATCTTAAGGAAGACAAGTCTGTGTTTTTTACCTAGGTTGTGCAGGGATAATTAACTGCTGATGGGGTTAGCTTATAGCAGTAAATAAAGCACTGCTAAATGCGCCAATCTATACAAAATCGGTGAGTGCCCTCAAGTGCGAGTTAGGTTCATGAATACATGTGTTGCAACTTGTCTGGAAGTTGCTATTCTCACGAAGTGACTGCATGACAGTGCTTTCAGGAGTTTCATTGGTGCGCTTTATAGAAAAAGGGGTTCATACTGGGATGTGGAAGTTTTCGTCCTAGCTCTGCAATGGCATTAAACGATGTATTTAAAAATATATCATTTTGTTAAAGTGCTCTTGAGGAACTGACTTCATTTTATTGCCCATCGTTCTGTTGTTGTAGCATTTTAAATACATGGATGCAAACTCCTAGGGGTAATCTGCACTGGATTTTGTAGAAAAAGATTTTTCTTCTTCTAAGCATCAAAAACCACCTGAGGTACATATCACATGATTGGTGCTTATTACAGCTCTCTTTGGCCTTGAAGTGGATTCTGACCGTTCATATTATTCACCCAGCTATAGGACATCTTTATTCCAACACATCTGGATATTAAATTACAGGGATTGTAAACGGATTGAAGCAATTGATGGTGTTCTGTATGCCTGTTCCTTGTTCACATAAATTACTATGAATTTCTTTAGCTTTTTTCACTCCTTGGCGCAAATATATTTTTTGTGACTTATTTGGCCTCGCTGCTCACGCAGGAACTTTCATAAATGGTTTGTAGGCTTCTTAAAAGAGAAGCACTTTTCTGTACAACTCAGCATGGTCTAGCATGACTTGACTGCGGTTGTATGAAGAGTTGTGTATATTCTAAGAGTTAATGCTAGGTCATGATTGTAGGTAAGAAGAATGCTTATATAGTGCATTGAATTGAAATGGGCACCTGACATTCAGCTTTCAGGGGTTATCTCTGTAGATACAGAAAAATATCAAATTAGAGGGTGCATGAAAGTAAAATAAGCCTTCCAGTGCACAGCGTGTGTGGTGTTCTGACAAAAATGTAGTTTGTCCCCCCCCCCTTTTTCTGAGTCTTCATGTTCCATATTCAAGATAATTGTAGGCTGAGGACATCATATGTCCGTATCCAATTCATTTTGTGTTTTGTAATATCTTGAACTGCTGACATGATTTTCATTTGTAATGCTGTTTCTTTGTGCACTGGAAATCTACGTTTTGTGCTGCCCGGCCAAAACTACCAGCTTGTTTCATTTAGGTTGCCAAACTGCTTGCCACGTCTTGAATGCTCGTGACTGCCTCCTTCTGTGTTCTTGAAGCTGCAGATATTGAGTCAGTTTTTTGGGCCTAGGAGTTCGTCATGACTGAAGTGTAAAACCTGCAAACCTGCACTGCAAGTAGTTTAATCTTTACCACTGTCGCTAGTCTGAAGGACAAGATGTTTAGCTAAAAGTCTTCAGGTGTATTTTAGAGCAGCTGCTGCTCTGGAAAACATAGTAACCTTATTTAAGCGTTCTAGCCCATTGCCAAGGGCAGTAACAGTTGTTAAAGGCCCTGAAACCGAGTTATATGAGAACGATAGCTTTCAACAGCCATTATAGTGAAGGCACAAGTGCTAAAAATCTATTAGAACTTTTCACCCACTGGGAGTGGAATGTTTACTCTTAAAAAGGGAGATACAGAAAGACAAACATTAGAATGTTGGAGCCGAAAGTCTGTCCCCACCATTATTATCCCTGAGCTACTCCATTGTCTTCAATTGAGCTCCAGAGTTTTAACATAGCCTTAGCGGGCTATACCAGCTATTAAAGGCTTGCTCCAGTGTTAAAGGCCTAAACCCAAGACAAGTGCCTTTAACAAAGAAACAGGCCTCAAATTGCCAATATAGCCCACTATGGCAGGCTATAAGGTTATTAAAACTTTTAGAATGTCACGCCTCATTAAAGCAGCTTGTCCTACTTAAAAAAAAAAAAATAATAATCAATGGCGTCTTGGAGCCCAATGGGGGTTAAAACATTCGGAAGCCTTCGTTTCACAGCTTTTTTGCTGTGATTGTTCAACAGATAAGTGTGTGCAGGGCCACGGCTGTTAGCTGTTGAACGTTCACAGTAATAGCTGTGAAAGGAGGTGGAAGTCAGCCCTCTGGTTCTCCCTCAGCTAAACTGCTTTTCCTCATTGGACCAAGCCAGGGAACCCAGGAGCTGAGCAGCATTTTCCCCTCCCTTCTTCTGAAGCTCCAGTTGGACTGTGAGCTACGGGAGGTGGTGGGTAGGAAGGCTCCTCTGTGACCTGCTACATAGGCTCTGTCTTCCGCTTTCACTGCTCAATCCATCTATTTTGGAGGTGCATAAACTATGTATTATGTATTTGTAATGTTGAGAGCAGCGGTCCTATACCAGTTTATATAGATCGCTATTGCTCCATTTTCGTCATTGGAGCTCTCAACATCCCAATGTTCTAATTCACCTTTCATCATAAGCAAGTAAGAAAGTAATTCCTTCTAAATTAACTAGAGCATTGTCCTTTTTAACACAAGAAGTGTGTGTGCCCTGACCCCGAGATGTAATCTTGCACAAAGTGGACTATTCAATTGGGGATTTCCGTGTGAGCTTTATTCTTAATTTCATACTGGTTACAATGCACCTACTCAAGTTCTAGTTTGATAAAGCAAACATAAGCTTGGAATGGAGTAAGGGCTCCCAGTTCAAAAATTTCATAACCTGTTGCTTGTGGACATCATTGTGTGCATCACTTGTCTTTCTTTGTTATGCAAATTAAGTCACAAGATTACTGCTTCTTGATTTTGGGGTTCATTCCTCATCCTGCCAACTCAGTCCTCTGATAATCATGTTAGCAGCCAAGGGCAGAGTCATGATCCATTGTCTGGAACTTTCGCCTTTTCTTATTCAGTGGGCCATGATTATCAGGTGGTCATTCCCATCACTGATTTTTATTGTTTTATTTTAGGTCTCACCTAGGCAGCGCTCGCGCTGTCTCTACGAGACGTGCTGTATCTAGGCTATGGGCTTGAAAAAATGCTAATCTTTTTTATTGGTTCCTGTTGCTGTCTTTTAGAAATGCTGGCTTTTCATTGGTGAATACTATTAGTAGTCCCTTTTGGAATTTTGTATCCTCCCATGTATTCTTACTGTTCCGTTATATATACTTGGAGATAACTCTTTTTTTAGTTGGCCTGCCTCTGCGCTCGTTAACTTTTCTGTTTACTTGTGCAGTAAAACTTTGATCGCATCATTTGCTTGCCGTCGCTTTATTTCCCCGTGGCTCCCCCCTCACCCTTCCCACAACAACAGCATCATTTGCTTCATATCCCTTTATCTCCCTGTGCCTCCCCCTCCCACAACACTGCTTGCAGGCCCCCACCACCCCTCCAAGGCCACTGCTATTTTTTTTTGTTACTTTACAAATGCTTTTATTTATATAGCACACCTAGCCATGGGCTCGAGGCAAATTAAACAAGTAGCCCATTATCACAGGATGTTGAACCTGACAGCAGACTCGAACACGGATCCTCAGCTCACCAGTCGGCAGCTCTCACCGATGCACCATATCCTTTGCCTAGCCATGTTGCAGGGTGTGGTATCATATGTGAACAAGAGGTACCAAGGGACACCAAGTACTGCACCCTCACAACACTGCTTGTTTTAACATGGAGTCGGAACTGCCATTTTTGCTCCCAGCGCTAGGGCACCATTGCAGTTGTACTACATAAAAAATAATAATACAGAGTTACTTCATTTTATTATGGTGGGTAGGGCATATCTATTGCATAGGTAAAAACATTGCCATTTATAATCCCTATAGCTCCAACTACAACAAAAGCGAGATCTATTGCTTTTCTAATGCTGGTTTAATATATGCGGGTGCATAACTTTTTCTTCTACATATATCTGACCAATTTTGGGTGTTAGTTTGTGGAGATGCATCAGTGGGGTAAGAATGTGCCTTTGTTAATGCAGTGTGTCACACTTAGTGGGTGGTGGTTTGGCAGGGTGAGGCTAGTACTGTACAAAAATAGTTTAGATATTTTTGCATTCACTTTTTATGCTCTTTTTCTCCGCATATATGTTTGTAGTAGATGGCTAATTCAGTTAGCAGCTGTTAGGTGCCCTAGTGACCAGATAGTTCCATATTTGGGCAGTGTTGTATGTGTGCTCCGAGTTCTTTCTTCATATATTGTATTGTAGGAGAGGCGTGTATTAGTGCATTGGGTTGTGTGGTTGGTTGGTGGTGCTCGATTATGTGATGTTTTTGCTGTATTGGATGTGCTTTTAGTGATCTGTTTAATAAGTCCTGTGGAAAAATATTTGGCACATTTTGCTTACCAATCTGAGCATATTAATGCCTCCCTAAGTAGCGTATCTTTGTTGCTTTGGATGTGTGCTTGTTTTTCCTTCTCCTGGTGGATGTGGATGTAACCGCTGAAGAGCTATTAAAGGTTTGTGCTGTCACTGGCATGTTACTGCCCAGCGTTTCTGTGTTGTGTGTATGAACACAGGTCTGTCTATCTTGCTTTTCAGAGCGAGACACAAACCATTAAAATGCTTAGCTTTGCTGAATCAGTTGGTTAAGTACTCCGGGTGTTTCAGGAGGGAGTAAGACATGGTCTCTTCTCCTCTTCTATAGCTGACAGTGTCTCTAGTCTAATTTGAAATATACCAGTATAAGTGTCTCCCGAGTATGGCGAACTCAATAGCATGCTGGCCACATCAGCGACTATCATATTGTAGTCCAAACAAAAAGACTGGGATCTGCTGAAAAACAAACGTGGCACAAATAGTAGAAATTGAGAAAAAAATACATGAAATTCAAAATCAAAAAACTAAAATATGCAGTAAAGTGTACCCAACAAATGAAGATAAAAGCCACCCAATAACAAGACCACTCTCAAGCAGCACCATTGCTGTGCAAACACACAAACTCAACAATATCCCTAACAAAACTGCTACAGTCTGCAATGATGAAAAGATAGCAGTATACTGCTACTATAAAGAACCTGTGATATAAGAAATAATGCAAAAAAGTTCTTAAAAAATTAATACCATCAGAATACACAATGAATTGCCACAAGAACAATAAATCTGCCACACCAGAAATGCAACCATCCTGTCCTCAAAAGTACTACACACAACTGCCAAATCCACTTGGTGTCTGGTACAATACAAATTTCACCCATGTTTCTCTAACAACCACCCATGCTTCCACTCTCAGTAAATATCTGCCTAACCAGATAATGAAACTGGAGCACCATACCCCAATCCATTCAGAATTGATAAGCAAAGTGTCTATGATCATGCACACTATTATGCAAAAGTAAGTTGAAGTATGACAACATGTCCACATTGATAAAAGATACCTCCTTAAGAAGTTTAAAACATCTCTTCTTTCCTGCCACAAAAAAGGAGGTCTTGTTAACAGTTTTTTTTTCTTAATAGGTAGCACCCACCATAATTTTCAAACATGTCACACTGCACAGGCAGAAAAAAACCAAATTCATATACTTGCACTGCAATCAATAATGAGCTCAAAATGAAACGGAGTAAAGAAAAAATTACTTTCACATACTAAATATCACCAATTTGTCGCATCATGGCGTCATTGTGAAAAAATCATACCAATATACCACCAAGAGATTCCAAAGGGAAGGCTTCAGCAAACATGAAACATCTGTTGCCCCCTATGACTGGTGAAAATGAGGTCTCGGGGGGGAGCGTGTGGGTATGTGTCTTCCGCCTGCAACTATTAAAACAAGCTTTGGCAATGAAAATAGATTTGGCTTATATCTGAAAATGTCTCTTCAGTCACTGGTGAGATGAGGCACTCAATAAGCCATCCTACATTCACCCTGACACTCATCCTTGCGCTCCTAAATCCACCCATTCATCCACTAATTCTTGCATTCACACACTTACCTATCCATTAAAAAAACACACATACAAACTCCACAAACATATGCAATATAAATAAAAAATGGAAACATCACCTACATGTGGCGCACATAGGCTGGTAGCAATAGCAAATATAAAACTTGGCGGATGTCTTGCAATAATTTAAAGTTTCAACGTGGCCATCGGGTTTAGAAGCAATGTTTTTGTCATCCTGGAACGATAAAACATTAGCACACAGTGCGCAGTACCGTTCCAAAATGGCTGCATGATTTAGAAGCAGTAGTCTCATGTGCTGCAGCATACTGCAGATAAAATAAGCAGCAAGCAAGCGGCCTGGTAGCCCTGTTGAATGGAGCTGCAGAATACCTAAAAAGGCAGACCTTATAAAAGAAGAAAATGCAAAACTAAAGGAGGAGCCCACAAGTCTTGCAATGATGTTCTCTCATTTTCAGGTAAATGTGTACATTATCAGGCAAAGTGTCAGCACCCATAGGGAAAATGAACCAATGACTGAAGTGGGCTGACTCATTGCCCAATGACATGGGTAGAAACAGAATGTGAATGACACTCAAACTGACCACAGGCAGAAGTGGGGTAACCCAAAGCGCCCCTGTATGTATGTGGATATATAAGCATGTGTGTTGGTTCCATGGATTTCTTTGATTACAAAAGCCTGGGAGACCACTAAACCTTTCAATCCCACCTATGAAGATGCAGCAATAATTAGCACAGTGCAAATCTTCTGCCCTCCGGATCTGTCAAAGGGAGCACCTAACACCAAAATACTGGTGTGCTAAGCTAGTCTGTAAAATTCCATGTAACAAAATGCATGTGAACTCTCGTTAACATGGTGTAATAATAATCCACCCTTAAAGGTCTTGTAGCTTTAACAAATGCTTTTTATAATCAGTTACTCAGGCCTGTTAACATATTGTAGCTTTTCATAATAAACAGATCAAGTCTTTGGCCTCTGACATACAATTTCCCAATGCGCCGCCCTAGGCCGATAACCTATAAAATTAGCATGTCAAAATAAACTGTTCTGGCCTACCTTTAATGAGCTTACGGTTTCCCACAAGGCAATTATCAGAAAAACAGGACTAAAATTACAAACATGCACAATTGCAGCTGGCAAAGTAATGTACGCCCCCCAAAAGGGTCCAACACATATTCTCACAGTGGGATCCTTGCCTCTGATCGCAATCTGTTAGATGCCATGTCTTAAAAGAGTTAAATACAAATCCACCCATAAAAAGTGAACATTTCATAATAAACTGATCTGATCTACGCCATCTGACAATTTTTCCAACAAGCCAATGTGGTCTATTGCCTACATCATGGGCTGTACTGCAGGTAAGCTTTCTTTCAATGCAATCTTCAGGTATACAGTAAAATAATATAGAACACTCCATTAGAAGGCTTTAAAGTATTGTTTGCAGTAGGTCTGTCCGAGGGCAATGCATGTTACAAAACCCTTGCCTAATAAATCATCTCTGAGCATTCAGATAAAGTACATATTTACAGACTTTAATAAAGTGTAATAACAATCCACCCATAAATGCCTACTGTCTAACATATTCTTTTCATAATAAATATGTCAAGCCTGCTGCTTTGTCATAGTAAACACATTGGACCATTGGCTCTGATCATTGACTTTTCACCATTCCCAGCTCAGTCCTGCTATAATGAGTATAAGCTTTTCCACAAGGAAAGAAGTGCATAACAGGTCCTCTTTCAGCGAAAGCACACAACTTCTCAATTAAATGCTGCACTCAAAGCAATCAATATATGGGCGGAGCCAAAGCGTCTCTCTCAATCGTGCTTCTTAAAGTTCTTTTTTTGTTGGTCACAGAAGATCATTGACAGCTGTCCTGTCAAGCCAGACCTAAACAATGCTAGGACTATAACAAACAACATACCTCGGGGATTTGTAAAGCACAGGTTGATTTCGCCAAACAGGCATTTATTCCCCAACTCAATGATAGTCATTTTATTGCTCTTGGAAGAATGGAAGGCTAGGTGGATCTGCCAGATTTGTAACCAATTGCCATGAGGACAGACCCAAATTATTGGAATGGATGCTTTATTCTACAGAGCCAACAGATATGGCTTTGTCCCGCAATAAAATCCCTGGTGTCAGGTGGCCGTTTCGTGATCTGGGTAAATCTTGCTGACATGGCCACAAAGGTGACAAAATGAACAATGTCCACACGGCAGGTAGCAAGGCCTCTGGCAATGGCCCCATCTACCTGCTGCAAACATTTCTCCATTATACAAAAAAAGACCTGGTGTCTAATGGCCATTTTGACTCCTCCGGAAACAGATCAGGGGCGCAAAACATACCAATCTTCCCCCAGAATGATGTGCTTGCAATATTGATTGCAGGTAGGAGTAAGGCCATTTACGTAGAGGCCTCTTGTGCAGCCAGCAGAAATAAAACGTTCCATTTTTAGCATCCCTTGTGTCTGCTAGTTATTTTTACTCCCAGGTGGCAGCAAATGCTAATAAAGCATTTATGAGTCCATTGGTCGGTGGGAGTAAAGCTACGTGACCAGGGCCTTCCCTCCAGCCTGCTGTCACAGAAGAATTGCACCATGCCCACGTCCATTTTGCCTTTTGGTTAATTTGACCTCAGCGGTGGGGGAAGATCCTGCCAATCTGCCCTCATGGAAATTGAAATAAAACCTTATTCGGACAACTGGCAGGTGGGAATAAGGCTTTGTGAGCTGGGGGGGGGGGGGGCACCCATCTACCTTTATCAAGCAAATAAGGCAGTTGACAAATCCCTGTTCTCTAGTGGCCCATACTATATTCTGTTTGATGCACTTGCACTATTCCCATGAAAGAATCTGAGGACACCAGCTTAATTTTTAGCCTCCAATATTAAATTTCTTCACATTTATTTACAGAACATTTTAAAAGTTTGAGGTTTACATTTTGCTTCTACATTTATTTACACTTCATTTATCAGATAATATTCTTAATTTTCCAAGCAGTCGTGGACCTCCTGAGTAGGTGCTGCGAACCACCAGGCATCCCCAGACCACAGTTTAAGAATCGCTGCTCTAGGGTACCCGAACTGCAACAGTTAGGGGCTCATCTGCAGGTGAAAAAAATGCTATGGGACTGCCCCCTTCCCACCTGCTAATATCAACATATTTTCTGGCCATTTCACAATATCGGGTTTCTAGCAGTTATGTCAACTGCCCATGGGGAAGATCACACTGATCTCCCTGAAAAAAACCAAAATACATTATTTAGGGGGCTTTCGACAGATAGGAAGAATGCACTGTAACCTCAAAAAATAAAATGAAGTACGTAGTGTTGAAACATTTCAAAGCCCCACCCCCTCTCCCCCCCCAGTTACAGATCTGGGTTTAATCCATCGTTATTTTGCTCACCACGTCAACCCAGTTTGGACCCAGTCATATGCAAATCAGTCTTGACCCTACTTCCCATGGGAACAGTCTAACCTGAACTGCCAGGTCAGGTGCTCCCTGGACTGGAAACAAGCATCTTGGTACTTGTTTCGGGGTATCACCCCTCATCAGCCAGGCTAGCTTGAATTCAGTGGTGCAGCGAGCAAGGGACCCATGTCTGGGCATACCCATAGCCACTAAGGGTACACATAGCAACATCACAAAATAAAATGATGGACCAGGCCACCTCCCACTTGCTGTCATTGACAAATATTTTGTCATTAAAAAAATCCCTAGCATCCAGTTCAGGCTTCCCTAAGGAGTAGCTCCTCAGCTTCCTGTAAGTAACACTCATGTGTGCAGCCCAGCCAACCAATGTAGAAGCTTTAGCTTAGTTGATTTAATAGCTGTATCCGAACATTGAAAAATTGTATATTCAAGGCATAAAAGTGTATATTTTCAGAACCATACGTTTAGTTGGTGTTTATAGCCAAATGGCTGGATTTTCAAAATATATTTAAAGCTGATATTTGAGTTACTAATCATGAGGTATTGAGGAAACATTGCTAAAATTATTACCTAAATGCCCTGGGCTTTGCTGCTGTTGGATGTCACATCTTATCCTGATGCATTCCAAATTGATAAAGCCATTTTCACATTACTGCAGACATCCTAAAGTCTGCAGTGATCTAAAGTCACTACACTCTAAAAACTACCCTCTCAATCCCTCTATTGGCTCCAGACTGTCTAGCTTAGGGAACACAAAAACTAGGGTTTCCTTCCCAGAACTTGATCAATCTCTTTCCGTCGCAGGAAGCACCCAGCGATGGGATAACCACCGGACACGAGAAGTAACAATCGCATATCTAAACACTCACTCCCTGGCAAAACATAAACTAGATTAATTTCACCTACTGGACTCAACCAAACCAGACATTCTTTTATTAACCGAAACCTGGCTCTCGCATGAGTCGATATCTTGACCGCCCTCCCTAACAACTACTATATCTTTTAGGCGAACCGGGCAGTTAGGAAAATTGGTGTAGGGGTAGCCACCATAATACGTCAGGAATTGAAATTCACCACACTCGCTACGCTAGACATTACCTCAGTGGATAATCTAGTTATTAAATTTGGCTCTGGTACCCCTAATTTTTGCACTGCTATAAAGGCTCCATCAGAATAGGCCCCTTTCCCTCCAAATATTAGGTGAGCAGATGGCCCATCTAATAATCAACCATGCTAAAATTTTGCTGAGTGGCGATTTTAACTATTGAGCCAACGATGTGACAGGTGGACCACACTCTGCAGAATTGACTGATCTACTTAGTGGGTTGAACTGTACTCAACACCTAACATCCAAGGAGACACACTTGAACAAATTTGGACATCTAATCTTACAGTGTCTACACTGACACTGTCCCCCTGCACATGGTCTGATCACTTTCTAATAAAGTTTGTGATCAACAAGAAGAAAATCCCCAGTCCAAGGAGGGCTCATGGCAAGGAATTTGAACAGCATTGACAATAATGCTTTTTGTAGCTCACTGGAGAACACAGTTCCCATTAATCAGCCATCCGTTAATGTAAGCGAGGAAAACATCACAGCTTGGTTAACAGCAACTAGCAACAAACATGCCCCTCTCAGTAGTATAAAAACAGCCAGGTGTCATGAGGACCAGAGATGGTTTTCAGAAGATTTAAAGGCTCAAAAAGTAGCCCTGCGCTAAACTGAAAGGAAATGGAGACGGAATTACTCCCCTAATAAAAAAGAGATTTACTTAGCTCAACTTAAGGAATACAAAAAATCCATTCAATCTACTAAGGCCACTTATTTCTCTTCAAAGATCCTGAGCGCCACCAATAAATTGAAAGTAATATTCATAATTGTCAATGAGCTGTCCAATCCTGATAGAGTTGCAATAAAGCCTATCCCATCCCAGGTTCTCTGCAACTCCTTGAACGCCTTTTCCAATGACAAAGTCACTTCGAATAAAGCCAACATTCCTGCCAGCCGTGCCTATGAGGCATTCCCAACGATGCTGAGAAACCCTTGCTCCCTTCATCAATTCCTGGCGATCAGTAGAGAAGCTCTTCTGGAACTTTTGAACAATGTCAAATCTGGATCCCCTGCAGATAGCTGTCCACCTTGGATTTCAAATGAAGTTTTTACTGTACATCCTGATCCTGCCCTCTCTCTTCTGAATGAGTCATTATTATGGGGCTGTGTCCCTAGAGCCTTCAAAAAAGCCATCATAGTTCCCCTTTTAAAAACACCAGTGGCAGACCACCTGATCCCGATTAAATACCGCCCCATATCCTTGCTTCCCTTCCTGGCCAATGTATTGGAATCCCACGTGGCAAACTGCCTTCCCTCGTTCATTGAACAGTCTCACTACCCTGATCCCCACCAAGCAGGGTTCCAACCTTCTCATTCAACTGAGGCAGTAATACTGATTGTGCTGGACAAACTACGCAAGGATGCCAATAAGGACACCCCTCAGGCTCTGGTGCTATTGGACCTATCCGCGGCATTTGACACGGTCGATCACAGCATTTTAGTGGACGGTGTCAGGAATGCAGGACTCTAGGGCTCAGCTTTCAGCTGGATTATGTCCTTGCTGGAGGACCATTCCCAGTCTGTTCGCCTCTCCCACTTTACTGCGCCTAATATGAAGTCAACGTGCATAGTCCCACAGGGATCTTCATTATCCCGCACTTGTTCAACCTCTATTTACTCCCTCTGATCCTATCCTTAAGAGAAAGAAATGTGAGCACATTGTTATGCAGATGACCTGCAACTAATATTTACCATCGACAACACATCTGATTTCCAAGCCACCATGCTGCACATCCGCAACTGGATGAATGACACCACTTAAAGTTAAACCCAGATAAAATCGAGCTGATCCTCATAAGAGGTGCTCAAAATCCTTTGAGCCCACACTTCTGGCCAGCTGATCTGGGCTCTCCCCCATCCTCCTCAGCTAAGAGACTCAGGGTCCTCATAATTAGCTGCGACCTTTCCACAAAGTCCCAGATCGGAACGGCATTCTCTGCCTGTTCTTTCAGTTACGGAAGATAAAGAAAATTAGCAGACTTCCTACTAGGGAAGCACTGGTGCAGGCAGTTCTAGCCCTGGTTATTTTTCACATAGACCACGCTAACTCACTGTACTTTGGTCTGCCGCTATATCTAGTCAAAAGACTGTAGACTGATTTTTCATCAGCCCAGATGGCAACAGGCCTCCTCTCTTATGAGGAAGTTACATTGGCTCCCCATATCACAACGCTGTGCCTTCAAAATCGGGTGCCTCATTTTCAAATCCTTGTTTGGCACTTGCCCAAAATTTGTCTCCAATATGTTTCAGAGACACATACCCTCCCGCAATTTGCATTCAGCCCACATGAACCTTCTGATCACAAAGTCCTACAAACCGAAGTGGCTAGACGGCAGCAGATTTGCGGTGCTGGATCCACTTCTGGAACGCCCTACCCCTTGATATCCGATCATGCACAGGCCTCCCGAGATTCAGGAGACTCCTTAAAACATGGCTGTTCACTCGGGCATATGAATAACTACCAGGATGTGGGCTACTCCTATATATAGTGCCAAGAAACCAACCGGTGTACGTGCGCTCTACAAATAATTTTAACATTACATCCTTGTCTGATGTATTCAAGTAATAAATGCAGGCATTTTTGCATGGGGTGCCCACTAAAGTAATCATGTCTGATTTCCTAACTATTCTTATCACCTTGATAATATTAGTAGCTCTGTATGATTTCCAATGAACATAAGTTGATCTAATTACAAAAAAGGCTGGAGACATCTGGTCTAGTGTTTATTTTCACACCCGTGGGGACTGTCTTGCTTTCTCTTAAAACACCTGATCAAGACTTCAAAACACCAGGATACAATGAGAACACTCTTCAAAATAGGACTCTACACAATTTAGAGTTCCAAAATACAACATAAACAAAAGCCCAACTCTAATTTGCCAAGCAAAGAGAAATATTTATTACAGCAAGTTCCCATATATCAAATAGCAATAATGCTCATGTAAAATAAATGGATATACTAAATGTAGATACACAAGAATAAATATATAGAAATATAACTGCATGTACACAGGAATAGATGCAATTAGAACTTGGAATAGTTCACCGGCTGTCTGTCTTGCATTGCCCTGCCAGCACAACTGGGGAACTTGTTGACAGTCTCTGCAGAAAATCTTCAACCTGGAAAGATCTCTAGGCAGTGCATCCACCAGTAGAGGAGTTCCTGTCAAAGCACCAAGCGGTCTCCATGTTTATGCTCTTTACTAACATGGAGAGAGACTTTTAGAAGCTCTCCCACCTTTCATCTGCACTGCAAGTGCTGATTAAACTTTCTGCGTCAAGGTCACTTAACTGAGCTGGCCAGTCTCCGATGGGAAATGAGGCAGAATACTTCACTTTCTCATCCATGAACACTGTACACCTCCCACACTGTTTGTTCTAACAGCTTATCTCTCTCGCTCGGTGAAGTAAAAAAATATCAACAATTCTGTGTATGTGCAAGTAACGTGGGGCCTGCCTGCGTTTGCAGCTGAAAGGCAGGGTCAGAGACACAAGATGAAACCGTGCTCACAAATGTAATTAAAGCAACATGAAGTCAATGATCAACACATGATCTCACAATATATAAACACCTGTATCATTACAAGGATGGATCACACTGCTCAACTTTCAGGGGAGCCGAAATACAAAATATAGGATCTCATCTGCAGATGGAGAAAGGTAGTTTCCCTCTTACCTGCCATCAGTGACAAATGTTTGGCTATGAATAAAATTCCTGATATTTAGTAGTTATTTCTACTCCACGTAGGGCAGATATCTCTTATCTGCCCCATGTAAGCCACAATACAACATTTAAGGGCTCATCGGCAGGTGGGAACAGTGGCATATCAATAGCCCTTGCATTCCATGTGGTGTGTGGGAGCCTGAGCTCCAGCGGGGTCCCCTCCAGCACTGTGTATGGGTGGCGGGCCCCTGGCCTGAGTGCTCCTGACTGGGTCTGGAGCGTTGAGGGCCCCCTCCGTGTAATTTGCAGGTGGACCACCTCAAGTTTCGTTACGCCACTGGGTGGGAGGAAGGCTGTTTGACTGAGAACCTCCTCTCTCATGCTATCATTGACAAATATTTTGGCCATTAAATAATCCCTAGTGTTTTGAAATTATCTCAGTTCCTCCAGGACCGCTGAAATAGCAAAGTTCCTGGTGGAAGATAGGCTCCTTGCCATGGGGGAACTACTGTTACTAGCCAGACAACCCCCTGGTGGCTTAGTGAGAATTCCTGATTAGGTTGTTGCACTGTCCAGCTGATCCTCTAGCAGTAATCCACATGGGATAGGTATCTGGGTACTAAAACAACACAACTCTCTTCAAGTGCCTCTTATGGTACCCATAGCCTCCTGCAGTCTACAAATTTGCTGAACCTTCTGCAGCAGCAGAAGGTCTGCTGCTGCCAGGCAGTGTGGTTAGAGAAAATTGGAGTCCCACTTACTAGAGAGATCCCCCCACCCTAGGTAACTGAAAGGCTGGACTCGTACACTCTGATGGTTGTACATATTCTGATACAACTTACACTATAGCTAGACATATGACTCAGGCTGTAGTTATTGCGAGCTATGCCTTGATTCACTAAACAGTGTTTTTTAAATGATTTTCAGGCTAACTTGATGAATATGACTTTTGAAGGTAAAATACTTTTTGCTGAGAAGTCAGACTATTTCAGTAGAAATAAAGCAGATCAACTTAGTTCCATAGATTTAATTTTATTGGCAAGACAAGACAGTTCACTGGCAAAACAGAAAGTGTAATGGATATTCAAAGCCACAATGCACAACAGTCTCCAGCACCACCTATGCTTGAAAGGTTTCATTTACCTTAGGGTTACAGTGACATTTAAGAACCATCCTCCTTCAGCTCATGGTTTATTATGTGACCAGAACCTGTTGGTGGCAGTTTAGCATCATATTTCATGGTGAGCCGTTCTTTATCCTACATAGGGTCATTGTCTTAAATGAGGTGGGCTAACCCAGGAAACAAGTGTCAAGTGAGGGCAATAACTTTTAGATTCTAGTCGGTTACCTGATTTGGAGGGGCTTCCCATTGGTCTCACCCAATCCTGGTCTCATCCCAGGCTACATCTTTCAGTCTTAACCTTAGACGCCAGTGTGTGGATTCAAGCCAGCAACTCCGTGGCAATAAGGGTTAAAGAAAAGAGTGAGAGACATGCATCTGCGAGTGACCAATGAAGAAGCCCAATAGGCTGTGGCAAGGAACACTTCCAGGACGATATAGTACCACCCTAACTCCTTTGCATCACTGGTTGCCCAAAACAGCTATAATTGGCTAACACAGTCGCTGAAACCAGAAATCCAGCTCCTTGTAGCCATATTTCCTGTCAAGCAATCATTGTTTTGATACCCCCCAGTGAGAATGCAAGCATGCTTCTAGCCGTACCACTATGTTGCCGCCATAAAAGATTAAAGTATCTCCCAGGATCTCCAGCCACAACTTACTTGGCCTGATTGTTGTTTTTGTTTTGGTCATCCTGCTTTTTCATTACCCAGAAATGTGCCTGGTTGCTGTAGCACAGGTCTAAAATACATCGCCCACCAGAAGACTGGACCACCCTACATGACACGTTGAAGGAAATGGTTGGTTGCCCCTATTGTTAGACCAGCTTTCAGTGTGCTCGGGTTTCATTTCTTTTCTCCTCTCCATTCTCCCTCCTCTGTCCCCGCGCCATGCCCTCAAGCAGGGAGCTGGTCTTCATGGTATTATATCGATTTCTTCTTGTGAATGAGTTGTGTCTAAAATGCTTCAAAACCCTGTCCAAATCTCTGTTTGTTGCGCAACATGTAAAAGAAAACAATAATTCCCTGGTGCCAGGAGGGGAAAGAAATAACCAATCCATTAAAAAACCATGGTAAATCAGCTACCCTAGAGTACAGGAACAAACACAAGAATGGTGAGAAGCCACTGAATCAGGAACAGGGAGGAGAGATAGACAAGAAAGCTATCCAATCATGAGCTAACCCCAAAGCCACTGGTTCCTTTCTCCCTTCTTGCTTTCTTATTTACATTCCCACAGTTTCAATCACCCTTTCGTTCTGTCTCACCTTTCCATCTGTACTTTAAATTCTGCCCCCCCTCTACTCCACTCTCCCACTCACATGCAGATTCCTTTATCCACTGCTACCACTTCGCTTACCTTTGCGTACAAATGCAGCCTTTAATGATTTAATTAATGATTAGGTGCAATGCGTCCATCCTTTGAGTATATTTACACATAGCCCTACTCTCAGTCTAGAAATGCAATAGCAGGCCAGGCAGATGTTCTACTGTAGTCTCTTGTCTTCCTTTCTTGTCCTAAAGAACAAGCTTCTGGTGTCATGTCAGAGTCGTAGGTCGAAGTAGATACCGGTTGAGAACACCCATACTTGTTTCCTCATTGGCGAACGCATTTTAGCTCCTCTCAGTGCCTTGGGAGGCGCTTGCGTGAACTGTTCCTGCTCTCTTACTAGTCTCACCAACACACTTCAACGAATCTGTACTGAAAATGTTAAAACTTGATAAATCCCCCACAGAACTCCACATGATAGATTCTTCAAAAGATGTTCATGCATTCGTTAAAAATATTTAGTTTGACGGGTGGCGTTCAGCCAATAAAGTCCAGCACTTTGCATTCTGAGACATATACATTTACACTTACCAGCATAAAGTTGGGTCTGCACTTCTCAACATACTGGTGGTGAAGTCTCTCGTGTGGTGTATTGTCAAGTGACAGCTATATATTTGATTAGTTGTTATACCAGTTTGTTTTGGAGTGTCTCAGTATACTTCAAAAGATTGTGTGAATTTAACAACTTTTAACCTATTTTCTGTAACTTCTCCCCCAAGCTTCCCTGCGTCCTGTGGGCTAACCATCATTTTTAATCCCAGTACAAGAATGCAGTAAGAAAGCAGCTAGTGGTGCCAGGGGCTGGTCAATCTAGTCCTGTGGTCAGCCAAAGTAACTACCTCTGGGTATTTCTCCGGTATGGTCAGAATTTGTAAGTCAAGGCCGGGAAAAATGAAAAAACAGCAATAGTTGGTATTGTGTTTCTTTGATACATAAACTTAAAAACATAAAATACAAAAAGAACGTACGTATGAAGTATTTTTGAGCTGCCTTCCTTTATCCTAACTCAGAGCAGAGTGACATACCAGGACTTATTTACAAGTCACTTGTGCCGCCAGTGCGTCACTTTTGAAATGGGAAAAAGTGATGTACCGTTGGCGCAAGGGGCTTTCACCGGCAGCATCCACGCACCAAGCAAGGCTTCTTTGACATACACTGACTGGGGAGGAAGTGATTACAATATGTCATATATGGTTACTTCCAAAAACTAAGCACTGATCAACTGCAGCAATAAGCACCTACAACCATATTTATGGCCAAGTCGCGCAATGCAGCGCAGCAAGTCACCTTCATGCTTTTTTCCCTGCGCTGGTGCCCTTTTGGCTGCCTAGAGCCAATGCAGGCACTCTTGCACCATGGTGCAATGGTGCCTGCGTTGTAAGCATTGTTTTTGTGCATGAAGGGGCACCATCCTGCACAAAAATAATCCCCTGAGGCGTTTCCCTCTCTCTGTGTGCTAGAATGCAGCACACACAGAAAGAGGAAAAAACGAGGAGAAATAAACATATTTCTCCTTGTTAGGCCTTTCCTGGGGAGGCGTTGGTTTTTGGCTCATTCCCATGTTTACCACTTCTGGTAAATCTGGGAATGCGTCAAAATCCTTGGATGTTGCATTAGACCACCAAAGCAACGCCCATGGAAACCCGTTTGTGGTGCAGAGTAATGCAACGCAGCATTACTCGAGTTTATGAAGCCACTCCGGGCCACGCAAGGTGGCCTTGCGTTGCTTAGTAAATCTCATTTTTAATTTGTGTGGTGCAAGAGCGACTCAAAGGGGCTCGTGACTATGTCCCCGGGTTTTCGCTTTGATCTTGCTAACAAGTGTACTACTGTTTCTGTCAAAGGTAGTAGTTTAATTTTTTTAAAGCATGTGTATCAGAATCGAGCAGGTGCCACAGGACCTGCCGCACCCCATAAGACCGTGAGATGGCTTTTATTTGAGCCATATACAGTTCTCCCTAAGAACTTCTATTCATATTATTCAACCTGTTGAACCCCTTTACAGAGGAGCATCCCTCGTCCTCCCACAGTCACTGACCGGTCAGATCGGAAATAATAATGCCCCATTATGAGTTATTGATGGGCCACAGTCCCCATGGGCCGCTAGGATGTGGCACCTAAGGGCAGACGAGGTGAACAGCGACATGGACGTGATTGGGCCGAAGGTCATGAAGGTGGTTGTTGCTCTGTCAGCTATGACATATCTATTTGTGAAGAACAAAATATTCTGCACGTGCCTTGCCTATTGTATTATTTTCAAAGAAGGGCGCAATAGGTATCAGAAAGGATTCATTTTTTCCTTGCTCATGCCACTTGTACTCTATGTGAGAAGGCTGTACTTAATTAAAGGTTTTTTCAAAGACGCGCGACTCTCATACCCGCCTTTAAGCCCAAATTCTCAGTCACTGGGTCACAAATCTTATGTTGTGTTATTTGATATTTATTGAGAACCATCACCTCACAAGTGATTGCTTAGCCACATACAGTTTAGAAGCTAGTGACAATTCAAAGCACTGAAGCAGTGTAGCTCTACTGTCTCCCACTAGGTGGCACACTTTACTAAGTTTTGCATTGTAAATAGAGAAAAAAAATATTCATTAAGTACACCGCAAGTATAGCACTGGGAATTAAACACAACCATGAAATATCCATGAAGATAGTGATAAGTGGAATCCACCCACAATAATTACTTTCTTTTAATCTTATTAAACGAACACATTTACAGCTCAACCTTTCAAACACATAGGCGGTTAAGCTTTTATGTTGTAGAGGCAGTTCTAAAGACACACAGACACTCCAAAAACTTCAGGCTCTGGCCCAGTGCCAGGTGCATTATACTCAGTGGAGGTCAGTCTGTCCAGCCCTGGAAGCATCCCGTTGTCCTGCACCTTCGAAGGGCGTTTCCTGTGCCTCGGATGGCAGGTCCAGCCTTGTACAACAACTCACCTTTCGCCCTTTACACCATTCCACTTCAGACTGGGTACTCACAAACATTTTCTCAGGAGCCAAAATGTTTGGTCTGTGATGTGACTGAGGGCCACATTGATGCCAGCAGGGTGATGGTCGGTGCAGGAGGTTTGGCGGCGGTGTTTGTGATATGGTGGGTATAGGGGAAGCGAAGCATATACATCTAGTGACTGAACTAAACAATGTTTAACCAGAAAACCTGGGATTAATCCCGGCTTCCCCACTTTACCAAATTGTGTGATCCTAGGTAATTGTTTTCACTTTCCCTCCTTTTTCTTCATTATCACATATAAGATCTCGAAATATAGGACTTCAGGATACACGCTTTAAAAAATCCTCTCCTGTATTTAATTTAATAAATTATAATGTTGCTCAGGTACAAGGATGCACATAACAAATTACTTCACTCTTGGTTCAATATTGGTATTGTTCTCAGCATGGGGGAGAAGAATTAATGTTTTTAAATTCATGTTTGAAAGCTATCACTATTAACAAAATAATATTTCTAAACGTACTAATATAATCTGATGTGCTAAGGAGAAACAGTTCTGCATGTTAATGAAATGCACATTTTGAATTTCAAAGAGACTATAAAATGTGTAAACTTTTGCTGCAAGATGTGTTTAAAAATGAAAGTGATCCTAAAGTTAAGAGGTGCAGGACACCCTCGTTGCTTCCTTTCTTTAACTTCGCTTACCCTTTAAATAAATGCTCGCCTGCTTAGTTAACATCTTTTTAATGTAAGTGCTGAGTAAAGTAAACCGCAGCCCAGTGCTGCTGTTGACCAGGGGGCCGCATGCACACCCGGGCTGTACTTTGAGTATCCGTGCAGGACAGAATTATGGCACAAGTCGAAGCACTGTCCCTGTTCACATTTTTATGAGCAAAGCCTCGCTTTTTTGCTTCACAAATTCTATGCAAAAATTAAAAAATGGTTTGTACATGTCCATGTGGAACACTTAATATAGAAGTTGAAAGTATTTATTACAAAGTAAAACAAGTTAACTAGATTAAACAATTTTACAGTGAGTGGGAAGTTGGTGGTTAAAGGGGTGGATACTACATTGCGTACAGAGTTTTCCTAATAATAACAACGTAGTGAAACAAAAATTTGTGACATGCAGAAGTACATGCTATTTCTCACAGGAAACGAATGGTCCAATGCAAGCTAATGACTCAAAAACAACTTGACAGCAATGATTGAATGCAGAGTGCAGTAGGGCTGCCCTCTTGTGGAATATAGGCGGCACATAAATGACTTGAGGTCCACTTTTATATTATGTGATGTGCTTTGTAAGTCCACTTTCTAGTGTTCTATATGGATGACGGGCCAGCCGCAGTAGCAGCCTGTACCCAAGCAGTGAAAGAACACGGGCAATCATAGACCTAGAAACAGGACTACATTTTGGCACCCACCAAGGCCGTTTGAAGTATCACAAAGACAACACCCACACATAGGATTGCACAGGCCTAACCTACAAATCTATGTGAAAAGGACAAATATACTAAAACAAAAAACTCGTTTACCAGGTTATGGTCTCATTCCATTTTAAAACGGTATCACTAGCCATCATTCAGACCAGTTGTCTTTGCATTCTGGGACTTGCAGTCCTGTATTTATAATCTTAAAAGAAGAGTACAAGTACCAGAAAGCAAATGAACAAATTACAGGACTGGATAAGCTTCAGTTGGTGGAGAGTAGCCCGTAGTAATGAGAAGCACCAGGAGCATGCTGGCTATCCAGTGAATGTTGATTTACCCCTCATTTTTTTTTGTTTAATCTGTTTATCGAGTTTTTACATATTCTGCATCAAGATATATCAGATATCTTCGCTTATATCGTATAGGTACTTACAATCACGACATACGGGTGCTGCAGTACCCATGCACATAACTGTTCATAATAACTGCACACCTGCAATTGTCATTTATAACTTATTAGTACAATTCCTCACCCCCCCATATCCAATGTGACACAGTTTTTTTTTGCTTCCAATTCCAACGTATTACAGTAACCTCTTGTTCATATGTATAGATATGGGGATGCTGGAGGTACAATACATCTGAGTGTGCAATACTCTTGTGTGTGGTTGCAGGAGCATCCATTTCATACATCTTGCTCATCGAGTCTAAAGTGTATTATCCCCCACGAAGTGCGCGAATGCCATTTTCAAACTTTAATACCTACTTATTCCCGGTTTATTAAATTCAATGTCAATGTCCACTGGATGTCTTATATGAACATGTGTCAATTTATATGGTAGGCATGTCTATATTTTTCACCCCTACCAGCTCGTGTTATATTGGGTAAGGCACACTACATATATGTTCCCGCTGCTGTGTGTTTGAGTTCTCTACTCCTAGTCCTGTGTTGGGTCCACATCCAGAGGCGTATCTGATTGCGAATCTGGCCAGGTGGTTTCTTGGAGGGAATTGAGAATTGTATTCCAATTTTCCGCTATTGGGAACATACGCAATCCCAGTGTGTCCTCTCTACGGAGGGAAACACCCTCAGCTTTGGTGCAGTTGGAGAGAGAGCGCCTTGTTATAAGTCATTCAGCTACATTGAGACCCAAGTCCAGGAATCTGTTTGTGGCTCTGGGTTTCTGATCTCTCACGTATAGCCCCAATATGCATGCCTCCCATGTGTTTGGTATGGATCTGTCTGTGCATTCAGAACAATATTGAATCACTCCCTCCCAGTAGTGTCCCAACATTGGGCACGACCATAGCATATGTATTATGCCCGCATCCTGCAGAGAGCTCCGGGGTAAACCCATGTAATATCTATGGGAGTAGCGATTAAGTTTCTCAGGGGTCATGTATGCCCTGTGTACAATATATAGTTGGATCACTCAGTGTGTGGGGTCTGCTAATATGGTGTTCTATTCCTTAGTCGTGCATGGGCATCCGAGGTCCGCTTCCCACTTCCGGCACAGTTGCGTCAGGTCCACTGCCATGCACATGCGTAGTGCGTTTGCAAACTAGCGAAATAGATGCCAACCATTCCCTATTACATGAATATATTGGAGCACTAAGTGTGTCAGTAGTGCCTGTGACATGTCCCTCCCATTTGTCATGTAGTATACCTGTCCATGAAGCGTAAGTAAGAAACTGTCCTGCAGGTATACCCTCTTCTTGTGATAGTACATTATAGGGGATGAGTGTGACGTCTTGATAGTGATTGCCTATCGTATGTATGCCAGCTACATGCCACACAACTAGGTATGCTGCAGACCGTATCCCTTTTCCTCTGGGCATTCCCAGTAGGGGGATTGCTGGTGCGCATGGAGTAATGGCTTTTGTGAGATATAAAGATCTGCGGAAGCAGCGAGTCGCTACCTGCAGCAATAGTGGCAAGGGACCGGTACTGTTATTGCAAGGGTGAAATATTGAGAGTAGAGTTTGTAATGTATATGGAGTGTCTGTCTCATTTGTATCTGATAAATTCAGGCCTGCCATCCATCGGGCTACCCACTGTAGCTGCGCTGCCAGATAGTAATGTTCTAGATTGGGTACTGTTAAGCCACCCTTGTCGTTAGGCAAGTACAACTTCGTTAGCGCCCCTCTGTGTCTTGACGTATTCCAGATTATCTTGCGTGACATGCGTTCAAATGGTCGAAAATAGGATGGTGGCAAATTTAACTGTAGGTTGTTGAAATAATAAAGGAGTCTCAGGAGGACCATTATCTTGATAAGCAATACCCTACCTGCTACAGACAGGGCGAGCGTCTTCCAGAAAGTCATTTGTGCCGATCATGAGTTGACAGCCCTAGTGAGATTACCGTCCAGCAGATCCCGGGCTTCGTGGTATATCCTAAAGCCTAGGTAGCGGAACATTGGCTGCCATTCTACCAGAGTGCCGTTGATCCTTAGTGTTGGGTTGGGAGTATGAGCAGCGAAAGGAAAAAGACATGATTTCCCCCAATTAACCCGCAACCCCGATAGGCGTGCAAACAAAGTGAGTCTACTGGATATGACTTCTGGTATGTTTCTGACATCTTGCACATAGAGGAGTAGGTCATCTGCATATAGAGAGATAGTACTCAAGCCGTATCGAGGCAATATCTTGAACAAAAAGGACCACTCTATTGTGTCAAAGGCCTTCTCAAGGTCAAGCACCAAGCAGCCCAAATCGGGCCAGTTTTGAGGAACAAATTCCTTGACCTGAAACAGCCTGCATAAATTAAATGACGTTGACCGATTCGGCATTAACCCATTTTGATCAATATGTATCAATTCAGGTACCAAGGGACCCAGGCGTTGCGCGAGTATGCTGGCTAGTATTTTGTAATCGTCATTTAGTAGCGCCAGTGGACGATAAGCTCCGAGTTGGGTTGAGTCTCTGGTTTTGGTATAGTAACCAGGGTCAAATAATGACATTTGGCAAATGTTACAGCTGTACTGCCTCATTAAATACCTTCTGTAGTTCTGGAGCTAAGATATCTTAGTAAGCCTTGTGGAACTCAGGCAGAATACCATCCGGTTGCAGTTCTTTCTTCGAGGCCAGTGATCTAATTGTTCCACGTATCTCGCTGGGCATGATAGTTGTATTGAGTTCCAGGCGCTGCTCAAGTGTCAGCGTCCAAAACGGGAGGTCAGCCAGAAAGCTACTTCGCTCCGGGTCTGAGGCTCGTAGAGTTGTTTAATACAGCGAGGTGAAATGTGTTACCAACTCTTCATGTAGAGTATATTTTATCCTCCCATCTGATGACTGTAGTGCTGTTATGGGCATGCAAGAATGATCTTACCTGATCATCCATGCTAGTAGGGTGCCTGAGCCGTCTGCTTTCGCATGCGTCTTGACTGAGTGCGCTACATAGTTCATTTACCTCAGCTGCTCGATCAACTCTGCATGTTTCACTCTCGCCGTTTCCAACCCTCTAGAACTTGTTATTTCAGTGGATTCTCGCGTCTCTGATGTCAGCAGCTAGCGTTCTACTTCCAGAAGCTCTGCCTCCATCTGTCTACTCATCCCGTATCCTAGCCCCATACAGCTTCCCTGTACCATGACTTTAAGAGCGTCCCATTCTACCAGTGGTGATGATGCCATGCCTGTGCTATGAGTGAAGTAATTCCCAATTACCATGTGAATAGATTCTCGGAACAGTAGGTCTTCAAGCAAGGCAGTTGGAAACGCCGCATAGGAATTGGAGGGCGCCGTGTGTCCCATGCCAACATCAGATAGTGTGGGTTGTGGTCCGAGCATGTACGTCCTAAATATTCCATTTGTTTCACGTAGGGTAATAGGTGGAGTGTGCTTAGGAACCTGTCCAAACTAACATGCAAGGTATGCAGAGCTGAGTAGTAAGAGTATACCCTAGTGTTAGGGTTATGATGCCTCCATCCATCAGTCATTTCCCTGCTTCTTGCCCATATTTCCAACATCTGAGCCCCTGTAGATGCATTTGTGCCACGCAACAGTGGGAATGAGCGGTCTAGAGTTATCTCCAGCACGTTATTAAAAACTCATCCTATTATCCAGGGTATATCGCTCCAACTGTAAAGCACTTGTGATAACGAAGTCCAGAAGGGTCCTTGGTCTGTGTTGGGTGCATATATATTGCCTATCACCAGGCATCTTCCTTTAAGAAATACATATCTAACCCCAGGGTCTGTGACCACGTCTTCCACTAGAAAGGGGGTGTTCGGGTGGACCCAGATCAATACTCCTCGGGCAAATGCGAGTAGTTTGTAGCATAAACCTGCCCTCCCCACTTACGCTGCAACCTGTTTGTTTCTGTGTGTGTTAAATGAGATTCCTGGATGAGGGCTATTTGTGAGTTATGCCGTTTGAGATATGCATATACTGCATATCGGCAAGATGGGGTGCGTAAGCCCCATATATTCAAGGTCATTACACGGTGTGCTGCCATAGGTAAGGTGAGGCTTTTCGTTTGATCGTGGTGGGGTGAGTACCAATCGGTTTGCCAAGGAGCTACATCCAGTGTTTGTGTGTGTAATGCACTATAGGGCCCGGGATTACCATATACAAAACCCATAGCCAACAAGGCAATCTTATAATACCAAAAGAGCAGGCCTCATAACCGCGCCAGGCTGCCCAAACCATGAGCAGAGCTCAAACTAAACAGTAAATCCTTCTTAGAATGCGTGAAAGTGGGAGTGTGATGCTCACAGAGTGTACCTATGTATCACATTCACCAATTTCTCAGAATTATTCATGCCTTCCATTGTATCACATTTATCTGCAAGAGTATACTATACCTCGAGCCTGCTAGCATCAGGAAAGGTGACCCCCCCTGCGCATGCCCCCGTCCCCCCCTTCCCTCCGCCCCATCCCCTCCCTCCTTCCCCCAGCATCCCCGAACCAGCCAGAGGCTCTCATGTGCTATGCATACATGTATGATACTTTGCAAAAATCAACACACAATCGTTCAAAAGGATACACTTCCCATTATATAAGTCCTTCCACTGTTTGTGGAGTAACATCTGGCAGAGTTAATGAGTTAGTTCCAGAATGACCAGCGATCGAGGAGCCTTCCTTGTCAGTTGCCGTTGCTGTTCCAGTGGTTTCGCCAGGTCTCCACGTGTGTGACCCCTGCCTGCCGGCCTGGGGCCTGAGAACTTCCCTGTCACCTCCAGCCAGTCCCAGGTGTCCTGTGATGTATTAAAAAACTGGGTTTTGCCATCAGTTATTATTCGCAGCCTTGCCGGAAACAGCAGGGAGTATTGAATGGCCAGCTGTCGTAATTGTTGCTTTACTGCTAAAAAGGACCTGTGCTGCAGTTGCACTGCGACAGTCTAGTCAGGACAAAAATTACTTTGGTGTTCTCTACACTAACTTCTTCCAGTTTTCGTGTCTCTTGCAAAATGGAGTCCCTGTCATGGTAGTGAAGCACCCTGAAGAGGAACGGATGGGGGTTGGATCCAGGAGATGGTTTCCGGTGCGGCACTCGATGTACCCTTTCAACTGAGAAGGGCGACAGGGATACTGCTGGTAGGATTTCCCTTATCCATTTTTCAATTAATCCCACCACGTCTTGGCCTTCAGTGCCCTCTGGTGGTCCAATAAGGTAAACATTATATCACCTAGACCAACCTTCCGCATCCTCCACATTGTTTTCTAAATGGCGAAGTCTGTTTTCATAGTCCCTCATCTGTTTCCCTAGCATATTTCTGTGGCTGGTTGCACTTCCATCAAGGTGTGTTCCATAGTGGTGATTCATTCTGACAGTTTCTTGTGGTCAGCATATAGGATCGTTATGTCTGCTGCTACTTTGTCAATTTTGGATTCCAGAGAGATCCGAGACCTCTCTAATGCCTGAAGTATCGCATCAAACTTGTCTTGTAGGTACTGCTGACTTTGACAGTCCTTTTGATCTGTTTCCATGACTGAGGAGGACCTGGAAGATGCCCTGGAAGACGTTCGCCTGGTGTGCCCTGTTAAACATATTTATTTATATCTATATCTAGCGTGATCGCCTAGAGCTATATGGTCCACCCTTGCTGACTGTCCTGTTTATCAATTTATAGTCAGGCATTAAACAGGCAGTTGGATTCACTTTCGCTTTCCCAAAGTAATGTTTTGGTGCAGTATGTTGATGATCTGTTGATCGCTTCTGATACGGAACAAGGTTATAAGTATAGTACAGTGATATTGCTGTTGCATTTGGAACATCATGGCCATAAGATATCTCTTTTGAAGTTTCGGTATTGTCGACCGGAGGTTACCTATTTAGGTCACCTATTATCGAAGGAGGGTAGGAGGTTGACTCCTGAGGCATTAGTACTATTGTTGAAATGCCCATTCCACAAACTCAAAAAGATGTATGTGCTTTCATAGGTATTACTTCCTACTGTCGTCAGTGGATTCCAAACTATTTCTTACTAATCAAACCTTTGCTTGCATTAACGACGAAAACAGTGCATGAACCTTTGCCTTGGACGGCAGAGTGTCAGCAATCTTTTGAGCAATTAAAATCTATGTTTTGCTTGGCTTCAGTGTTTGGCACACCTAACTATAGTGAACCGTTTGTGCTTTATGTGCACAAGATGGCTGGCTGTGCACTTTCTGTCCTGACCCAGAAATTTGGGGATAGACAAAGACCTTGTGTTTATTTTTCTTCTGTGCTTGACCCTGTTGCTAGGGCCCTTCCGAGTTGTCTGAGAGCGGTCCCGGCTGTGGCCACTTCAATCAGACAATTGGCTGGACTCGTACTTGATACAGACCTCACAGTTATGGTACCCCATGCTGTGGATACACTTTTGAATAAGACAAAGACACAGCATCTCACCAGTGCACGTCTTACCGGTTATGAATTGACATTCTTTGCGGGGGGCGCAGCTTGCCTGGCCTAAAGATGTCTGCTCTGTAATAGAGCTCCGCCATACACCGGCGCTATCCGTCAAGAATTTGCGGCTTCAACTATTTCAATCCGACATGGAGACTCCGGGTTAATGAAGCCCTTCATCTACTGATCCTTTTGCTGTGCCTGCGAAGCGATTTGCCCGCACACATCCGAAGTTCTGGCCTGAGGAGGATGGGATGTCGTGCGGCCTGTCTGCTTAGCTGATGTGAGCGGCGACCCACGTGGCTACGGCCCGCTGCGGCTGCCGTCTGTGCATCCTGGTGAGCGGGGCCTCTATCAGCGCGAATCTCGGATGGGTGTCCACGGAGCAGAATATCGTTGAGAGCGAGCTACCAGGACCGGCGGATGCGAGGTGAGCTCTGCTGCCCGGCTACTTGAACGACGCAGCCAGGCCCGGTGGGGGGAGTGTTGAGGGCCGAATCACACTGCTCGGCATGGGCCCCAGGCCCCCTGCGACACCGATTTGGCGTCATTGGCCTGGCACCCCCTGGCCTGAGAGACTTGCTTATTGGAGCTCTTGGGTGGGGTGACACCAGTGCCCAGTAGCGTATGGCGAGGACATTACTCGCCTTGCAGGACAGAGCTGAAGACTTGGAGGCCCACTCGTGGCGTGGTAACCTCCACATTACAGGCCTGGCTGAATCTACTGCAACGGACAAAATGGAGACCTTTGTGGAACAATTGCTCATGACACTGTTGGGTGCTGAAACCTTCTCTCCATTGTTGTCGTGGAGAGGGCTCATCGTTCGCTTGGCCCTAGGCCCCAGCCCGGTGCCCCTCCATGGCCCATCATTGCCAAACATTTGAACTACCGGTACAGGGATGCTGCGCTGCGCAGGGCAAGAGAATGGGCAGCTTGCAGTACGAGGGGGCTTCGCTCTCTCTATTCCCTGACGTTACTTTCAAAGTCCAAGAAGCCAGAAGGCAATTTACTCCCCTGAAACGCAAACTACATGATCAGAAGATACAGTACGCTATGCTATATCCTGCACGTCTGAGGGTGTTGTTTGATGGTAAAGCTAAGATCTTCTCAGATCCTCAATCTTTACAGAAAGCCCTCAAAGATTGGGAAAGATCTGGCAAGCGTGGGAAGGGACAGAATGACACTCCCAATGCAGACGGTGGAAATGGCACCCTTGATGATAATGATTGAGGGGGAGTAAGTTTATCATGCAGTATCCCGCTGCCTTGCTATGGGTTTAAAGGGTGGCATTGCTACTAACAACTTCTCATTACATGACAAGTCAACATCCCAGCATGGGTCATGCTAAGTGGCTGAGCCTCATGACGTGGAATGTCAGGGGCCTAAATGATCATCGAAAGGGACGTAAAATGCTGGCGTACCTGAAGCGTAGGGAGGTTGACATCGCTCTACTTCAGGAAACACACCTTAACCCTAGCTGTGCGTTACTTACAGGTAGCAAGTTAGCAGGGCCATTTCACGCTGCGTGTTTCACCTCCCATTCTAGGGGTGTGTTGACATCGGTCAACCCTAAATCGGGGCTACAATTGGAACATTGTGACATTGACATGGCAGTCAGGTATATTATATATCCAGATGCCATAGCAAGGAGTTGGATATTCTTATTGTTAATTCTTATGGCCCGAATTATGATGACCCTCTGCTCTATCAGTCCATTTTTACACTACTCAAAGACCGTCAGCCTTTATCCTTGTTCTGGGGGGGACTTTAATTGTATTTTAGACCCAGCTCTTGATCGCTCGAGGGGTCCTCCTCGACCCCTGTCTGCTTCTGCTAAGGCCATAATTGATAGAGCTATACAGCTGCAATTGATTGATGTATGGAGAGCTAGATCCAGCGTGTAGACTATTGGCTCATCTCACGGACTCTGATGCCTAAAGTCCAGGGCTGCTCGGTCCTGGCTCGTTCATTTTCAGACCACTCACCTATTCTGCTAGCCATTACTGTGCCCTCGAGTAACCCTCCTCCTTTATGTGGAGATTTCCCCCATATTCGCTGTTAGACACAGTCTTTAAATCCGAGTTACATGATGCAATCTCTGAGTTCTTCGACATTAATGTGGGCTCGGTTGACGCCTTTGCCACGGTCTGTGAATCGTTCAAGGTCTACATACGGGGCGTTGCCATTAGCGAGCACGCGGGGGTCCTTCATTCTATTAGGGACCGGCTTACTTTGTTGGAATCCCGAATGGCTAATCTTGAGGCTGAGCTGTCCCTCAGAAACGATCCTGAGTTAAGAGAGCAGCTTAAGGCCACGAGAGCTGACTATCACGCAGAGGCGGATAGCGAGGTCAAGCACATGGGCAAGTATGCTTCGGCTAGATTCTATTGGGAGGCCGACAGGCCGGGATCGGTGCTGGCGGCATTGGCTCACCACAGATCGAAGTCTGGGTGCCCTGCTGAACTGATTGACGAGGAGGGCACTGTTCTGACAGAGCAGGCTGAGATTAACACCCAGTTTCGCAGCTATTATCAGGAGCTGTACTGCTCCAAGATCACTCCTAGTGCTGCCGATATAGTGCAATATCTTGAGTATATTGAACTTCCTTGGCCGCAAAACTGGCATCGCAAATTCTTAATGCGCCCCATTGAGGCTGCGGAGATACGCCTCGCCTTAAATTCTATGCAGGAGGGGAGCGCTCCCGCCCAGGACGGCCTAACGGTATCCTTCTATAAAGGCTTTAGTGATCTTCTGATACCCCATCTGGCTACCCTATTTCAGGAAGTGGGGGCTGCTGGGTTAATGACTCCTTCCATGTGCGAGGCGCTGATCATAACACTGTTGAAACCTGGTAAGGACCCCCACAGATGCCCCTATTATCGTCCACTCTCCTTACTTAATGTAGACACCAAAATATTCGCTAAAATTCTGGCTAATCGTTTGTCTCCGTTGCTGCCTCAATTGATTGGTCCTGAGCAGGCTGGTTTTATCCCGGGCCGCACGCTATCATACAATCTTCACACAGTGTTTGGAGTCCTTTAGCATGTCCCGCAGGAGATCAAGGCTGCAGCAGTCTTTTTAGAAGCAGAAAAGGCCTTTGATTCAATTGAATGGGTGTTTATGCATGGAGTGCTGCGTCATATGGGCAGCAGTGGCTGGTGACATTTGAAAGTGGTGGGGCGTAAAAGAATTGTCGTACTTTACTGCAGCGAGCGAGCGTAGAGTTGTGGGAGTTAAGAAACCTTATAGAAGTTTGACCCATAATGAGAATGCTCTGTAAATATGGAACTAAAATGAACAACAATTTACTGGTACCGCAGTAGCACAACTATTCTTAATCATACTGGATAGAACCACAAGCGAACATGTACAATACCATGATTGACAGGGTGATAAATTTACTTGGACACTAGCGCTTAGGGAATGTAGCAATTTCTCACTCCAAGGCTCTCAAACATATCTGCATTTCCTTCAGACACCTCTTATGCAAGTCAACAAATGAGTAGAGAACTGCGAAAAACTATTCACACATCAACAATATGTTTTTGTGCAGTGCTTTGAGGCGCTGACCATACATGCAGACAGGGCGTTGGACACAGGTTGAGTACACAATGCGTGGCGGAACACAGATGTGTCCCACATACACCACTGTAAAACACTGCCATTACAAGATGGAAGCCATGACAGGTGCATCACTATTGAGGCAGCTAACTAGAGGTGTAAACATGCTCAGTGCAACAGTGTTCCACTGTGGTACCAACAGACTCAAGTTATGATGCTGGCTGCGCCACTGCCCTGTGCTTCAGTTAACCATTTGCCAAACTTGTGCCACCTAGAAGCAGGCCTAACCACACTATTAGGCGCTATTTAAACAACTGCCTCCTTCCTACAATCAACGACAAAAGCTGGATAATGCAGCTGCACTGGCATGTTTGGGGAGGGAGTATACTGAAGTGGTAGATTGAAGCCGAAAACTGTGTTTCTCTTGCAAACATACCCCAAACAAATCTGTAACTCTTTTTCCTAAAAGATATTTCCATTTGACAATTCTAATACACCCGATACATTTTTTAACACGTCAAAGGCAAATACTACATTTAATGCTGGACAGTTGGCCCTGAACTAACTGTTTTCCTTTTTAACTTCCCAAGATCATATAAGAATATTTTTCCTGCGATCCCCAGGCAGTCAGAGTGTGTAATAAAAGACGAAACAAAATGAACTCGGGAGTTATAAAAAAACACACATAGACTGAGATTAGGCCAAAAGGAGCATGCAAGGAACAAGTGAAGGGTCTCCATGGATGTGCTCTGGTCACTGTCAGTCATAGCACGGGGTGGAGCGCGACGTTCAACCTAGCCCAACAGGTTAAGGCATCTGCTGCACAGTACTGGGACTCTGCATTTTATCAAACTCGGATGGGGGGGATGGGATGGCACTAGAGTTTAGTCAACAATACATCTGTCTGCACAAAAACACAATTACTTTGTAGTGGGTGCTACATTTTATGGTGAAGTGGGAGCAAACGCCGTCAGCAGCGGTTGTAGCGCGAATGTCGAGCTCTACTAGAAGTTAAGCACTCACAGGCAGTGCGGCTCGTTAAAGGCATTTAGTAGACAGGATCTGCGGAGGCTGAAAAACAATTTTTTTATTCCCACGACGACTGCACAACCAGGAGGTCTCAGGCTGTGCATTGTAACACTCCGAAACGTCAGGAGTTACTCTCATAACTCAAGCAGTAACAAAATGCTCAAAGTCTGGTGTTGTTTCTTACCTGTACGTTGTATAGGAAAATGTCATCACTGGAAGGGACCTGGTTGCTCTCAAAAACTGCACCTCAGTACTCAATGCTTATTCCAGCAAAGTACCCTTCAACAATTATTTACTCCGCCCGCACAGTCCCCTAGTCTGTGTCGGGAGATGGTGTCGCCGCTGCTTCCTATTCAAAGTGACCAGATTTGTGCAAGAATGGACGCGGGTCTTTGAGGGGTTTCTTCTTAAGCTACCTCCCGATGAAGCAAAAACAATTCCCTCCACGTGCCTGTAATGGGAACGTGGAAAGCCATCGATCTGGTGCAAGCTTTCCTTCCGTCTGCTCCTTTCCACCCCAGCATTCATTAGAAGCCTAATGTGCACACATATGAAAGGATTGTACACACAGAAAGGACGTTCTAATGCACACAAGCAGGCATTAGAAGTCTAATGTGCACACATATGAAACGGTGCCCACAAAGTGATGACATGCATGAATCGCAATCTCGAAGTACTAACCCGCAAGTAACATTATCCATGTGGCCTGACCCAGAAGCTCTTACTTGGAAACGACAGAACCTATCTTACCCATGAGCCCCTAGCCACATATGTGGCCTATCCTAGAGACCCTGTTCCTACTCCGGAAGTGATCATGTTCATTCAATCTCCCCTGCCATGTAATGGACAGAAAATGATAATATAGGTGCCACCAACATTGGGATGCTCAAAGACCCGATGTACCCACTTTTAAAACCATTGCAGCAGTGCAAAGCTCATGAAGTCGAGCATGGGCGTAGGAAGTGTGGGGGACGTGGGGGATATATCCCCCCCAGATTTTGGAGTGGGGGGGACGAGGGGACAAAGGAATTTCCCCTCTCCCTTCTGTTATCGCAGGGCCATTAGCACGCGAAAGCGCTACCTAATGGCCCTGCACTTGACCTGCCTGGAGTCAGAGGCCACCCCCCCTCTGCCTTTTGTTATGCTGCAGGAAGGCTCAGCCGTTCTGGGAAGGGCAGAGAACGGAGAAAAAGTAAACGCTGTCTCTTTTCCTTCATGGCAAGGACCGTGTCCACTACTCCTGATCTGCCTCTGGCGGCTGCCCTCCTCTCTTTATTCCTCCATCTCTTTCTGTCTCTGTCTCGCTCCTGCTTACGTGCTGATTTCAAGAGGCAGCTCTTAAGGTACTCTCTCTTGCGTCTCCTTTTCTTTATTTGTTCCCCTGTGAAATTGATCCAAAAAAGGCTGAACACTTTGGCTGTAAATATCCTCATTTTCTGACCGTTTTCTATTGAAAAGAAAAACCTCGGAATGGAGAGAAAAAATAGTTAAATACCTAAAACAATACAGAGTGGACAGAAGACAGGCCAGACTGTTATTTACACCCACACACATTAGCGCCACTTTACAGAGTTTGCCAGTGAAAGCGCTACTTTCTTTTTATCTTCTTTCTTTGAACAACATTGTTTTCCCAGGGTGGGTAAGTGCGCCATTCCTAAAGGGACTGCAATACCTGGTTGATGGGTAGAGTGGAAACATTTAATATGATCGTTTTCAACTTTTTAATTATTTTAGCTTATAAAATGCGGCTCTGTGTTTGGGGATGTGGTCTTTTTTAAAGCAAACTGCATACATTTTGAAAGGATATAAGCAATGGACATTGAAAGGGGTCCCTTCCTGGTCCTGTAGCCATGTCTTGAACTTTTCAGGAAAAATCACTTACTGATTTCTGAATAATGAGTTTAAAACTGTTAAGGTAACCATGTTTTTTTCTGATTACAGTTCACATGCTTTGCTTATTCTTGCATTCCCTATGAGTGTTTGCTTTTTCCAGGGTGTTATTCATTTTTTTTTCAGGCAGCATTTTACTGTTGTCTAGTGCATAATTTGAATTTAGTCGCAGCACAATTGAGTTGTGCTGAAGGCAGTGCGAGTTTCTCTCAGTGGGGCAGTATGGTGTTCAGTGTGGGAGAGAATGTGGCACTCTGGCCAGAGCTGCTGAATTTGGAACTGGAGAACCATGTTCAGACCTTCATGACCAGTTCACCATACCACACTCCTGACAGAGCTTATTCCGATGCTACACCTTAGAAGGCCCGATAGACCTTAGAAGCCCAGGTGTCTTAGCACCCGCAGGTGGACCTGTCCACCACAATCCATACTGCAGTTTACTTCCAGTCTTACGGGCAGGCATATGAAGAAGCACATCCTAGATCGACAGTGAATCTGTCACTGAGTTCACAAGACCCTTGAGGCCAGTCCACCTCACCCATTGGTACCTCCATTGGACTTTTTCCAGCACTAGCAGTGCAACTTGCCAGGGGTTGGCAATGTAGGATTTGCATGCACACCAAACTTAGGGGGTGATTATAATGGCAGTGGGACCGCCACGTCACCCCGTCGGTGGCGGTCCCACCGCCATTGGTGACTGCATCACAGCCCGCCATATTACAATGGCGGGTGGTTACCTGGCGGTCGGAAAGACCAACCACCACGCACCCGAGGGGCTTCTTGAGCCCGCCGGTGTGGTGGAGGGGCTCATGGTTCCTACAATGCTGGTGGTGCCTACCATGCACCGCAGCAGGGATTACGATGTCCCTTACCCGCCAGCTTATCAATGGCGGTTCACCTGCCATGGAAATGCTGGCGAAAGGGACATTGGGGGCCCGTAGCAGGCCCCTTTACCCCTGGCCCTCAGACATGGGTCCTGGGGGGCATCTATGATGCCCCACAACATATCACTGCACCATGTGGCAGGCACCGATATATTTAACATGTTCCTTTTTTTTTTACTTTGCGGCGGATGATGCAGCCAGCAGCACCTGCTGCAATGTAAAAGATAGGCACTGCGAACACCGTAGTGGCAGTCGCATTGTAATGCCTATCGTGGGGCCTCCACCTTGAAGGCCAGCGGTCCCATTTCCCGATTCGATGGCGGTGGTACTGAAGTCCGCCTGCCATCGTAGTCAGTCCCTAAGTTTGCATTTTATGAATATGATTCAGCGGGAAATAAATTGATGTTTGCAATTTAATTGACTTTGGTTGGCCTCTTATCTATGAGATTTCCCTGTTGAATGTGCCTTTACATTATACATTTTTGGTTGTATGAATTGATTGCATACTACACTCTCCTACAGGTATTAATTTGAGTGTTATTAGGAGTGTCTGGGACCAATTGTTTTCTTAGGAATTGTTTTCTTTACTAACCTTTGCAAAGGGCCCTACACTTCACAGCAACACAAGTCACATTTCTTTTAGTAATTTGGGATCCGTTTGAGCTACAAAATTGTTTTGGAGGAAATCGTTAGATTATGCAGCAGATGTATTATGTGGCAAATATGATACAGCCATAGTTAAGTGGAAAACATTTTTCCACTTAATTTTGCCCCAACATTGTAGTTGATCAATTTGTAAGTTCCCCAAACCCAAAAGTCGAGTTTGGGCACAATTTCATTTTAAAAGCAGCCCTATAACACAGGGCTACTTTTAAACTGACCTCAGGCTTCAGCAGTGCACACATGCAAGCGCAGAAAGGGCTGCTGGCCTCTAAACTGCCATGCCTTATTATATTCTAGGGACTTAAAAGTAGTTCTAATCCCCCTGCCCTATTATGTACTAGGGCCTTATAGGAGAGGTCATGCCAATCATAGGGGTACCCTAACCCATAGTGCACCCTAGTGTATGTAGGTGTTTTCACTGTATTTTTAAGTGCCTCTTTCAGAATAGCACTGACTGTTTAGGCAGCAGGCCCGGACTGGCCGTAGCGGGCACCGGGCAATCCCCCGGTACGCCGCACGGGTGGGGGCCGGTTTTGAGCCCCTGGGGACCGTTTTTGTTACAGGGCCGTTTTTGCAGCATAGCTGCAAAATCGGCCCTGTAACAAAATCGGCTGAAAACCGGCCCTGGCAAAGAGCTCGGCTGCACCCCCAAGCCCCGGGGGCCGGCTGAGCACTTTGCCAGGGCCGGTTTTGGTTCCCAGTCCGGCCCTGTTAGGCAGAGGCCAGGGTCAGTCAGTCAGGTACCACCAGTACCAGTCAGCAAAAAGTTGGGGAGTGCCCAGGGCGGCTTTGCAACACTAGAGAAACACAAACTCAGAATGTAAAACATAACGCCATGGTTGGGGGTTCTCTTCAATAATCAGAATTGATTTCTATCCTAATGAACCCATTTTCCAACATTAGGATAGGGAAAGACTGGGGAAAAATCATAACGTTCTAATCTATACATTGAAGTTTTTATGCAGCTCTTTGTTGACGGTTAATAGCTCACTGTTCAATGTTAGGATTTTAACTTATAAACTTCAAATACCAAAAGAATATCTCAGACAAAAGCAGTAACTCACTGACCTATTGAATTAAAACTTTCACTAGACAAGCCTTCGATCTCTCTCAAAAAAAGAACATTAATCACCAAAGTTATCTTCACATTTTTATTGTTGCCTGAAAATTGCTGGAGACCAGGAATGCAGCAGCAGGTACTTTTCAAACCCTAATGCACTTGCAAACACGACGCCCCCACCCTAAGTCAGCGGCCTTTGTTTGCATTGTGCATTAAGATGCAAGATTCATATATATGTTTTTTTTAAACATTTGGTCTCATTACTATATGAATGTAAATAACAATAAAGCATACATGCAAACTGTGACTACATGCCTGCTTTTCTCAATATTTCACTTCGAAAGTATGCGATTGTATTTGTTTAACGGGCGGTGATTTGTATAGAGTCACTGGAAAGTGCACAAGGTTGTCCCTGTCCCCCCCCAGAAGTCGAGGAGCAGAAAGCGGCTGCAATTATCAGTATTCTCAAAGGCTCAAAACTACTAAGGAATTTAGACTACTGTGCAATGTGCAGGAAGTGCTGTAGAAGAATAATAAATAAACCTGCAGCATGCTCGAACATATTTTTTTTGAACGACATAAACCATTTTATAAGGGGTTTGTTATTATTAGCAAATAGGAGCTGTCAAATGATTAAAAGATTTAAAGGAAATCCAAACTGTGATAAGTAAAAGTGCTTTAGCGTGTGTCTCTGTGAGAACTATACAAAAGCCTGTTTTCTACAGAAGTGCAAGGTCTGCATCCAGACTCCGTAATCTTACAATTGGCAGAGAAAAAACACAGACTGTTATCTGTAAAAGGAATGTCTTCATGTGTACTTAAATCCTTTTGGGGGGGGGGGGGGGGGGACAAACCCAGATGGAATGATAGACATGACAGAGGCAATCAAATATAGAACCTGTCTTTTCTACTAAAGGACTGACCTCGTTATAATGAAACTGAAAAAATACATGGTGTCTGATATGCCACACACAAAAAACGGTTATTTTCAAACTGGAACATAGAATATATTTTTCAGGAACGCAGTCAAGTTGATAAAGTCTGCTTTCTATTAACTATACTAGAAAATCTAAGGTATTTCTGCTGGCTACTTTTACAGGGGAAAAACATGCCTATATCCTATACGCTGTAATCTTTTCTTTTTATGTTTTTAAAATCCAATTACCCAAATAATAGCATAGTATATTTGGCTGAAACACCACTTTATCAACCCTTTTTAAAAAACTCTCAAAAGTAGAGGGCTTCATTACACACGACTCGGCGGAGGACAGTTCCAAAGTGGAAGGCGGAGGTGAAAATATTATCTAGGCCAGTACATTGCGCAAGGATGCCTAACCCATCAGAGTATCAGTTTGCCAGTGTCAGTTAGTACGGTAATACTTGGCAATCTTACACCTATTACTCAAAACTACGGATTTGCAAATATCTGGGATTGGTGCATTTCACATCAAGGGAACAGCAGTTGCTTTTCCACATTGAGAATGATCTTAGGCTCACCGCTCATTTCATTGGGCCTGGTAACCTTTTGGTAACGCAGTTATACGGAATCGACAATCAGCCCTGTGCTCAACATGTCCGAAGCGGACACACTCATTTTGAATGAAGGGCACTTAATCTTGAAGAAACAGTGTTCAATTCTTAATACCCATACACCTATGTAGCTTGGATGTCATATTTCACCTAAAGCCAGTGGAAACAATACCAGGCCAAAAAGCTAGTGACCTTAGTGCTAACAAACCTAGCTCAGAGAAGGGCAGAAAGCCCAACCATGAGCCTTTGGACCATTTTCGTGTTAATAACAATGAGCACTCTGAATTGTATGGAAAAATCGATAGTAAACTGTCTCACAGTTTTAAAACAGGTGGTATTGCTGTGAGGTGGCTGCAGATAGTGCACTGCGATATATGCATTTATCTCAGTTGACAGCGGTTTTTTAGCCTATGTTGTTTTCTTCAGGGAGGGTTGTGTACGTGACAATGGGGGTAGCATGGAGGCCCCCTGTACCTCTAACAGGGGTGGAAATCAGCGGCAGCAACCTTTCGGAAGGGAAAAACTCCTCGCTTCTTTACCACATAGTGACTGACCTGGGACCCGAAGAGGTACGGTGGTTCTACCAAGAAAACAAGACTCCCTGCGCATCAAGCTTACCTTCAGGTGCCTCTCGAACACGCGCCTGCTGCTGGGCCCAGACGCATTGCCGGATGGTGGAGCCAGTGCCCGTGAGAGCCAGCCTGTATGAGGTGGACTTCATTTGACGGAGGGTGGCTGCTATCCCTTGTACTGGGAGGAGTGCGAAATGTTGTGTCAAAACGTTTGCAAATCTCATTCAGGGGTTAAGTAGACACCACACACTCACGTCAAAAAACGTTTGTAGTGTGAGAATCCGTGATGGCATGATGAGTCCTGTAAATACCACCAAGGGGAGTAGATTGTCACTGGAACATGCAGTACCCTTGGTCTGGCAGGATTCACCATTTCCCACAGCTGTGGTGTTATCAGTAAAGCCCTCATTGGCGGATTGCTTAAACTGGGGGTAGTCTGCGACCTTCCAGAAACCCTACGACCTCCAAAGTCGCTGTCAAATATAGTGAGCTCTGGTGCATCACAAACGGTTGAGCAGGTTACACCGACGACAAACAATAACGAATGACTCCCTAAGTAGGAGCAACTTGTCTCTCAGCATGGCCGTCACTACTCCAAGATGCCTCTCAGCATGGACCACTGTGAGGATATTCCAGGGAGGCAGCTCTCGCTATATATCTCGAGATGCCAGATGTTGCGTGGGGGGAAATAGGGCCTGTGGTGCGGGATACGGGGCGCGCGGCTGACGCGGAGCCGCAAGTTAAAGAATGCACACCACACCCGTGATGCAGTCGGAGACCTCGCCCCCGAGCGGGCTGGCTCCCTTTATTGGATTCCGCAGGCCACGCCTGGCTTGCGGATGACGTGCGGTTGTGCAGCGTAAACTCTAGACCGTCAACCATTACATCCCTATCCAACTTTATCTGAAACCCAAAACAAACTTTCCCTCCCCCTTTTACAGAACAACCCCGTGACAACCACATTGTACAGTTACACAGGTGGGGTTACTTGCGTGCTCTGCGTCCGCCGCTTCCGGCTACCTCTCAGCAGGCAAAGTCCCTCAGTCTCTGGCTGGGCCCCGGGTTGGGTCTCAGGTGGTATCTCCTGGGTGAGCTTCGCAGGCACGGACTGGCACCGGGCCCGCTAGCCGGAATGGGGCTGGCCGTGGAGACTGTGATGTTCTCGCCCCCTCCTAGTGCGGCGGGGGGTGGGGTGTCTGCCGGTCCTTCCGTGGCGGTTGCGGAGTGGTCTTGGGGTATCTCTTTGAACCACGAAACATTGCAGGACACTTCGTCGCCTCCTCTTTGGGCGGTGACCATGGTCCCCTGATTGGCGGTGACTGTCCAGCTCCCTGGTTCGTAGTTGGTCCTAAACTTCCCTCCGGAGCGGCGATCCCGTATGAGTACGGTGGCCCCTGGGCGGATTGTCCTTTCTGTAGCGCGCCGCCGGTGACTAGCGCGGTCATTGCCGCGGGTCCTTCGGTCTTGTGTCTCTCCCTCCCTCAGCTGGGGCGGCGCCCAACCGGGACACGTGGGGAGGAGGTCTCTTCGTGGGCCGTGGAGCATCAGTGCCCATGGACTCCTCTGAGTGGTGCAGTGGGGAGAGCTTCTGTATTCCCGCAGGAACTCGTGGAGACGCCTCTCGGGGTCGGCCTGTTCAACCCCCGCAATCCGGAACACCTTGTTCAATGTGCGCATGAAGCGCTCTACGTCTCCATTGGCCTGCGGCCATTGGGGTGTTATGCGTCGATGACGTATCCCTCTCTGGGCAAGGAATGTGGCGAATTCAGCCCCCTGAAACGGTGGACCGTTGTCGCTGCGGATCTCTTCCGGGAATCCAAACATGGCAAACGTCTTCTCAAGAATTGGTGCCACGTGGACGAAGGCTGTGGACGCTACTAACTCCACTATGGGGTATTTCGAGAATCCATCCACTAGGACAAGGGTGTGTTTTCCCCCCGGGAAACTCCCGAAGTCTATGCTGACCCGAGACCATGGGGCTGTGTAAGCGTCTTCTGTGATTATTGGCGCAGGCCGCTCCATTTCCCCAGTCAGTTGGCACAGCGGACACCGTCTGACATACTCTTCTACCATCTTCTCCAGCTCTGGGAACCAGACCTTCTCCCTCATCCTGGACTTCATTCTCGTGACTCCTTGGTGCCCTCCGTGGGCTATCTGTGTTGCCTTCTCTCGTAACGCCTGAGGTATCACCAGCCGAGGTCCACGCAGCAGGATCCCATCTGGGGTGGCACTGAGTTCGTGCCTGATATGCCACATCTTTGTCGTGTACTCCCGTTCCTCCGGGCTCCATGAGTTAGCTTGCCTCAAGTAGTGTGCCCATGATCCCTCTTGTACCGCCTTCAGTGTTCGGGTATATACTCCGTCGGTCAGGGCCGCTTCCTTTATATCCTCTAGGGTCATGTTCCGCGGGCAGGCTGCCTCGGACACCAGATGCACATGTTGTTCAGTATCGTCCTCGTCCTCAGACGTAGCGGCCTTGTCCGGGTGCCGTGATAGAAAATCGGCCGGGTTCTTGGCTCCGGGTCGGTACACCACCTCCATTTCATATGGTTGCAACTGAACTGCCCATCTCTCAATGCGAGGTGGGGGGTTCGGTGAAGTCCCTTTGAAGAGCGGCACGAGTGGCTGGTGATCGGTTACCATTGTGAATGGTTGTCCTTTGAGGTATAAGTGGAAGTGGTGACAGGCCCACTTGATGGCGAGCGCTTCTCGCTCTATTTGGGCATACCTTGTTTCGGTGGGCGTGAGGGACTTGCTGGCAAAGGACAGGGCGGCCCATCAGCCTGGTTCTCGTTCCTGGGCCAGCACGGCACCGAGGCCTACAGGGCTGGCGTCGACCAACACTTCCGTCCGCTTCGAGGGGTCGAAGTATGCCAGCGTGGCTTCTCCCAGGAGGGCATCCTTGATGCCTTGGAACGCCTCTTCCTCTTTCGGTCCCCACTGCCACTGGGCATCCGACTTGGTGAGGGCTCGGAGGGGTTCTGCTCGCATAGCCAGTCCAGGGATGAACCTCCCGCAGTATGTCGCCATACCCAAAAAACTGCGCACCTCCGTTGGCGAGGTGGGCGCGGGGGCGTTTTTGATCGACTGGGACTTCCGAGGATCTACCTGGATGCCTTCCTGGTTGAAAATGTATCCGAAGAACTCCAGGGACGGTTGGAAAAACTGGCACTTGTCTTTGTGGAGGGTGGCCCCCTGTTCCCGGAGGCTCGCCAGGGTGTTGCTGAGATGTCTATAGTGGTCGGCCGCCGTTGCCAAATGGATGAGAATGTCGTCGCTCACATTCAACACCCCTGGGAGCCCCGACAGCATTTCCCGGATGGCATTCTGGAATACTTCTGCCGCCGAGGATATCCCAAAATTGAGCCTCTTGTATCTCCTGTGTCCCAGATGGGTGCTGAAGTTGTGATGTAGCGACTCTCCTTGGCCAGCGGGAGCTGGTGGTATCCCGCGTTAAGGTCGATCTTCGAGAACCACTTCGACCCATTTACATCTGCTATGATGTCATCCATTGTCGGCATGATGTGCCGCTCCCTTTTTATGGCCTTGTTGGGAAGCCTCATGTCGATACATAGCCGTATCGCTCCTGGTTGCTTCGGTTTTTCTGCTATGACCATAGGGGACTCCCACGGCGTCGGGCCTGATACTTTCTCGATAACGCCAAGTCTTTCCAGGTTGTCCAGTTCTTTTTCCACCAATGGTCGCAAGTGGAACGGGATCCTTCTGTGCCTCAATGCGACAGGGACAACTGTCTTATCGATATGCAGCTTCACTGGGTCGCACTTGATGTGCCCGAGGCCTCGAAACAATTCAGGGAACTGGTTGAGCAGCTCCTCCACTTGGTGTGTCTGCACCCTCCTGGCGAAGGATATTGGCCCCAGGTCTTCTGCCGTGTGACTGCTTATTAGGGTGTCCGCCTCCCTGTCGATGACATGGATCGTTGTCATCACTTCATATTCGTTGGCTTTAACTGGAACCGTTATTTTCCCTTTCAGAGGTAGGGGAGTGTCAGCCCCGTATGCGTAGATCTTTGTCTTGGATATCTGTACCGGCGGGCGGGGTCTTAGGCGTCGGTACTGTTGAAGGCCCATCACATTCACCGTGGCTCCTGTGTCGATCACGGCTTGCACTTCCGTCCCAGCCACGTGCACCACGCACGTCGGTTGGGGCCTGCGGCGTAGCTTGAGTTCCCTCGCAAACAAAATCAGGTTTACCTCGTCATCATCCGCCGACTCTTCGCTCACGTCCTGATACCTCTTTCCTCTCGTCTGCTCGACGGGCGGCCTTCTTTCGGTCACGGACAGTTGCCGTACCGCCTTTGTCGGCGGTTTCCTGCTTCGAGACTCTCGGCCTCTGGTGCGTCTCCGGCACACTGATGCGAAATGGTTGGGGATACCGCAGTTGGTGCACGTTCTTCCCTGCGTGGGACAGTCCTTCGCCGCGTGCGGCTCATACCCGCAGTATCCACACTTCTGTTTCGATCCTTCTTGGTGTGCGGTCTTTTGTGAGTCTCCTCGCGGTCTGGCTCGGATGGCGTCCGCTCGCTCCGTCTTGATATGCTCTGTCTTCACTGGGATCTTGACCAGGGCGTGCTCCATCTCGTTGGCCCGGGCTGCCGATAAGTCGTGCGATCTTGCCAGCACCAGCATGTCCTCCAGCTCGATCTTTGGCTGGCAAAGGATAAGGCCCCTGAGTGTCTTGTCTCTGCATCCTTGGATGAGCTGGGCGCGTATTTCTTTCGGCTGGTCGTCTTCCGTGCAGGTGCTCGCCAGCTCGCGCAGCCGGGCATAGAAGACGTCCATCCACTCCCCCTCCCGTTGTCGGGCTTGGCGCAATTTGAAACGCTCCAAATCTGGGTTGAGCTGTGGGTCGAAATGGGCAACGAGGGCAGCCACCGCTGCGTCATAGTCCGCGGCCGTGCCCGTGTTCGGTAGGTGCTTGAACAGCTTGAATATTTCACCCCCCGCGTAGTGTAGCAGTAAGGACCTTTTGATGGTATTGTCCGTCTCTCTTGTGACAAGGAAGTAGTTGTTGAGGCGCTCTATCCATATCCTCCACCGAGGCGCCGCGGTGGCCGGGTCTTCTCGCTCGCTGAAAGGGGGTAGGACCCCTGATGCTGCATGCTGGAAAGGGATGTGGGCTGGCGCAACTGCTGGGCCGGGTGCTGCTCCGGGGTCTTGTGCGGCCGCCTGACCATCGTTGCTCATTTTTGCCTGCACGCACTAGCTATGCTGACAACGTGTGGTGGGTGGTATGTCTCTCCCTTTTGTCCCTTTTCCGCTTTTCCTCCTTCCGTCCCAGCTAGGCCGGAGCGCTTGAGAGACTTGGCAGTCCGGTGTCTCTCCCCTGGGTGCTGTAAAGGGCAGTGAGCGGGGTCCTTGTGTGCCCTGTGCGCCAGCGAGCCGCCACTCGTGACCGCAGCCAATGTGAAAACAGTGTCTCCCCACTTGGACCAACCAATGCTTGATTGAAATGTGCGCTCTTACTTGGACTGTGTGCTGCTTGAGGGACAGACAGCTGAGTCCATTCTCCCGCTTGCTCCGCGGGGAACAGAAAACACCTGCCTCGCAGGCTACGGGCAGAGATAGACGAGCCCGTGTTCGCTGGCACCCACGTGGTTCCAGGCCGCAGCTCCACCGATGCGCACGTGCGCGTGCACGGCGTTCCCGATGCCGGGATTGCGGGCCTCCGGGGTCCGCTGGCGGGAGCACGCGAGGCTGATCGTCCCCCACCCTCGTCGCCAGTGTTGCGTGGGGGGAAATAGGGCCTGTGGTGCGGGATACGGGGCGCGCGGCTGACGCGGAGCTGCAAGTTAAACAGTGGCGGCTGGTGACATTTGAAAGAGGTGGGGCGGAAAAGTTGGGGGATGAGTATTATTGCACGAGGACCAAAGTGTGATTCGGATGGGTTTCATGGACCTTCATGTCATATTGATGATCTCATACCAAGCGTGGTCATTGCAAAATCAAAATATAAATGAATTTGTTTCGATCAAAAGTGGTAACGCTAGGAACAGTAAGAAGTATTTTTATCTATTCAACTAGAACCTCAGCCAGGGAGAGGGTCTGCCATACGCTGTACCGAAAGAGTAATAATATTTAAACAGCAAAGTCAAACTTTTTTTTCTTCCTTATTGAGGACTGCAGCTGCACACTTCTTCCTACAAACTATTTTTGTATAACCCCAGGAATGTTCAAATAACGTTGATAAGATGAAAATAATACTCCAGCTCATAAACAGCAGTGCCGACCTACAAGGATTAACATCCCAAACTCTTCTTCAGAGACCGAATCATGCCATCCATAGTAAAGGTCTGGAGTTTAGCGTCTGAAATCACTATCTTTCAAACTTGGCAGCGCTGCACATGAACACTAGATTATTTAGGTGCCTACGGTCATCCACATACCAACAAAAACACGTACGCAGCGTATACATCATTCATTGTAAAACATTAATACATTAGAAAAATCATGATAAAGGTCATAAAGCAAATACATTTGAAATCCTTTTCCCTTATTGCGCAAATTCAACATGCTCCTGAATTATATTCTAGATCAGCAAATGCCAGTAAAATACAAATCGTCATTGCCTGGCATGCTTTTGCTACATGAACAATGCAATTAATGGAATGTTTCCACATAACACGTGAGCTTCTGCCAGAGCAGGAAAGTAGCTGTTGGTAACGGTCAGGCGAGGGGTGTGGGGGTGGGGGAGAAAAGAGTGAGAATTAGAACTAGAAGGCACTGACACTCCAACTAATGGACCTGGCGAATCCATACATATGTCTAAAGTGGCCCCTCGTCCTGGGTAACTGCACATTAGCGAGGACTTTAACAGGCCTAAAATGAACCCCGGCCCGATTACAATACAAAGGGTAAATTCAGAGCGCTGTGAAAACGCGAGTTTGCGCTCGGATCAGAATTTTCCGATGTGCTCTCATTACTGCACCCCGGATGTTATCCCCATACGGGTGTTGGCAGGTCCAACCTACAGGGATTTATCAGGGGGTAAAGACCTGGAAAAGTAAAAAAGTGCAACGTTTGTTATACTAAATATTAATGATTCCATGTGTTCACCTTCATGTCAAGGTGGTATCTGCCACAACTGTGCAATTAACTCAACTCCCGGGAGAAGTATTTATCGCATATGCAAATACCTCACCTTCTTCGGCCCACCCACAATCAGGCCTTAGACGGCCCCTACAGTAAACAGCCCTTACACATGAGGGACATGTTGAGAATTTCAGCAGCATAAACTTTGCACCAAGTAATCCGTAAATCGTTTTCAACGAGCAAATACATTTGTGCCACAGCAGACAGTGAAAGGCCCCATTAGTTCCATTCAGCAATCCCATAACTCCAGGTAGCTCTTAAGTTTCTTTCAGCGGCGGCCGGCATGCTCGAGGGAGGGGAGGGGGGGGGGTCGCGGGAATAAACTAACGAATTGAAATCTAACATGATTAAACCTACCTGAGTGAGTACCGCACAGCCTCCGCTCCAGGCCGGTCACTGGTGAGTCCTCGTGTTCCTGCTGCAGGAAGCAGGCAGCTTCCTGCTTCCCTATCCCTCCCCTACGCAACGCACTACGCACACGCACCAATCTAAGCGCTGGTAGGCGCAGCAAGCGAGCGCCCCGGCCGGGACATTTTCTCTGCATAGAGAAACACAGAGTGGGCGGACCTGCTCGAGGGCAGGGGGGGAGTGGCTTACCCACTATTGTGGGTATTGACTGCTTAGTCGGCTCAGGGCCGACGGCCAAACAGTCAATACCCACAACAGTGGGTAAGCCACTCCCCCCCTGCCCTCGAGCAGGACCGCCCACCCTCCCGCCCCCAACCAAGCACAGAGGCACTGCACTTCTGCTTTCTCGCAATGCGAGAAGGCAGAAACATAAATGGTCGTTTTTATTACCATTTATGTTTCTGCCTTCTCGCACCGCGAGAAAGCAGTGGGGCAACGCCCCAACGCCCTAATGGGGGAGCCGCCACTGAAGTTAAAGAATGCACGCCACACCCGTGATGCAGTCGGAGACCTCGCCCCCGAGCGGGCTGGCTCCCTTTATTGGATTCCGCAGGCCACGCCTGGCCTGCGGATGACGTGCGGTTGTGCAGCGTAAATTCTAGACGGTCAACCATTACGCCAGACATTTAGCCGAATAGTCTCCCAGCGTCTCTTTATTTATTTATTTGTCTTGTACAATTACAGAAGGATCGAAAATCGATGTTTATTCCTTTAAAGTGCTCATTTTTGCAGCACCCATTCCCCGACACTTAAATACCCACTGCTTTCACGGTTTTCATACTTTACATTGAATGCATTTCTTCAGTTTTGTATGGTGCGTTCAAATACCCCTTCGCAGCCCTGAGCATGGGGGTGGGTCCTGCTGCTGCCAATGCTTGGCAGGGCTGCTGGAGGGAAACACTCGGAAATGTTCCATTGTTAAACTCGAAAAATGTCGCAGCCTTGGGCTTTAAAGATGCAGCGTCTATTTTTATTTTTTATTTCTACATGGCTCATTATTGTCAAACGTTTGGAGCCGTGTGAGGACACTGGCCAAGTTTATTGTCTTATTTAATTTTCAGTGGCTGCAGAGGGACGCCCTCTCCGCGGTCGGCACCGGGGGATTCATTTTATAGTTTTCCGCTGAGGCCTCTGCACGAGGCTTCCATGTAGCTTACAGTTTATTCTGGTGTCATAAGTTTGGCGCCTACGTTTTCAGGTTTGTTTACACAAAAACGTTTTAGGGAGAAAAACGAACAATGAAAAAAGATTCCCTTTTCGGTGCCATTGGAACAACGCAGCATCCTGTTTTTAATTCTTTTGAAGTTTAAAAAAAGTTACAGTCATAATGCTTTGATGTTTGGACTGTGAGCTGTTAAGCAAATATTGCAAAACACACATTGTCAAAGCCAACAGGCTTGGCTTTTTTATAGTAAAAAAAATATTGTGTTCCATGCAAAAATGGCCCAATTTCTATGAGTTATCTTCCAATACTCGTGGCCCAGAGATTTCCGAATCTTTGAATTCACAGTCGCAGATGTCCTGGAACACTCCTGAAAACATTTGCGAATTCCTACTTGCACCTGTACACAGGGCTTTCCGCATGCGCACAGTCACAAAATGTACAACTGTACACAAGAATGTCTTTGGTTCTGTTCAATTATATATTTTTTCTTTTATTACTTTTTCGACAAAGAAAATATTTTTCCCTTTAGAGAAAGAAACCACATGGCCTGCCCTTGTACATTTTGGGGCAGTAGGAAAAATATTCTTAGAGTATATACTTTTACAGTGTAAAACTTCTTTTTTTTTAGTTGCAAAACTAGTTTTACATTCATAACAAGCACTGGCAACATCAATAGGTCCGGCTTTAAAGGAATATTGGGTGGGATGAACTAAGATTTGGGGTAAGCATGCTCCCTCACCTGTAACCATGCGAGGGAAGCGAGGGGTGACCCATGGGGGTACAGCGCTTCGGAGTGTGCTTGGACCAGACATTTTAAGAAAGAATTAGAAATATATTTTCGATCATTTTATTTATATCAGGAAATCTTCTTCAAGCCTTCGGTTGGAGGGGCAGACGAAAGCAGTTCCAAAACACAGGGCATTGATGGTGGAGGGTGTTGTCGTGTGCAATTTGTTAAGTGAATGATTCCCACCAGCACTTTGAAGTACCCCACCCGCCACCAGCTGCCTTTGCTTCTGCCACAGTGCAGAAAGTAAATTAAATATGTGTGGATGGAGTTCATATATTTTTCGTTACGTAGATTTTTAAGGTACGTGTGCTTCGTGCTTGCCTTATATTCACGGGCCACGGCGTTTTTCATGTAGTGGTGATAACTCTCGCGCCTTCGAATGTTTGGAAACCGTTGACTTTTTCGCCTCTCCTGTCCTGATATTTCATTCTAAACACAGTAATAAGAACTTTTAACCTACCTGGCACCTCCACACGGCTCATGAAGTCCAGTTCAATGAACCTGCAGAAGCATGCTCGGATCCAGGCGCTGAGAGCTCTCTGCTCTCATTACTGTAACATTCCCTGCATGTTTGTGCATGGCAGCCGCGGCCGGACTGAACACGAGGTGTGTGACTGTGTCTGCCTCGACGAAGAGGCTCTGATGTCACGCTCGCTCCTGGCAAGTACTGCCTGCATCTCAGGTAGTGCGCATGTTCTGTTTAGAGCTTAAAGAATTTTGCGACCAGCCCGAACATGCGCACTAGGCTGCTCATTAGAAGAGCGGCATGGAACAACCCTCGCTCTTCTAATGAGCAGCCTTGTGCGTGTGTTCGGGCTGGTCGCAAAATTCTTTAAGCCCTAAACATGTGCACTCTTGCTGTGCGCTCCGCCGACCGTATCGATGTCATGATGATGACTCATCATGACAGATGGACTGAACTCCTGCTGCCCCGCCCCCTTCTGAGTTGACTGCCTCCGGCGACTGCTGGGATTTATCATTTAAATAAATTATGTGAGTGTCGTGAGTGAGAGACTGAAAGTGACGTCAACTCTTGTTAGTTGATACTCAACTCTCGAGTGCCTCAAATTCATTGGTGGGGCAACGCCCAAGCACCCTAATGGACGCACCGCCCCTGCGTATGGGAGTAGGCGAAGTCTTCTTACAATAGATATCGGTGCTGTATAATTTGCCCATGGCCCGGGTGCGTACTGGTGACACAGTTTCCGTCTCATTTCAAATATCCTGAGGAACTCGTCAAGGGTCTCCCCTATCCCCACTATTATACGCAGTTGTGGCTGAGCCCCTGCTGAGGGCACTGTGAGCATATCACGGTTACAGGGTACTTTGTTTCCCTCACTACAATTTAATTGTCTCAGCCTACACTGACGATATGCTCCTGTATATCTGCGACCCTGAGGTCAATCTTGCTCCTGTGATTCGGGAGGTATTGTGCTTTGGGGGACTTTCGGGATTAAAGATCAACTGGGACAAGTCCATAATTTTTCCATTAACTCCAGCCACAGTGCCGAACCTTCTTGACTTCCCACTACAGTGGACTTCAGAACTGGTGCGCTACCTAGGCATCCAAATTCATTCTGATGCAGACGTAGTAATTAAGGCGAACTATGGTAGGGCTATTGACAAGCTAGGCGACGATATAGACAGATGGATACGACTCCCACTTTCTTTGGCAGGGAGGGTCTCTCTAATGAAGATGGTGGTGCTCCCTCGCTTTCTATTTCTCTTTGTCATATTCCCATAGTAGTGCCCCAGCACCTGTTTCGTGAGCTGTGCTCTCTGATGCACAAGCTGGCGTGGGCGGGCAAGAATTCTTGGGTGGCCTTGGACACTCATGTTGCCATATACCGCGGGGGCCTGGGTGCGCCGGATTTGGAACTTTATTATAGGATTGCGCAGCCCTCACATGCCCACAGCTGGGTTCACGGTCCACAGGGCCTTCCTCACCTCCAGATTGAAAAGGTAGCTGCTGCCCCAGACCCCTTACCACGCTTTTTGACCAAGGCGCCATCGAGACGATGTGGAGAACATGACTCTGTGAACTCCACAGTCCATGCGTGGAATGTGCTCCTTGGGATGTGTGCTGGCGCTCAATTATATGCGCGCCGACTGCAAGTGGAGTGGTGTCAGTGGTTTGCTCTTAGCTCGGAGAGAAGGACTCTTCGCTCGTTACGCAGTTTACATATACATGCAATGGGAGATTTATTTTAAAACGGCCGGCTGGGCCCATGGGAGGAGGTTGCCGGCGGTGTAATCATACCTTCTGCGCTAACACAGTTCCATTTTTTTAGAACCCACCACGCTATGCGCGCTGTTTTGGGCGACGAGCTCTTGGAGCCAATGGAGATCCCTCCCCTGTCCATACTTTTGAGCTCACAATTACCTGTTAAGCTAATCTCTCGTCTTTATGCCTCAGCAATAATTACTAAGACGTCCCCTCTCACGAAGGCAAGGCTGGTTTGGCAGACGGACATTGGGGTTCCAATCACGGATGATATATGGTATTACTGCTGTGAAGTAACATGCAAGATCTCCCTCAATGGTTGACACAGATAGGCTCATTTTAAGTTCTTGAACAGGGTTCATTACTCTCCACTACGCCTGCACAGGTACGGTTTACGTGATTCGGATAGCTCTTGAACGGTGTGACATGCCTGGAGCCGGGTTTTCCCACATAGCTTGGCAGTGTCTCCAGGTGGAGGATTTTTGGACAAATATTTTTTTTTTTATAGCAATCATTTTTATTGATTTTCATAACAACAGTATCATTGCACATGTGTAATCATACAATAACAAGTAACTGCCGGGTGTCCCCTGGCCATAGGTATCTGCAGAATGCCCCATAGGTGGTTCAGATGCTCCATGTGCGGCCCATGGGAACCCCTCCTCAGACTCCTCCGGTACCCCATCCCACCCCCCCCCCCACTACCCCCCTCCCGCCACCCCCCCCAGAGGCTGCTGCAAAGCGTCCGAAAAAAGGGGAAACAGTTTCAGTCTGTGGAGTGCCAGGTCCGGAAGATAAGCAACGTCCTCCACGCGGGCGGGAAGACAGCTGCCGGGAGGCCCCTAGATAAGTAGGCCAGCAACGCGCCCCAAGACTCCTCAAAGGCTGTGGGATCATCCCTAAAGCACACCGCCAGACGCTCCATCGAGAGCAGGCGCCACAGGCGGGCGTGCCACAGTGACATAGCGGGAGCAGCCTGTTTCTTCCATGCCGCAGCCACTGTGAGCTTAGCTGCCCCCACGCAGAGCCACCATATAGCTTTGTCTCCTCTGGACACCCCCTCCCAGTCCTCTCCCCGAAGACCCAGGATGACATGAGCGAGGTCCCCGGGGGGTTCAAAGCCCAAAATCTCTTTAATCTGTGCTAAAATTTCTGCCCAGAAAGGTTGAATACTGGGGCAGTCCCACCAGATATGCTTGAAATCCCCGAGGAGACCACATCCCCGCCAGCAGAGCGCAGAAGTCCCCGGGAAGATCCTAGCCAATTTTGTGGGGTATAGGTACCAATCAAAGATGGTCTTGTAGTGAGCCTCCCGTAAGCCTACCGACAAGTTATGTCTGGGAATATCCCGCCACAAGCCCCTCCACTCTGCTTCAGTTATCCCTCTCCCCAGGAGTTGCTCCCAGAATTCCATATGTCTGGCCCTGGGTGTGTGTAGTGTGGTCAGCAGCATCCCATAGAGAGACGAGATTGCCCCCTTCATAGAGCCCGCCCGCGACAAAACCAGTTTCTCCATATCCGTGAGGCTCCGGCAGCCCGCCTCCCTTAACGGTGACGCCGTGGCCCAGTGTTTGAGCTGCAAATAATGGAACTGCTCACTGTTGGGGACCCCAAACTCACTCTTACAGTTCTGAAACGAGCGGAACGCCCCCTTGTCGAATAGGTCCGCCAGCTTTAGACACCCTCCCTCTCGCCACCCATCAAAGGGACCCTCCTCTCTGGCTGGGGCGAAGGCCGGATTAAAGTGTATCGGGGTATATGGTGAAGGGAATGTCGTCCACCCCTCTCTCCGCGTGACCCTATCCCAAACCTCCAGCGTAGTGCGCGTTGGCGTGCTAAGATATGCATTCGGCGGTCTATCTCTCCTCGGTTTCCACAGCAGATCCCAGATGGATCTGCCGGCGATCGCGCGGTCCATATGAAGCCAATGCTTCTCCGATTCCCGTGCCGTCCATTCCAACACGACCCGCAATTGGGCCGCTTGATAGTAAAGCTCAAAGTCCGGCAGCCCCATCCCTCCGTCCGCCCTCTGTTTCCGAAGCACCGTGAAAGGGAGCCGGGCCCTCCCTCCTTGCCACACAAACTGAGTGATCAACGTCTTCAGCTGCGGAAGAAATGCTTTTTCCAGCGGGATCGGCAAGGCCTGAAACAAGTAAAGGACCCGGGGCAGCACCATCATCTTCACCGCGTTGATTCGCCCCAACCAAGATATGTACAAGGGCGTCCACCGCCTCAACTCCTGCCGCAAGTGCGGCAAAACTGTGGTGTAGTTGGCCCCATACAGTCCCGAAACCGTCGGCGTAAGCTGCACCCCTAGATATTGTAGCGAGTGTTGAGCCCATGAGAGCGTCGTCTGGGATTTGAGCGATGCCACCTCCGCTCTCGAGAGTGTGAGATTGAGTATGTAGGATTTGGTCATGTTGACCTTGAACCCTGCCACTCTCTCAAAGTCCCTCAATTCCCCCTGCACCGCGGGCAGAGAGACATGTGGCTCCCCCAGAGTCAGCAGAATATCATCCGCGAAGAGGGAGATTTTGTGGTCCTCCCCGCCAAACCGAATCCTTTAATGGATGCATTCTCCCTCACCCGAATGGCTAGTGGCTCTATGCTGAGGGCGAAAAGCAGAGGGGACAGCGGGCACCCCTGTCTAGTACCTCTAGTCAGTTGGAAGGGCTCGGAAGGTGTCCCGTTGACCACCACTCTCGCGGAGGGATGGCGGTAGTTAGCTCGCACCATCTCCATGAAAGCGTCCCCGAACCCAAATTTTCGCAAGGTCAAGAAGAGGAAGGGCCAGTCCACGCGGTCGAACGCTTTTTCGGCGTCCAACCCGACCAGCACAGCTGGAATCTTAAATCTGGATGATTTCTCGATAAGGTGGATGGTATGCCGTATATTATCGTGCGTCTGGCGCCCTTTAATGAAGCCCGATTGGTCCGGGTGGATCAATCGAGGCAGCAGGTCATCCAGGCGGCTAGCTAAGATCATGGAGTAGAGCTTGGCATCTAGGTTCAGAAGTGCTATGGGGCGGTATGACGTACACACCAGCGGGTCCTTGCCCGGTTTAGGCAGGACCGTAATCACCGCCTCTGCCATTGACTTGGACACTCTTGCCTCCTTCGCCACCGCCCGAAACAGAGCCGTCAGATGCGGGGCGAGCTCGTCTACAAAGTGCTTATAAAAGTGGGCGGTATAGCCGTCAGGCCCAGGCGCCTTGTGGAGCTTGAGACGCTTTATGGCATTCCGCACTTCCTCCTCGGAGATAGGTTCGTCCAGCCGCTCCCGGTCCAGCGCTGATAGCTGGGGGCACTCCACCCCATCGAGATATGCCGTTTGTACGTCGTGCGCCAGCGGGCCCCCCCCATACAGCTCACCATAGAAATCCCTAAAGGCTCTAGTCTTCGCTGCCTCCTCGTGTGTGACTCGGTCTGGTCCTACCCGAATGCCTCCCACATAGGATTTTGCCCGCTGAATGCGAAGCTTTCGAGCCAACTGAGAACCCACCTTGTCCCCCTGTTCATACCCCGCGCGGCGCAGCCTCAGCAAGGTATATTCCGCCCTGGCGCTGTAAATCGCCCGCAATTTACCCCTCACCGCCGTGAGTCGGCGTTGAAGGTCGCGAGTGGGTTTATCTTTATGTCTGCCCTCCAACCCCCTGAGTTCCTCCTCCAGTGCCTCCCGTTCCAATGCCTGTTGTCGCCGCAGCGACGCCTGTAGTTGGATGCATTTGCCCCTCATCACCGCCTTGAACGCGTCCCACGTATTCTGATATGAGGTGTCTTCAGGTGGGTTGTCCTGGAAGTACTCCCCTATGGCCTCGGTCAGCTCTACCCTCCGCACTTGGTCTCGCAGGAGGGCCCCTGGAAAGTACCATCTGCCACAACCCCGCACCCCCCACTGGAGCTCCAATAGAACCATCCCATGGTCTGAGACCGAGATGGGGAGAATCTGCGCCCCCGTCGCCTTCCCCACTAATGCCTGGCTAATGAAGATGTAGTCTATTCGAGTGTAAGTCCGGTGAACATGGGAATAGAAAGTATAGTCTTTTGCCGTCTCGTGGAGAGCCCGCCACCCATCCTGCAGACCTAGGGAATCGAAGCGGTCCTTGACTCGCTTGGAAAACACTGATGACCTGGCCCCCGTAACGTGGGAGCCGTCCAGGATGCCATCCCACAGGCAGTTAAAGTCCCCCATCAGAATGATGGGGCCCTCCGCAAACCCGCCCAGGGACCCCAACATGCGCGCTGTGAACACCGCCTGACCCGTGTTCGGAGCATACACGACCGCAATTGTGCAAAGTTGGCCCTGAAGCCGCCCCTTGAGCATGAGCCACCTCCCCTCCTTGTCTCTCTGTGAATCCACGACTTGAAAGGGTGTGGAGCTATGGAACAGTATCGCCACCCCATTATGTTTGGTGTTGGCCGCTGAGTGAAAAATCTGCGGGAATGCCCTATGCTTGAGCCTACCCCCATCCTCCCTTGTAAGGTGCGTTTCCTGCAGAGCAACTACCTTAACCTGCCGATCCACAATGTACTTCAAGACCTGCTGTCTCTTCTGGGGCGAGTTCAGGCCCTTCACGTTCCATGTAGCCCACGTCACCATCTTAAGTGAGTGTAAACCCCCCTCTCCACCCCGTGTTGTGGGATCCGCCGATACCAGACCTCAGCGCCTGTCCGCCTCCGCCCCCGGGCCCCCCTTCTGATGTCTCGCCGTCCCTCCCCGAACCCTCTCCACGTCTTCGTTGCAGCCTACCCCTTTCACCCTCCCCCCCGCCCCGACCCCCCCACATCCCCACCCCCCGCCCGCTCCCCCCCACCACAAGAACCCAGCCATGGAACCCCTCGTGCCTGGGGTAGTTCCAGGGAAAGTAACCAAGACCCCGCCCCATCGAACTCCTAACCTCATCAACTTGCTCCGCAACCAGCAGAGCATCAACAACATGTGTGCCAGACAAAGGGCTCTTAGAGAAAAAACAAAAACCTCAGTGTCCATGTAACCTCAGTGTCCCTGTGGAGACTGCCGCACCTCTCTTCTGAGCCGTCACAGACTCGTCACCAGCCACCTGGCTTCGCCGCTCGGGTTCTCGGGTCCCTCCCGGCCGGAGGACCCCCCGCGGTCGTTCCCGAACTGCATCCCGGTGAATCCCGTACCTCCAGCTCGCGACCTCTACTCACGGTGGGGCCCTCCTCGCTGGCGTTGCGCCCTGCGCCACTGTTCCCCCTGAGAGCCGACTGCCACTGCCCCGGACGGCCCCGGGCCGCCTCCTTCCTCCGGTTCCGTAGGGAGGCCCAGGATACGCAGCCCATCTCCCAAATCTGTGATGTGGTGTCGTTTATTTTGCCATTCGAAGCTGAACCCGAAGGGATAGGTCCAACGATAGCGCACATTGTCCTCTCTGAGTTTGCTGGTCACCGGGCGGAGCTGCTGCCTCCGTACGAGGGTGGCCTGCGACAGGTCCTGATATAGAGAGCAACTGTAGCCCTGGAACGAGACCTCCTTCTTCTTCCTCGCCGCTTCCAGGATGGCCTCCTTGACTGGGAAGGCGTGCAGCCTTGCCAGGACATCCCTAGGTCTCCGGCGTTCGCCGTGAGCCGGTGGTCCGACCCTGTGCACCCGGTCCACTTTTATTTTCAGGTCTGGCCTGTTCACCACCTCCCCAAAGAGGCCAATAATAAACGCCTCCAGGTCCGGACCCTCTGCGCCTTCTTCCAAGTCTCTCACCCGTATATTCTCCCTCCGGGAACGATCCTCCAAGTCCTCCAGCTTCAGGGCAGATTGCGCCAGCTGAGTGCGAAGCTCCGAGCACTCCGACCGGGAAGCCTGAGTGGCACTATCCAGGGATTGCACCTTCTCCTCCACCTCCAGGATTCGCGATCCCACGGCGTCCACATCGCGGCGCAGATCACCGAGCTTCTCCGTCAGGTCCCCACGCAGTTGGTCCAGGCTGGCGTGGAGGTCCCGTTTAAGTTCACCACATAAATCCCTCTTGAAGTCCCGGAGCGTGGCCACCAGGTCATCCTTCGTCAAGGCCATGCTGTCCCCTCCGCCTGGACCTCCCTCGTCTGCAGTGCTGGAGAGCACCTGGAAGTACTTTGCCACGCGGTTTTCCTGTGGCTTCGGCGCCTTTTTTGTCGGGGGCGCACAGGACGACCTCCCCATCAGACCGTCCCCTCCGTGCCTCACGACGTCGCCTCCACCAATTCTATGGCCCCTTTGCGTCCGACCACCACTGCTCGGCCACCGAGGCCCCGGAAGCTAGAGCAGGGACCGACTTGTCTCCGCCCGCCGCCTCCAGGCACTCAGCTGTTCCCATGGGCCGTGCCTCAGAAAGTCCTCACCAGCGCCGACCCGCACCTACATCTCAGAGCGCCCTTCACATCTAGCGCGCCAGAGAACCAGTGCTGCGGAGGCTCCCCCGAAGCCGGCAGGTGTCTTACTTGGTCGCCATCTTGGAGTCAGGCATCGTCTCGCGCCAGGGCGCGCGGTGATCGCCCCCGGCGCCCCCGCTCCCTCCAGCCTGCCTCGGTCTCCGTTAGGGCGGACCACTCATCTCCCGTCGGCCCGCCGTCCCTCCTCATGGGCTCCGTGATGGCCGCAATCTCCGCCTCCTCGTGCGAGTCCCACGGTAAGGTGGCCCCGTGCGTTGTCCCACTCTCCGGCGCCGGCAGGTTCAGCCTCACTCCAGCCGCGGCGGTCACCCCCGCTGCGCGGTCACCACGACAAGCCTCCAGTCACTCTCCTTAGTCCGGGAGGACCGCCGTTCGGCGAACGATCGCGGCCCTCCGCCGCCATTTTGCTCGGTCGCCGCTCCCGGGTCAGTGCTCGCTTTCTAGCCGCACCGGGGCCGCCACATCCTCACCGCCGGTCCATTCGCCTCCACAGGTGTCTCGCGAGTGTTTTCCTCGCAGTGCGCCAGTCCAGAGCCCCCGTCTAGCCGCTTACAGGAGTCCGTGGGGCCGGAGCTGACTCGGTGCACTACCAGTCAGCCATCTTACTTGGCCACGCCCCTCTGGACAAATATTTTTACGGTATTGAACGATATTGTTGGGCTCTCACTCCAGACCCCTTATTAGCTCTATTAGGTTACACAAAGCCCCTTCGAAAGAACGTGTGCAAGCTGATAGCCATGGGTCTTCTCCTAGCTAAGTGCAGACTCGCAATGAGATGGATGCAGGGTCCTGTACCAACTATAGCAGAGTGGGAAACAGATATGATTTACTGTAATACCCAATCGGATGTTTTTAACTAATTGCTTCCACCTTGCAACCGCCCGAAAGGTTTCCGGGGTCTCTTTGCACAATACCAACTGGCACGACAACACACCGAGGTGGAGCAGGACTGATGATGTATGCGCTGCTACCGCCTTTTACTGTGAATGCCCCCTTGGAATATCACAGGTATTTTGAAGATAATACTTGTTATTCAGAATATGCCTTTCTGTATATTTCTTTGCAAACAGTCAGCAGGAGGTTGAGCTACTCTGTATAGGAGCGAATAGGGGTATTTCCCCCTCTTTTTGTATGCTACCGTACCCCATGTATGACATTTTTCTCAATGATGCTTCTTGATTATGTGATCTGTTTTTCTTTCTGCAATTTTGTTTGTTTTTTTGTCTCGAAACAAATAAAAAAAATAAAAAAATTGACATTGTTTGCTAAACATATCACGATCAAAAGATGTGCTACTCTGAACCCAGCAACGTTACTACCCCTCCCGTCTGAGGATGATGCAGTTGATAAACATGACTGTATTTTCCCAACAGAAGAAGAGACAAAGGGACTGGTAGTCTTGACTGATGTTCCCTTATCTGACCCTCAAGGAGAACTATATATTGATGGCTCTGGTTTCAAATTACCAGATGGCACCACCACTGCAGCTTATGCTATCACTACATTGCATAAGGTGGTAGAGACATCTTGAGTCCCTTATCAGTCAGCTCAAGCCGCTGAACTTGTTGCTCTCATCCGAGCTTGCGAATTGAGTGAAGGGTTGGTTGTTAATGTCCATACATATGCATTTGGGGTAGCTCATAATTTTGGTTGATTGTGGGCAGAGAGAGGTTTCCTTACTTCTCATGTTACCAGAATACAGCATGGACACCTTATAATGCGATTGTTATCTGCACTAATGCTTCCTAAGAAATTGGCAATAATCAAGTGTAGTGCCAACAAAAAGATCACTGATGATGTGGGTAGAGGGAATGCATTTGCAGATCAGGTAGCTAAGGACACAGCTCGGAGTAAAATGAAAAGAATGTTTGTTGCAGGTCCAGCTAGATGGGTTCCCGAGATTGCTATGTTTGAGGATACAGTTGAGAGTGTAAAGGAGATACAGAGTGAAGCCACAATAGCGGGATTAGCAAAGTGGCAGGAAAGTATAGCACAGTTAATTGAGGATGGATGCTGGATTGATAAATCCGGGGACCAGAATTGGATGTTACCTGATGCATAGGTACTTACTGTGGTTACTATGGCGCATGGTTCAGCTCATATTAGTGTCAGTTCAAAAATAATGTTTATTTAGACCAATTGGTCTTTAAACCACAGCATTTACAATACCATTTAAAAATGTCCACATTGCTAAATTATGTTCTTAAACATTAAGAGTCATAAAATCCTTAAAAAATCATTCTTAACAATTTTAAAACAGTTTTATAACAGATAATTTCATTTACAATTGGAAGGCACTAGCTACTCTTACGCCTCTAATGGGGCGGGGAGCTTATATATACCTTGCATATATTTCCCAATGGCTATTGCTATATCTAAATTTTCCATATCAGCAAGAAGCTCCCATGCTTGTAAGCGCGTCCTTACACCATATTAGTGCAAAAGGCATTTGTAAATTGTTATCTCCAGTCTGGCACAATGATAACATTTATGAAACAGCTGCACATTTGGTGAAACATTGCATGAAGCATAATCCATGGAAGGGTACCCCTACACCACCTGGTAATTTTGCACCACCTACTTTTCCGTTTGAGGGTCTCCAAATGGATTTTATTGAACTGGAGGGATGCAATAATCTCAAGTATGTTTAAGTGGTGATATGTAAGTTCAGTAAATGGGTGGGGGCTTCCCCCACTAAAGACAACACGGCCATTACAACTGTGAAAGTACTCCGTAAAGAGTATTTTCCTTGATTTGGAATGCCATGAATTATCTGGAGTGACATTTTAATGGGAAAGTGATTAAATTAATTTGTGAAGGTTTGCACATTAAACAGAAATTTCATGGTGCCAATCACCCACAGTCAGCGGGTCTTGTTGAGAAGTACAATGGTATGCTCAAATTGAAATTGGCAGAAATTCAAGAGACGACTGGGTTGCAATGGCCGGATGCTTTTCCATTAGCTCTTTTGTCAACCAGAACCACAGCACACTCTAGGACTTGTTTGTCCCCGTTTGAGGTGGTTTTTGGGCACCCAGCAAATGTCTGGGATATTACCCACCTGAAACGTTTTTCAGAAATTGATTATACTGTGTTGCTTGATTATCTTGGCCACTTAACAGAAAGTCTGCTTTCTATTTACCAAAAGGTTCACAACTCCCTGCCTCCAAAAACTGAGGGACCTGGTCACAACATACAGCCTGGGGATTTTGTGTTAATCAAAAGCTGTCAGAGGAAGAAAAGTCTGGAGCCCAGATGGAAAGGTCCTGAGCAGGTTCTACTGGTCACTCAAACGGCTTTGAAGGTTGCAGGTCAAAAGAATTGGGTGCATGCCACCCATTGCAAGAAGGTACCTCTGCCGCTACTTTACGACCAGTGGGTCATGGAATAAGTAGGGGATGTCCAATGTGAGCAAGTGCCAAGGTTTGTGCCTTTTCGTGACACCCAACTGATATGGACCAGAACAGATGAGGGAAATGATGATGTTCTGAACGAGGCTGTTCCACCTTTAATACGAGCTATCCAAGAGCCTCTGTTCTCAGATCATATGATGCCTGGGGCTGTCAAGTATAATCTACGTCCTCGGACGAGGACCACAAGCCAAAAGAGAAAAAAGATTAGGGATGGACTGAACAAGGTAGGCAGTACTGCATAGCAGTACCGAGGAGAGGTTCTAATATTCTGCATTTGCTCCGCTTTTTTGTCCGAACATTAGTTAGGGAAGAAGCTATACCTTGAGAGTACACTGTTTCTGTTGATGTGGGATAGAGCAGGACGAGCTTAGGACAAAGCAAGCTCCACCGCCGGTGCTGAAGCGGGCCAACTGATTGATGGACGATGGGAGCCTGTACCAGTGAAGCTCTGACGGACACTGGGAACATTTACATTTTTTATCACTTTGTGTTTCTTTGTTTTATTTCATTATGCATCCTTTTGGTAGATTGGTCGATGAGGAGGAGCAGCCAATAATTCCAAGTCAACGTAGTGTCATTTTGTCCACTCGAAGTAAAATTGTATGTGTTGTTGCTCTAGTAATGATGGTAATAACAGCGTGGGGGTGTTGTGGTTTTTGGGGGGAGTATATGATGCACCCACACTTGACCTGGGTGGACCCATTTTCCTGGGGAGAGACAAGAGGGCTACAATGAATAATGTGTTTGTGGCAGAGCATAAGAGAGTTTTTGGGAATGGGACTGCTTGTTATCCTATTGGTTCGGTTGCCAGCCTCTGGACAGCATAGCCCTTGTCACTAGTTAATTACACGTACACCCGGCAGCCAGATTTCACAGAAGTGAAGGGTATGTTTGGACTTGGTTATCCCGGGCCATATTTATATCACAGAAGACCACAGGGTGAGGATCACCTTGGGTGTGATAACAGCACATACTGTGATAATTTTGAAATGGAAGATCAGAATATAACACTTGTGGGTTGGCATTACAAAAAAATAACAGTACCCCGAAAAGCTGGTTATTATGCTGCTTGTTGCCCCATAGTGAATTCTACGGAAACTTCTTTTTATATAAATTATGAATTATGATGGGCCGATATATGCACATCCTGGGTTTTATTTTTTGTCCAATGGGACTTATTCCAATGTTTATAATGGTACTGACGATGTGGCTCTGGGAATGGTGTTGCCCTTAGGTGTCCCATGTAAAAATGTTGAACCGAAAAAGAGATGGCTGAAAAGAGCATTGACGAAAGAGTTTTGCGAAGGAGTCACAGATTTAGAGGTGAATAGTTATACCAGTGGTATCACATTTGGGTATATCCTGTCTTCCATATTTAACTTGGGTGGTACGGCTATGGCCAGGGAAGAAAAATCTAGAGAATATTTCAGATGTATATTGCCAATTCTGTCCAATACCACAGTGGTGGCTCTGAGAGATATTACTATCCAATTGGAAAGTATGCGGGTGTATTCGAAGCAGACTAGATATGCAGTAGATTTTATATTGGCCAAGTCTGATGGTGTTTGTGCTTCAATTGTCGATCAGTGTGTTATGGGGATAGAAAATTCGGAGAAAAACATAACACAACACATTCTGGACATCATTGAGAATATCAATGGCATGGAAAGTGGGAATTTAAGTTGGTCCCTGTTTGGTAGTTGGGGTTGGATTTTTAAGATTTATCTCATAGTGGTGCTGTTTTTTTGCTGCATCCTTATTCAGTATCTTCCTTTTTGTTGTTCCTATTGCGGTTCTGTTTTTACGCCCAAACAGAAAATATCAACTCATGTTACAGATGCCGTCTTGATGTTTCACAATGACATTGATGATTTAATACACATTGATGAAGGAATATTTGAGGATTCCTCCCTCCTTGCTGTACCCCTTTCTACCGATGATTGTAAAGAATGCCCATAATTCCATCCCATTTCTGCTTTTGATGTTTCATTGATTTCTGACATGTTGATATCGCTATAGTACTATTGTTTATATGATTTTCATTTCTTTTTACTTCTTAGAAAACGTCTTTAGCTCATGCTAAAAGGAGTGTTTGTTAGATTAGGTTCGTTAATGCTCATGCAATGTCATGTTTTAGTTAGCATTCGCTACCCCATTTTCTTTGCAGGCACCATTTTAGGCCGTTCAAAACTGATCTCGTCTATTTCTGAGAAATGGTCTTTGCTAAGTTTTGTTTCTGAAATGTTAGGTTTTGTTTCGGTAATAAATAGACTGTTCATGTTAGCACATACCTTTCTCGCTAGATAGAGGCCCTCTCCCACGGGCATCAGAGCGCTTTACATCAACAGGATTATACATACACTGAGTGTAGTAGGAGGACATCTGAATCACATTGAGTCGCATGAATGGTTGTACAAGGGGAGGAAAGATAACAGGGAAGAGGTCCAAGGAGATCTGAGAGCAGAGACCTTGTTTTAATAAGTGATTGATGCCCGCTAGCGTTTGTGATATACAGTCCTTCACACCACTCTTCACCCCTGTGACAAGCTGAAGGCCTGGTCCCTCCCTCAATCTGCCTTTTTGCTCCTATCCCTCTGCTGGCATTTTAGCTGCACTGCACTTGCTCAGACTGAACATCATGCTGCAGGAGGAAGCATCCAAACACCCTGTTGGTGTCACTGAGACATATCTGCGCTTGCGGCAGATTAGGCCAATACCACGACAGTCATCATCCCCTAACTCATACCCCACACATGGCAGCACATTGTGTGATGCTCAGTTCCTTGCTGACCCCCACATTCATCCAAGCAGCCACTACCATGTTCACATACCAGGACTCATTTGCTATGTAGTGTCCTGCTCCTGCTGCCATACTTCACTCCTGCAAGTTTTGCACCACATACCCTCTGCACCCAGCCACCATGCCTGACAAATATAAACATTTGCATCTTTCTAGCCACAAGGGTCAGTTTGACTTCAGCAAATACCCGCACATGCAATCAAGATGTACCACAGTCTGACAAGTGCTTCCCCCACACATTGTCCCTCAAACATCCCACCACCCAGGAAGACCTAGAGTTTTGATCATAAATGATGAGGTACAAACATTGAGTGACCCCCCCAATCACCTCCCATAAGTCTGTCCTCAGTTTGCAGTTGATTACAAGCACCATTGATCCCAAATTCCCCATGGGAATTATTTTTCTTCCTGGCGTGTTGAGATTCAGTTTTCCTTACAGGAACCTAGCAAAGCCTTGGATTCGTTTACTCAAAGTTCTTTATTGCACACGCTCATGAAATTCACGGAGGGGACAGAGGAAGTACATTTCCACTACATAGCTAAAGATGTGCTATTCTTGAAATGGATTAAATAATTTCGAATTATATACATTTTTCATAATTTTACAGGTCCCTAATTTTTCATAATATTTTCCTGTGTGAAACTAAGTTGCTCATATAACGTTTTGCTGGAGACACTTTTCGTTTCCCCAGTCTCCTGTCGATATTTTGCATGACTTTTTACTGAGAGGTATGCCCGTGCATCCAATCTTCATTTGGAGTACCGGTAAGCGAATTATGCTACATTTTGTGCAAATTCGTGGCGTTGTGATTTTTACAGAAATTTTGCGCACACCTAGTTAAGAGCAACAATTGGTATTTATGTATAATCTTAATTGGCACTGTATTGCCTACAATTAGGCTATCACTGTACTATTTCGAAATCCACTTTAAACTTCCCAATTCCTCACTGCGAGGAAAATCTACAGAAATGTCAGCTGGCATGCAGTAATCGGCAAAGGCATATCAACCAAGTCACGCGGCGTTTGTAAACTACGACGGCATTTAGGATGAGCCTCTGATGCAAAAAAAAATATACATTATGAAGTACGTTTGAATGATTAGCTTGTGAAGAAAACGAAAAGATATTACTTCCATGCCAGGACATTCTGCATTGTAGAATATCAAGCAGAAATTATGGGATGTCATTAAAGTCAGGAAGGAACTTGTGGAACCGATGTGCATGGTCGGGGACACATGCTCCCTAGGTGATGGCAAACGCGTCGGGTTATTATTATTATTTTTAGTTTTATATAGTGCTAGCTAGACCCGGAGGTATTAGAGCGCTTTACATGTTATGTGATAACGTTTATAGGAGGTACATGAGGGGATGTATAATAATTATAGTTGAACAATACAGCACTAAGGGGCATATCATGAAGGACCGGCGATAATTATCACTAAGCTCACCTAGCGCTAGGATAATTATCGCCGGGTAACGTCGAATTTTATCGCTGAGCAATGCTTATCTCAAAAGCGATAAAATTCCAAGCGCTAACTGCCAAATGTGAGATTATCGCTGCTCACAAAGTTTGGCGATAGCTTGTTGATAGGGCAGGGCAGACTTAGCCATGATATCCACCTTACATAGGCTATCAAGCAGGCGTAAGGAAAGTAGTGATAACAGAGGTTATCGCTACGTTGCTTGTCGCTCTGCAGGTTAGCGGGCCCATTGATAATTGGAGAAATGTCGCTTAGCGACATTTCTCCAGTTATGTCAGGGCAGGAACGCCCACTTTGCATCTCATTAGAGATGCAAAGATGGGCGTTGGGGGAAAGGGCGATAATGCAAGGATTCATGCGATAGGGTGACCTTGCTGATAGGCGATAAAATTATCGCTGCTTTTCGTCTGAAAACGGACGCAAATGCAGCGATAATTTTATATCGCCTCCTTGATCTTATGCCCCTAAGTGATTATATAAAGTCAAACAAGTATAATACAAGGACGCATTTAGGAACTGCATTTAGGACAGAATAGGAGACAGAGTTGTGTCCGTCTTGAAGGAATGAGTCAAAGAGGGAAACGTAGAACACCTTGTGCGTGTGTTGAATAGTTCAGATGTGGGTTTCGCTCCCCACACTCATGGGTGTGCCCAGCGGTGCAGAACACGTGTCACAACTGTGGCAAGGAAGGTCACTTCTAATCAGTATGTCAAAGCAAAAATGAGAAATGACTTGACACACAAGCATCCGCCAATGCTGATGACACAGCTGCCTGGATGAAGAATGGCAAAGGGCCTGCAGCAGACAGATTTTGTACGACCCTCACCCAGATCTGAGAGGGTGCTATTTAACTCATTTACTGAGTCAGGTCTAGTCACATTCAAGGGCTGCAGCTAGGGAGGGATAATTACAAATTATCTATTTATGGAGATGATGCCCTGATTTAAGTGCAGTGTATTATGCACATTCTGCGAGCATGTTCGAACCGGGAGACATCCTTTACATCGCATGCCTTTACAACGTGGTCGTTACAACGACTGCGTGGTTACATCGCATACCTTTACAACGCAAGTTGTTACAATGACTTGCTGTGGGGGGCAAAAGGTGTTGGATTTAAAATCCAGCACCTTCCCTAATGTTGCTCACACTGGAGTTGGAATAGTATATTATACTATTCCAACATCCAGCACCCCCTACAGTAAGTCATCGTAATGATTACTTACTGTTGTAAAGATATGCGATGTAACAACGCGGTCGTTGTAACAACTGCTTTGTAATGGCATGCGATGTATCGCATGCGATGTATCATCGCATATTCGTTCGAACCACCCTTCATAAGGTCACTTCTGTTCAGGTCCCATGTACTCTAGACTTCTTCTTATTGGATAGAAATTTGCACCCTAACAAATGGAAATATGAAACTCATATTATTGATTCCACCCCTGGTATTGGTGAAGTAGCTTATCGGTCAGAGAGGGAAATCCTATGATCCTCTGTCCTGTGAGGAGTGGAAGTGAAAACTATGTAGGTGGGCAGCAGCAGAGGCAGTATGTTATGTTATGTTATGTTATTTGATTTTGTATAGCGCACAGCTGCCGCAGCAAAGAGGCGTCCTGGCGCTTTGGAGATGGAAAACACAACACCACAGAAATAACTAGAGCGGAAAAGACTAGGCTTTAGAGAATAGGAAGGTTTTCAAAGACTTCCTAAAGAGAAGCAGGTCCGGAATAGCACGAAGAGAGGCAGGCAGTGAGTTCCAAAGGGTGGCTGCCAACACCGAAAAGGAACGACCACCTATACACGCTTTCTTAAAACGCGGAACGATAGCTAAATTGGACCCTGCAGATCGGAGGGATCTAGAAGGAACATAATGGAGAATAGTCTGGGTGAGAATGGGAGGGGAAGCTAACTTGAGAATTTTAAAAGTTACACAGAGTGCTTTAAACCTAATTCTCTGGCCTACTGGTAACCAGTGGAGGTCTTGGATGGTATGACGAACAGAAGCAAACCTAGGAAGGCCGACCAGCATTCTGGCCGCAGCATTTTGTACCCGCTGAAGGCGGGCTAGTTCTGTCTGATTAACACCCAGAAGCAGAGAGCTGGCATAATCCAGTCTGGTAAGAACCAGAGCTTGTACAATGATCTGTCTGGTGTCTGCGTCGAAAAATTTAAAAATGGGCCGAAGGCACTGCAAGGCACCGAAACAGGTGCCAGCTACACGTTTGGTATGGGGGGTGAAAGAAAGTTTATCGTCAATCCATACACCCAGATTTCTGACTTCAGCTACAGGAATGGGAACAGGACCCAACTCCAATGGCCACCAATTGTCTCCCCATAGCCCAGTATCCTCACCAAAGATGATGACCTCGGTCTTGGAGGCGTTGAGTTGGAGTCTATTTTCCGCCAACCAGCCTGCCACTGCCTTAAGAGCTGACTGAAAGGTCGAGGCATCCATAGTGGAGTCACCATTAAGTGCCACCGCCAGCTGTGTGTCATCGGCGTATGACACCATGGTGAGACCAAAACTACGGGCTACCTCCGCCAATGGCTGAACATATATATTGAATAAGGTAGGGCTGAGAGCCGAACCCTGCGGAACACCCTGAGGAATGGGACGAGGGGCAGAGACATAGGGCGGTAAAGATACCTTGAAGGTTCGATCCATAAGAAAGGAGCGAAACCATTCAAGGGCCATCTCTCCAACTCCTGCTTCCCCAAGACGCTGCAAAAGAATGTGGTGGGAGACCGTGTCAAAGGCGGCACTGAGATCCAATAGGATCAGTGCCGCCGTCTGACCCCGGTCCAGCAATTTCCTAATATGCTCCACCACCACCAGAAGAGCAGTCTCAGTACTGTGGCCCGTGCGAAAACCATTCTGAGATTTATCCAATATGTTGGCTTCCTGCAAGTGAGAGGAGAGAATGCAATTCACGTGAGCCTCAGCTTATTTAGCCATCCAGGGGAGGAGGGAGATGGGACGGTAATGTTCTAATTTTGCAGGGTCAAGGGAGGATTTTTTAAGAATAGGTATGACGGTCGCCTGCTTCCAAGCAGTGGGAACACTGCCAGTGCTAAGAGAGAGATTAATAAGGCTATGCATAGCCGGAAAACAACACTCAGCACATTCCCGAAACTGAGTAGGCCTCATAGGGTCATCGGGTGACCCAGATTTAACTTTAATTGTCAAAGCTTTGAACTCCTCTTGGGTAGGGCTGGGAATAACCTGTAGCCGCTTGGAGGTCAATGGGGCTCTGATATTCTCAGTGATGGAAAGATGTGAGAATGACCTGTAGATGGCATCGACCTTTTCAACAAAGAACGAGGCTAAATCCTCACAATGGTACACTTGCAAGTCAACAAAGACAGTATGAAGGGCCCGGGTATATGCCTCAACAGGATACTATGATGTTGCTACTGCCTATAGGGAAAAACGCCCATAAACCTCCCTGAACATTCTAGTCCTATACACTAATGGGGTAAGTGGCTGTGGTTTCTTCCTCTCTGGTCCAGGTGGTAGGTATCATTCTAGAGATAGTTGACTATTGTTTCTTCATTGTCTTTTTTGCTGCCATCTAGTATTGATAGAAGTGCAAACAAATCATCATATTCTATGTGCTCATTGATGACTGAGACTTTACCTCAATTCCTGTAAGTGTATGGCACACAGAACTTATCAGCGAACAAGAACCTGCAAACTGCAAGAAACATCTCCATGACACAAGACCAGGTTTAAGAGTGACCAGGCCATGCCACATGCCGGGACGCCCGATCACACCCAACCCCTCCAGATTGGAAAACATACCTCACGGCAATCAGGTTAGGCTGGCAGACTCTCTTACTCGAACATCAGATTAGCAACGTGTGTGTCATCATGGAAGTGGCAAGGGGCAGAAGCTAGACCTCACTGGGAACCATCTTATTACCATGTAATATTATACATTTTCCCTTTACCAAGCAGCACCATCCCTCCACCTCGGACAAAAACACGATCCACCTATGCGGCAGTGCTGGTCCGCTACATGGGCACCCTGTTCATGCAAAACATTGGTTCATAACCCCCCGCTCGTAACATTATGGATACACGTCGATCATTATGGTCCCCCCCCCCCTCTTTCCTTGGTTGTTGTTTGGAATATTTCTTGATATGTATCGCTGTGCATGCATTTCCACGTTAGTCGCTCAGTTACTGCAAGGTGTGTCGCAGCTCTGCATTTTGTGGAATTATCATGTTCACGCTGTCCTTACTGTTATCACAACTTTGTATATAAGCACAGCAGCGATTTGATTTTGTATGCTCCCAGTGTAGATGGAGGTACGAATGTTCTTAAGAAAATCAATAAAGAAATATTCAAAACAAAAAAAAGAGTGACACGGTAATTTCCCCTTTTGATGGACAAATGATTCTATAGCATATCTGGGAATACAGATTACTCCCCAAGTAGAACATATAGATAAACCAAACTTTGGCCCATCAGCACAAGAAAGTAAAAATAATTAGTGGTCCTGATACATGGAAGGGCTCTAGTGACTGGTTGGGCAGTGGGATTAGAGGCAATAAAGATGACATTACTTTCCAAAATTTTGATCCTATTTCAGGCTCTGCCCAAACGCTGTCATGGTTAAAAATTCCAGGCCTACTAAGATTTCATGCAATGCAGTGCAGCAAGGGAAGTTATTTTCCAACATTGCGTGAAAGGAAGAGAGCAGAACTATGGGTGCCTGCGTTAAAGTCAGGATCGTTTTTGTGTACCTTCCAGTAGCAGCCATTGTCTCGATAGAGTGGTGGGGTGGTAGGTAGAAGAAGGACGGAAGGATGATGAGGCAAATAAAGAAAATAATCACTTACCTGGGCATTGCACTTCTCTCCACTACAGGCACAGGCTCCCAAAGTCTAGTGCGGCCAATCCTGACACTACTTTCATACTGCTGGCAACATGAAAGCAGCATCAGGATTGGTCTGGGCACCTTCGATTTGCGTTCGCAGTTAGACTGGGAGCCTGTGCCTGCTCTCTCCAACGCGGAAACGCAGCTTAGGTGGAGAGAGCTTCAGTGCACATGACGGTTTGGCGGTCCTGAGACAGCCGGCCAAACCTTCATGCGCACTGATAACAGTGCAAAGCACTCTCCACTAGTGCCTGTCATCCCCCTGGCCCTGCCCCCAAGCCTCTGCTTTGAGAGCAAAAATAATACAATAATAAAGAATGGTTTATTAGCGTTCTTTTTGTCATTTTTTTAGCATAAGGGGAGACACTCTTCTGCCATGGCCGAGGAGCCGCCGCTGGTACCTTCCTGCACAGCTATCCTTTGAGGCATATTCCTCTTTGTTTGTGTGCTGTAGAATAGAATGCTGTAGAATTCAGCACACATGGAAAGAGGAAGAGGAAGTAATGAGGAGAAATGTGACACCAGCATCAGGTAGGCGCACCATTTTTGTGCATGCCCATGTTTACAAGCCCATGCTTCCCCCATGTAAATGTGACCTAACGCAAGATAATGCAACACAGCTCTATGCCCTGCTTTGGGTTACTTTTTTTTTTTTTTATACAAAGCTGTGCACAGCAACTAAAATCGGGCATTGCTTGGCATTGTAAATTCCAAAATAGATTTTGTGTCAGGTCTGCCGCAAAGAAGTGACGCATCCCTGACATAAAATCTAATTAAATGTGGGCCCCAATTCATTTATGAGGAGTTTATAAGGGCGTGGAAGAAACCGAAGATTTGACAAATCCCTTCTATATAGAGAATACCAAGAATGGGCGGTTATGTCTTACTAATCTCTTAGAGTAATTGCGATAGCTAAGCTTATGTATCCTATGTCCTTGAGTGGCAGAGATGCTGTGGATGAAAAGTTCCAGGCGTCGATTTCGAGATTCTCAGCGTATACATTACTAGGGTTCCCAAATAATCCAATCCGATCTACTTCATGAGAGGCAAGTAAAGTCCTTTGCAGTGTGAGCTGCAAAACAATCTATTTCACTGTGGGGGGAAAGGAATCAGGAAGCACAAAGACAGGACTTGATTTGGGAGGTGTTAAGAATAGAGAAACTCACTGTGTCCTTAGAATGGAAGCTGGAGATTTATGAGGCTAGTTGGACAACCTTTTTGGGATATTTAGTGTCGAAATTTAGGGAACACTACTGTCTTACATGTCTCAAAATACTACGAATAACCCGGATTACAATATTGTAAATGCGTAACCTTGGAGGGGCATGACAGGACCTCTCGGGATACCTTACTGCACACTGGGAGGAGAGGTGTCTTCCAGGTGCCATTGAGAAGGTGGCAGGATGGTAAAAGTAGTTAATATGCATTACTTATACAAGTCGATAAGATGATCGATACTCCTTGCCAGCTACTGGATGTAGGTGATGATATGTGTATATTCTTTTTGGAAATCCAAAAAAGAACTGAACAATAAAACCCCTTAAAATGGTATGGGAAAGGTATCATCTGTGGAGAAAAGAAGGTACATCCAGGCAGGATGTAGTGTAAAAATAAAAAAAACACACAACAGACTCATTCAAATAAGAAATGGTGCCCTCGGTAATTCTTTTCATCTGCACCTGCGTAAGACAGTGGAGTGGGATTCTTGTCAGCTCACGGTGTCCATGTTAGATCCCAAAAGTGGTCTCTGATGGTGCTGGATGTGACATGACATTAAAAAACCAGGATAGTGAGTTCAATGTACACAGTAGCAAATATATGGCAGCGTGGGGATCCTTATAGATCATGGATGACCAAATGAGATTCCAAAAGTGAACCCTGATGGCGCTGGGCAAGCAGGGGCATTGACAACTATGATGAGGGGTTTCCACATATACAATATTTAATACATAGCAATATGGGTCCTGATAGCTCAGGTATGGCTATGTGAGCTACAAAAAGCGGTCTCTGACGGTGCTGGACGTGCAGTGACATTAATAACCAAGATAGAGGGTTACAGATGCACAATAGCTAATATGTAGCACTGGGGGGTTCTGATAGCTCAGGGAAGTCCATGTGAAGTACCAAAAGTGGTCTTTGATGGCTCTAGCCAAGTAGTGGCTTTAATAACCAATATAGGGAGCTGCATATATAGAATAGCTAATATTTATGCGCCAAGAGAAGTTTCATAAAACTAGTAAGATGTTCAAATGGCTCACTATCAGCACCTGGAAAGCCATCATGCATGCTCTCGTCACAAGCAAGCTGGACTATGGCAACATCGTCTATGCTGGGATCAACAAAAAGCTCACCAGAAGTCTGTAGACCATTCAGACCTCAACAGTCAGAATGAGTTTCAACCTCTCACACTGCGCTCACATCACACCACACCTAAAGGAGCTCCACCGGCTGGTACACAAACGAGCACTCAAACTCCGCACCCGCACTTTCAAGGCACTACATAACACTGGCATAGCATACCTAAACAATCGCATCTGCTTCCACAAACCTTCCAGACACCTCCACTCATCTGGACTCCTACTTGCACAAATTCCATGCATATAAAAAACCAGATCTGGCGGTGGATCCTTCTTCTGCATCGCTCCTAAGGCATGGAATGACCTGCAGCTACACATAACTACCTCCTCCTTACTTCCTGAATTCTGCAAGAAGCTGAAGACCTGGCTTTTTAACTAGTCCCACTTGACCCTAGGTTTGGCTAGTCTCACACTTGCTCAGCACCAGGAAACCCTCCTGGGTGATACTGCACTCTACAAATGTGCAGAGCATAATATAACATAGCATAACACAAAGATAGTGAACATATTGGATATATCGGACTGATGTCTGACCCATGTAGTTCAGGTCTTTCAGCTTCTGCAATGTGAGGGACAGCCTCTTAACACGTACTGCTTATCCAAAGCCATCCATGCATTGTGCCCCTTGAACTATCACTGAAGGCACAACTTATCTTCAGCTATACAAGTCTTGTGATAGAGAAGGGTGTTTCCAATGAAAGTTTGACGGGGAAGAGGACTTGCAACTCTTTGCCCCAGAGCGTCTTTTACCGTGCAGGTTTGCTGCTGTGAATGAGCTACAAAGAGAGCCAGAGCGGCTGGAATTACATCCAGTGGATGAGATGCCAGCTTGCGCTGCCAGAATCCATCTGGCCCTGGACTCTGTGGATACTGAGTTAGAAGTCTCACAGCTCCAAGTCTGTTATTTGCGTTTGAGTCATGGTTGGCTTGGCCTGCTTCTTGACATTTCAACATTTTATTTCGGCATACTTTGGCTGCTCGACGTTTGATTAATCAGAAAGGGATAAGTGGATACAGCAAACATGAAGGAATGAGGGGGAAGCAGGAAATGCAGCTTAAGATGCCAGGAATACATGGGAGCTGACATCAATTGTGCTGCACAACCTAGGACAAGGTGGTGGGCGGATAAGGAGGAAGACAGACAGCTCGGGCACGGTGTTGTCTGTAATCGTACTGTGTTTATCCTCCAGCATTCTATGGAGTATATGGGGTCCAAAGAGTTCAATTATCAAATGCAACATCAGACTTGCAGGGCATTCCAACCCCTACTGGTTGGGGCAGGTTGGAATGGGATCTGGAATGTGCATATTGGTGCAACGAAAGAATGCCCCAAATCTGTTTGAAATGGATAGATTTTTAAAACAGGGGTAAAATAGCTATGATTTCACGCAGTACAGCAAGCGATGTTGCAGCGCTGCATTGCGTGAAACGTAGAGAGCAGGGCAGAGCTGTAGTTACAAAGATGTGTTGTGGTTCTTCCCAAGAGCTGCCACTCTTTCAGGCTGCCTAACACCATGCAGGCAGCTTTGCACCATAGTGCAAGAGAGTGTGTGTAATGTCTAGCATAGGTTTTGTACTGGAAGGGTACCTATCCACTGAAAAACACAATGCTTAGACTAACTTTAAAACCTTTCCTACTTTGTATGTGTGCTGTGCAGTGCAGCACACAAGCAGAGCTCCAAAAGATGGGAGAGAGAAAACAATTCTCCCGCTTTACACCTGCCTCGATGAGGTATCATTTTTCAGCGCAAAACCCTATGTGCTAGTGTTAATTGATATGGATTTTAATCAAAAGTAGTATCTTAGGAACGCATACGTACCACACATGCGACCCACCCCCCCACCCCCAAGCAAAGTAACACAAGTAGCTACTCTGCGTTACTTTTACACAGCATTCCAACACAAAACAAGTTCGGGGCCGGAAAGTGAATGAGAAATCAACACTTTGCACTGATTTTGTCACTCTTTGTGACTTTGCACTGACTCAAAGGGTTGATAAATCTGACCTGAACTGTTCATTCAGATGCGGGACTGATAGCGGTTTGGGTCGAAGTCCAAACACTGAAAAATTTAAAGATTCCAACCGGAACTGGTAACTGGAAACTTAGAAAGACTGGTCACTCAAAGGCAGTGGAGTAAGGGAATGGGGAAGAACTAGGCGGAGCTAAATGTGCCAGGTCTTGGCAGTACTGGACTGAAAAAGGGTCTTTACACCTAAACCATATATTTAACATCAAAACAAAGTTGATGCGGTCAGAAGCGTAAATGGTGCTTTCATTATTGTTGCACTAAAATCTGACTGCCTTTGACCAACATGTTAAAACAAGTCCAATTCAAAATGCAAGTTACAGGGGTGTTGCATGTTTCTGCTTACCAATTATTTGACATCCCCATTGCCCAGTAACTTTGATCCAGGACACTCCTGCACAGCCCTGTCCATTATCAGCGCTGCCCCCCTGAGACCAATCCTGGGGAAACTACAAGAGCAGCAAACTCTCAACTTCAGGAAGTTGAACGAAGATGTTCAGTAGCACTGTGTAGGCAGTCGAAAGTTAAGAAAGGAAAGCTCAAGGCCACTAGAATTATGTGGCACTGAAGGAACAGTTATGTGTCATGGCTGACTAAATATGCAGCCAGAAAAGGCAAATTATGCACCATAATGCGTCACATTCCGTGCAACTATTGCTTCGACATTTTGTTTAACGATTTAGTGATAACAACTGGGTGCAGTTTGTCTAGACTTATGAGGTGATTTGTTTACAGGAAAAGTAGGAACTAGATAATTGTTTCTTTCTTGAAGGATATAAAACCTACTTTGTTCCAGCAGTATCGTCGTTGTCGGGGAGAGCAAAGGGCAGTCTTTTGATCTTTGTGATATAAGAACTCTGGGGATACGTTAAAGATTTAAAATAGGACTCACATTTATTTCAGCCCCTCAAAATGTATGTTCCCGGAATCTACGCCAATTGTTTTGATTAATTTCTATAACGCAAAGTCAACGTCAAGTGGGCTATTTAATCTCCGTAGCCTATGTTTGGCCATGAACTCTTTGGATGGGTGGGGCTTGTATTGGTAGGTGATTTTGATTGTCACCTATGTGGTAGCCCGCTAGATCCTGGAAATGTGAGTCCGAGATGTATGATTGAGGATGGTCTCTATATGGCACGTACACCCGAAGGCAGTGCACTTAATACTTCTTTTCATACTTATAATTTGGTCTTTGCCCTAGAAAAGCAGGTAAACTCAATTAACCCCCAACATTCAAAGGGAGGGGTTGTGCGTCAATTATAGATTTTATTTTTGTATCAGTTCATTTTTTTGTTTATTTCAAGTTTTAAAATAATGCACAGCCCATCAGTGATCATAATCCTCTGGTACTATGCACTGGGGGTGTTAGGTGGAGGGTCAACGCAATACCAGCGACACAGGCTGTGCCCATCATTGTAGAACAAGGCAGAAGGCTAAAATGGTCTCTTGTGGACCCCAAGGCATTTAATTAGTCTCTAGCGAGTGCTGGCAGGAGATCTCCACTTGTCTAGATGCGGGTGTCTCAGAGGAGGAGATTTTAAAGGCATACACAGGGATCCCACGGAAGGTCTCAGTCCTGTCTAAAGTTCTAGCAACTAAGTGTAACTCTAACTACCCCAGGTAGTTTGACCAAGCCTGTTCTAAGTGTCTTTGTCTCCTGAAAGCCGCTCTTAAACAGTCTCCTAGAGATAAGGAGCTTGTTGTTCAATGTTAGAAAGACTATAAGATGACTCTTATGAATCATAAACAGAGGTTATGTAAGGCTGCATGGGAGGACTTAGCCCAGTCGTGTGAATTGTAGGATAGCACTTACTTTTGGCGGGTGATCAACAAGCCCTGTTTCACTGAGCCGTCAGGTCCTGTTTTGTGCCATTATATTTTGGAGCAGTAGTGGGTGGCTCACATTAAGGGCGTATATAAGGTAGGCCTTCAAGATGGGATTGCGTACCAAACCCCCTTTACGTTGGTGAGAGCTAACCTGGTCTTTACCCTGGATCAAGTTTCCCAAGGTATCTTGGCCCTATCCTGCAAAAAAAATGCCCCAGGCCCTAATGGTGTACCCCCGATCTATTTCGAGATAATATTGATGTCTGGGGCCTGTTTTAACCTTGGCTTTAAATGCTACAATAAGGGAGGGGGCTCCACTTTCGTGGTCATCTGCCATCATTGCACCGATTTTTAAAAAGGGGGACAAGGATAATCCGCAGTGCTCCAGTTCCAATATCGCTCATAGATGCTGTTGTCAAAGTGCTTGGGAGGATCTTATCGTGGTCAGACGAGAACAGCATATTGTCTGAGGTTCAATATGAATTTTGGCTCAGTAGGTCGACCACTTATCAGGGTGTCAGCCTATACCTACTTATAAACAGATACACTGTTGCTCAATCAGGTTCGTTGCATTTAGCATTCATGAACCTCATGTCTACATTCGACAAGGTAAATCGTAATAAGCTCTGGGATTTGCTGCTCTCGATGGGAGTGGATACAGAAATTGTTTCTCTCCTCTCAAATCACCATGCCAGCATCTCCGCTGCGGTAAGGCACTCTCAGGGCATGAAGCTTACAGAGTATTTTGTCATTAGCAGGGGAGTTCGCCAGGGCTGCATACTCACCCCATTTGTGTTCACCCTACATATTAATGGGTTGGATCAAGTCTTGGTGTCAGTGTAGGTGGACTGTCCATGGGTAGATACAAGACCATTGCTGGTATTGCTATATGCCGATGATGCGGTGCTTATGGCACGCACAGCGGTGGGTTTGCAGTCTTTGTTGGACAGGTTTACCACCTATATGGATAGCTTCTACCTCACCATTGGCTTTTCCAAGTTATATGTCTTGGTAACTGGCCCCCGGTCCACACTCTCTAAAACTTGCAGGGTTGGGAATCATATTCTAGCTAAGGTCCCAGCTTTCTTTACCTGGGGTATTATTTGATGCCAAGTTCAACTGGAAACCCCTGGTTGAGGGCAAGATCTGTGATGTGACCAAGACCAAATGTGCGGTTGCCAGCTTTGCCCAAAGGCTGGGCTCATGACCACTGTCTACCTTAATTAAACTTTATCAGTTTAAGTGCATCTTCAAGGTGTTATATGGAAGTGAAGTGAAGTTTGGGGCCACAGATAGGTGGACAGGATTCAAATAGAGGAAAACACCTTTTTGAGGTGTATTTTGCAGGTGCTGCAAAGCACCTCTGCATTCTCACTGTATGAGGAGCTAGTGATCTTATATCTCATAGGCCGCTGCTTTGTAGGGTTAAGATATGGACTGGCGAAGGTGTACAGCTTAACAGGTCAATTTTGATGGATTGTTTATCTCTTGACCACATGTATAAAATCCCCAAACTAGCATATGTAAAGGGTACTTTAACTAGCCTAGGGAGGGCGGACATGTTTTATAATCACCATTTGTTGTGCCCCGTGGAGAAAAAACGGCTAATGGATCTATTCTTTGCATGTGCCTCCATGCAATGTGAACAGTGCGCGCAATGTAATTTGTTTTATTAGTTTTATTTATTTATTTATTTATGTACTTACCTCCGGCCGGCCGTATGCCGGAGTTTACTACCCCCCACCCTGACCCTCCCCCGCCGCACCGCCCTGCAACACTAATGTGGTATCCTCCGACGCGGGGTAGCAGGGCAGTCTACCCGCGTCGGAGGTGTTGCGCAAGTGCTGACGTGTGACGTCAGGCGCTAAGTATAAATAAAGGGGCGTGGCCCGCGAACTGCAGTCGGGACCACGCTGGGACTGAAACGAGTGTCCGTGTGTATTATTAAGCCCAACAGCGCGAGGTCATGAGCGCACGTGGCCTAGAGGCCATCACACTGGCGACGAGGGGCAGAAACGACCTCATGCAGAGGTGCTGAAAGGCCAATTAACATGTGGAAGGTGAGCTGTGCTCTCGGCCCTGGATCAATGAAGTCTAGCCTGGCCTGGACTGACCTGCTGTGTGCCCCAAGTATGTCGACTGAAGCCCAGAGCAGCCTTGCTACCCCAGGGAGTGCCTGCAAGAGGGAGTTTGTCCCCACACACGCCCGGTGGAGCCCACGGTGGAGCGTGCCCGGCACCTTGAAGGGAGGAGGCACCTATGGTGAGGCCTAATGCAGACAAGCCACAGGAGAGGCCCTGACTGTTTCTTCCCTGTCCTCGGCCGGGCGTCTGCCACTGCGCCCACGAGGTAAGCAGCGCGCGTGCTGCGAGGTGTGTTTGCGGCTGCGCCAAGATGGCGTCGATTCCCGCCATTGAGCCTTTTGTGGTAGACGGAGCTTCCACGTCCCTTGCCCCGCGATGGAGAGACTGGACCGATCGCCTCCAGATCTACTTTGAAGGGGAGGGCATAGCCTGAGACAGGCGCAGAGCCCTGCTCCTCCACCTGGGAGGCAAAGACATCCATCGCATTTACAAGACCCTGGTGGAGGCCAAACCCAAGACCTACGTCACGCTTCTCAATGCCCTAAATGCGCACTTCGAGCCGATGGCGAACAGAGACTACGAAAGATTCATATTTCGCCAGGCCAAGCAAGAAGCAGAGGAATCGCTAGACGCATTCCATGGGCGCCTGAAAGAACTGGCCAGCACGTGCGGATTTAGGGACCAACAGGAAGAAATCCGAGGTTAGATAATACAAGGATGCTACTCGTCCAAACTCAGAGTAAACATTCTTCAGGAAGACGGCAAATCCCTTGCAGACATCCTCACTCTGGGCCGGTCAAAAGAATTGTCGCAAGCCAGGGCATCGCACATGGAGGCGGCTCTCCACCGTCCTGTCAAGACGGAGCAGGTCAACGCGGTGGACACGGCAAACACAGTGGGGCCCAAAACGTGCCAAAATGCAGGAAGAAAACAGCAAGACAGGAAAAAGGGATGCGGCTACTGCGGAGGCACACCCCATCGCCTGCAGGACTGTCCGGCGAGAGGGAAAAGATGCAGTGCATGTGGGTGGATGAACCACTTTGCGGCAGTATGCCGGTCTACAAAATCACGGAAGGAGGCAGCTCAGACTGTGGCTGAAGAGCGAGACGGAGAGGACATGGATGATGACGCGGGAGAATACCCGATCCACTATGTGTTCACAGTAGACCAGCCACGACGGAAGAGACGACGACTTCGAAGGTGCAAAGTCAAGATCCACAACCAGGACGTGAGAGCCACCATAGACACGGGGGCCTCGATCGAGCTAATGGCGGCCAATGTGTATGGTCAACTAAGTCCAAGCCCCCCGCTACGCGAAGCAAGAATCAGAGTATTCGCATATGGACAGAAGACACCGATCCCGCTCTTGGGGTGTTTCAAGACTGAGATGAGACACAAAGACCTCAAGATCCCCACCACAGTGTACGTGACCCCAGAGGGAAGCGGTATGCTGATAAGCGGACAGTCAGCGGAATAGCTGAGGCTGATATCATTCGCCCTGGCGGTGCAAGAGGAAGAACTAGAGACCATCATGGAGGAGTTCGAAGATGTCTTCAAGGGCATCGGATGCCTGAAAGGGAAAGAAGTATCCCTCCACATCGACCAGTCAGTTCAGCCGGTGGCGCTGAGGCACAGGCGCATTGCGTTCCATTTGCGCAAGAAGGTTGAAGAGGAGCTGGAGACACTGGAGAAGCAAGGGATTATACAGAAGGTCAGTGGACCCACTTCGTGGGTGTCCCCGATTGTAGTGGCAAGGAAACCGAAACAGCCGGGGCAGGTCCGCATCTGCGTTGACATGCGACTACCTAACCCCCACCATTGACGACATCCTGGGAGAACTGAACGGCGCAAGATGGTTCTCAAAGATGGATCTCCGGTCCGGATATCACCAACTGCCGCTACACCCGGACTCTCGCTACATCACCACATTCTCCACGCATGTCGGCCTCAGGCGCTACCGACGCCTCAATTTCGGAATCTCAAACGCTTCGGAGGTGTTCCAAAACACCATCCTGGAAGTCCTCAGCGGGCTACCAGGGGTTTTGAACGTAAGCGACGATCTCCTAGTATACGCCTCATCGATAGAAGACCACCATTGGAGACTGCGAGGGGTTCTCCAGAGGATCAATGAATCCGGACTGACCCTACACAGGGAGAAGTGCCAATTCTTGAGGAGAAAGATCAGCTTCTTTGGCTACACATTCTCCGACCAAGGAGTCGCCCCGGACCCTGACAAGGTAAAAGATGTGCAGGAAGCCCCAGCACCTTCCAACATTTCAGAAATAAGGAGCTTCCTAGGGATGGTGAACTTCTGTGGGCGATTTGTCCCGGACTTGTCGAACCTCACAAAGCCCCTCAGGGAATTGACAAAATCCACCACCCCATGGCGATGGGGACCCGAACAGGAACAAGCCTTTAAAGATACCAAGGCGGCCTTGTCGGCAGACACAACCCTGTCATACTTTGACCCGGCCCGATCCACCAATGTCGCTGTGGACGCCAGCCCATATGGGCTAGGAGCAGTGCTCACACAGTTGCAAGGAAATGGAGAGTGGGCCCCGGTAGCATATGCGACCCGTTCCTTGACGGACACAGAACAGAGATACTCGCAGATAGAGCGAGAAGCGATCGCCATTCACTGGGCTTGTCGACATTTCCACGTCTATGTGTAAGGCCATCCGTTCACTGTGTCCACAGACCACAAACCCCTCATTCCCCTGTTTCAAGGATCAGCATCAAAGCCTCCGCCGAGGATTGAAAAATGGATCCTTCAACTACAGGAGTATGACTATCGAGTGGAGTACAAGCCAGGCTCATCTAATCCCGTGGATTATCTTTCGAGACATCCCAGAGTGGCCACAAAAGCGGAAAAAGAGGACACCGAAGATACGGGGGAATACGTCCGGCTGGTATCGGAGAGATCCCGGCCATTGCCCATGAGCCTTGAAACGATCGTGGAAGCCACCCAGAGGGACGAATGCCTGCAATTGGCCCTGACGGCGGTCCAGTCGAATGACTGGCACCCCATTCAGTCCTCCATGGCCAGACGAACGCGCAAGCAAAGGCCGTCCTGAAGTCAATCATGCGGGTCAAGGATGAACTCTCAGTTGACAACAGCGGATGTCTGCTCCGAGGCCCGCGACTGGTGATCCCATCCAGTCTGGCTCAACAAGCGGTGGACCTCGCACACCGGGGCCATCAAGGCATAGTGAAGACAAAGAGTCGGCTGAGGGCCAAGGTATGGTTCCCGGGGATGGACCCTATGGTGGAGACAACAGTCCGAACATGCTCGTGGTGCCAGGCGTCGGGTCAGCCGGATCACCCCCACCCCGTCATCACCGAGGAAAACCCCCAGCGACCATGGGAGCAGGTGAGTGCAGACTTCGGGCACCTCCCTGATGGACGCTATGCCCTTGTGATCATCGACGACTATACGAAGTACCCAGAGGTCGAGGTGGTGGGAAGTCAGACAGCCGCCGAGGTCATCACAAAGTTCGAAAAGACCATCGCCACCCACGGAATATTCGAAGTGGTGAAGACAGACACCGGCCCACCCTTCCAAGGGCAAGAGTTTGCTGACTACCTCAAGGCTTGGGGGATTCAACACCGGAAAGTGACCCCGCGCTGGCCTCAGGCCAATGGGGAAGTGGAGAGGTTCATGCGGACTCTCAACAAAGTAATACGCATCGCGCATGCCGATGGATCCCCACTTGAGAGAGCCATCTACAGCTTCCTGAGAGAGTATCGGCTGACGCCTCATCTTACGACAGAGGCAGCTCCAGGACCGGCAAGCATGGGCCGAGTAGTGTGAGACACCATCCCGCATCACCCAAGCTGGATCCCGCCTCAGATTGACGCTGGAAAGGTCCTAGCCAACAGGACCAATTCCAATGACCAGGCCATTGCCGACCGACAAGCCCGAACGTCAATCATTCAAGTGATGGACAAAGTCTATATCAAGGACAGGTATCCTGGGAGCAAATTCCGGCTCCCATTTGAACACAGACCCTGGACAGTAGTCCGCCGAACTGGCACCATGATAACCGCAAGAAGAGGAACCGAGGAAGTCACCCGGAACATCTCTTTCTTCAAAAAGGTGCACACCGGGACTCCGGACCCGCAATGGTCAGAACACCAGGGCGCCAGGCCAAGTCAGCCGCCAGTGGAGGAAGGCCCAGAAGGGGATCAAGGGACAACCCCCACCGAAGATGATGATCGAACCGACCAGGGTGCACCCTCGCTGCCAGGAACACCAGGCGGAGGGTCGCCAAGCTCTCCGGTGAGGTCCCCTGGGAGCGTAGCCTCGCAAGGGATGACCCAAACAGTACCGTCAGTGCGGGGGCAGCAGTCCGGATATGACCTGAGAAGAAATCCGGCGCCATCCTCCCAGCTGGCCGATTTCCTGGTGTGACAGACCTGGGACTGGAATACTCGTGACTGGTAACAGATCTACATGATCAATGTTCGTTTGTTGTTTTGATAAAGGTTAGAAGGAATGTAGTATCCTCCGACGCGGGGTAGCGGTGCAGTCTACCCGCGTCGGAGGTGTTGCGCGAGCGCTGACGCGTGACGTCAGGCGCTAAGTATAAATAAAGGAGCGTGGCCCGCGAACGGCAGTCGGGACCACGCTGGGACTGAAACGAGTGTCCGTGTGTATTATTAAGCCCAGCATCGCGTGGTCATGAGCGCACGTGGCCTAGAGGCCATCACAACTCCCACTACGACCCGCTACTGACCCTAAGTGCAGTTTTGTGAGAGGGGTAACTTGTAGTTTACACCCTAGTCTCTGTAAACTGGGACTGGGCAGCAGGGTTGGGAGGGCGTATACAGAAGGGAATGATATTCTCATGATATGGCCCACTGCATTGACATACAAACACTATGCATGGAGTTACCGAGGGTTACCTATAAAGCATAAATCACAGTCGCAATATTAACATCCACACCAAACGGGCTATGTGGTAGCAGCGAGATGCTAAAATATTTCCCTTTCCATTCATAATTTCCGTGTGATCAAGAGGTCTTAATGGATGTTATTTCAATCAATCAATTTCAAGTTTCGACGTCAATCATAGCTTTTTGTTTTACCTTCTTTTATGCATTTACTTATTTTAATCTATAAATCTTATTTAACATGCAACTTCCTTTTGTTAATTCACTGCCATCAAGAAGGCTTGGTGTCCCTTTATGCCACGATTTCTCACCGCAGTTAAAAAATAATGAATGGCAGACTACATTTTGGTGAAATACAGATATCAATTGCTATCTTCATTTTTTCTTACCTATTAGACTTGTGCTTAGCAATGGTTGTTTGCTTAAGCTGCAAGGCCATCACAAGGAGGGGGGCAGGGAAGGGCATTGTGCCCCAAACTCCACACAATTCAGGGCTTTCTCTCCAGAGGTAGGTATGATTTGTAGATTTTTGACTGCAAGCAAGCTTGCCATCTATAATAATAATAAAGTAACTTATGTGAATGAACCACTAGATGACGCCAGACACCGTGTTTTCTGATTCCCTGGATTACATTCTATTCTAGTACTTACAAGTATGTGCTTATGGCACCTGACAAAAACAGAAGCAGCATCAAGGGGGTCTGCATTCAATTTTGGCACCAGGCCTCACAAAAACGTCTGCCATGGCTTCATAGCTGAGACGTAAGCAAATAATTGTCAGAGGACAAGCCCTACTGATCCACCAAGCATGAGAAGTTGCACCTGTAAAATGAAAATTATATCACAAAGTATGGTTGCTCAAGTTGCAACAATAAATCTTGGAACACCTGTTTGGCACACTTCCCAAGAGAAAAGATTCCAGTGCACATCTGGGAGTGGCTCGACTCCTGCATTACAGAGACCCTGTTTGTTTGTGACAGACAGCACCACATAACTCGTGGCACTAATGGCCTAATGTATCAAAGGGTTTAACCTGGTTTGTGCCTATGGGGAAGTGCATTGATACATCAGAGCCTAAGTGCTTTCGCTTAAAAGACTTCCTGAGAAACACTCGATCTTGCTTTTCAGTGGCAGTCACCAGTGCTTAATTTGTGGCAGGGTGAGTGTTGTAAAAAGAGCAATTGATGGACGAAATGCTGAACAATGTTAAACATTAACCCAAGTACCCTAAGTACAGAGATCTGAGCCTAAAACCATTGTTCTTTTGCTCACCATGCCATTCTAGTTTAGACCCAGCCACATGCAAATCAGTCTCGACCCTGCTCCCCATGGAAACAGTCCAGCCCGAACTGCCGGGACAGGCCCTTCCAAGGATTTTGGGACCCGTTTCAAGGTATCACCCCACATCAACCAGGCTAGCTTGACTCTGGTGGCATGGAGAGCACAGACCCACATTTAGGCATACCCTTCCCACTTAGGGCGAAAAATGCAAAAAGAACAATTGATGGACGGAATGCTGAACAATGTCATACATTCACCCCCAGTGGGTAGATGTTGAGCACCAGCATTCTATTATAGGGTCCGGGTCAGGACTTATTCTTTATCATCCAACTTTGAGGAAGAGAAAGCCACAAAACAGTGACAAGGGGAATATTTAGAGATGAACAGACCCTGGAAGGAGGAGATTGGGAGGGGCAGTGGAAGAAAGAATCAAAACCTGACATGTTTGGTGTTCAGCACATTTAGCACTGAGTCCCTTCTCTGTTCAGCAACCTGCCCAAGTAAATCTACCAGGCAAAATCAATGATGCCATTCAGGATAAAACCTAAGACCTGCACCCCCAACTCCCTCTCTGCCCATTCCTTGCCAGTGCCATGCAGGTGCCAGCACTGTAACCGAGACAAGCCAGTACCTGCGATACAAAGGCAGGACACGGATCACTGTATGATCAGACTCATCCACCATGCATGTTTTCTGACCTGTCTCACAAACACCTACTGGGCACAGCCATGGTAACCATGGCCGCCAGGCCACGGGATGGGCAGGGTTCTGACCACTGTCTTGAAAATCAGACCCTTCCAGGTATATGCCAGCTTCTTTGCCTCGCCAACGGGACGCGCTGGATGTAATGCAATTCAGTTTTGTAGAGTGTGTAACTCAAGCCCAATGAACGTAGAGTGTTAGCGGGCACGTCAGGCGTGTTTGCGGAACCCGGGTCACTTTACAGACGCGGGGCCTTCACATGACGAGGACCCGTTTCAAGGTTTGAAAAACATATCCTGCAGAGAAAGAGGGGACAGAGCAGGTTCATTCTCTGGTGTCGTCGACCGGTCTTCGCCGTACTAGTAGCAGTTATTAATAAATAGGGCATCTTTGCTTTAAAATGTATAAATACATTTTGCCGCACAAGCGCGTGGCTGTGAAAACTAACAAGGCCTCAGGAAGCACTGACTTCGGCCTCAGTTTCTAAGGGGGGGGGGGGGGGGGGGGGGGGGGGAGATTCCTCAGTAGAAGTCTGACTTAATTTAAGAGTTCCTGGCCCTGCACAGAAACCGCTGACAAATGGATTTTGAATTAAAAGGGCATCCCCAAAGTGATCGTTTCGAATTAGCTATAAACTGTATTGGGGGGAGAGAATGTGGTCTGAGGCTAAATTGCCGATTTTGATGCTGGAAACCAAGGTTCGAGCCTCGGTCGCGTCCACATCCTGTGATTCGGGGCAATTCACTTAATCTCCCCGTGCCTGACTGTGTCCTTGTGTAACGTAACCGGTGCTCATGTAAAGCGCTGCAATATCTCGCGCTATATAAATCTGCATTGACATCTCTTAGCCTGCTTTTGTGATATATTCTCGATAAGACCGATAACCTTTTTTGCCACTAGGTGTCGCCATAAAACCAGAAAAAGGTCCTTCTTCTTTCAAGTCTGTCTGCTTGAAAGCGGAGTGGCACCCACAGGCGCCTTTCACGCCAAATGCTTCTGTGATCAAAGGCTAGTTTCCGCTGATTAACTCACTCCTTTCTTGGAATTGGAATGGTGACCTTTTAAAGTACTACTTAAAAGATTTTCCAACAGAAATTGTGGGTTTTTAATCTGTCACACCGATTTAACGCCCAAGAGTCAACCTTCCTCTTAGAACTGAGGTCTACTGCAAAAGTTCAACTTCGTGATTACTACAGTTATGGGAGTAAGGAGGGACAGGCAAATAAATCCACTGTGTTACACACACATTATTTGGATTCTGGGAAAAAATTCACCAATAAGATTTGCCTTAAAAGCCATGAATAAAGGTTGCCTTCCAAATTCTTTTTTTTAAAAAAAGCAGCGCACAAACGACCGAAAATATCCAACCTTCAACCGAGAAAAAAACTAATCTTTAATACGGTCCTTTTCAACAGGTTTCCCTGAAGTAGGGTAAATTGTTGACGTCTATTGTTCACAGTTTAACGATAGTATTTTGAATTTCTTACACAAATTCCAGAGATGATCATGGATAGTGTCCTCCCAGTGGCGACCCTCCACACCCAGAACACGTGCAGCACCGAGGCTGGGATGCACAGGTCATGGTGCATGCGCACTCGACCTGTTTGAAAAGGTTCTAGGCCATAGTTACTTAAACTGTAGCGGCAGGCAGCTATAGCTGTTTCAGATAAGACCGGTAGGGCAGTGCACGGGGGGAGGGACATGGGGGGAGGGTGCTGACTTTTAGTTGTTACCATTTTATGTTTCCTTTTCGGGCGGGGCTGCTCTGCTTATGGAGCAGGGCAGGGGAGGAGTGGTTTGCCCACTCCTGAGTCTGCAATTACTGTTTGGTCGGCCCTTTCGGGCCGTCCAAACCAGTCATGCGCACTTTCCCCATCTCCATGCAGACTGCATTGCAGGCTGCATGGAGAACATGGCCACCCCTCCAGCCCCTAGCTGTGCGCTATGTCACGGCGCTCAAACAAATCACAACACTGCATTGCAGCGTTGTGATTGGCTGAGGGGAGGGAGCCTGGCTGCCTGTCTGCTTCTTGTCCATGTCAGAGGCAGGCGAGCAGGAGCAGAGAAGAGGCGGTACCCGGCCTCAAGGTAAGTTTATTTTTATTGCGACCCCCCCCCCCAGAGTGACCCCCCCTCCCTTTCTGTGGGCAACAGTCCCCCACCCACGAGCCATGCCGGCCGCAACTGGTGGGCTATCACCTAAGTGAGAACAGTGTCAGAATATGAATATACACTCACTCATCCACCTACACACTCCTCCCAGTGAGTTAAGGGACAGTTCCAGACATATGTCTGTTACCTGTATGTCACTCACGCATCAGCTGTTTGTAATGAAAGTTTGTAAAACTCTGCGAGGCTGGATCTGTGCTGAAGAAATGGAAGACTGCACTTATTACCTTCTTTGAGAGAGAGAGAGCTATTGCCAAGCTGTCCCTATTCTGCGAGGAACACAAGCTTGCACTGCTGTTGCCAATTCGTACCTGCTTGTGCTGATGCTAACCGAGCTGCCAGTTCTCTGAAGGTGCACTTTTTCGGCCCCAGATGTATCTGTTGTAGGAACAGGGGTGTTTCCACATCTTATTTATAAAAAAAACATAATTTGAATGCCCTTGCATAATATTCCCAGGCCAGTCAGAAGATTTTATTGAACCCAGGACAAAGCTAGTTGTGGTGTCCTGAACCACACACCTTAGTTTCAATCTCAGAGTCCCAGCTTTACCAAACTAGGTGACCCAGGACAATTAGTTTTCTTTCCTCTGCTTTCGTTTCAGTGATGATCGCATTTGAGAGTAACTTGAAATAATTGAGTTCAGTGTGTGCACTGTACAAAACCCTCTCTTGTATAGGGTTTTATAGACTATAATGTTGCTCCATTTAGGACAACAGTAAAAGTCTTGTAGGCAAGGCATGAGACAACTGACTTGCCCCTTGGGTCACTCATACCATTTTCATTAGGGCAGAAGGGGGAAAGGATGCGATAACCTGAATTCCACAATGCCTCATCAGGAGACCTGGAATCAGTGGCAGCTTCCAAGCGTCACCGAACAGTGCGACGCGAGGCCGGGACTCTTTCCACTGTGCCTTCTTGCTATTACCAGCACTTTTGGGAGCCCCTTAGAATAGTTCAGGATTACTTTACAACAACCTTTCTTGTGTACAGTTTAATAGGCTATAATGCTGCTCCATCACAAATAAAAGGCTTTTATAGGTGAAATCAAGACAGCTGATTGGCCTCTTGAGACATTAAATAAATGGTCACAGCATAAAGGGTATGGTACATTTTTTTAAAGCAGCTCAGAGCAGTTACATACTCTAAGGTGCTAAGAGGAAACAATCCAAAATACACTTTTGTTATGGAAAATGTTTGCACCTCAGTTCTAAATAAAGCTGCAGTCACCAACATTTGCAGAAGAGAGTGAGGTCCAGGCAGAGCCAAGAGCTGTTCCCTAAAGCCTCCATGGCACTGCTTTTTCAGACAGGATGTAACACAGATTGGGCTGCAGAGAATTATGGGATCCAGCAGGCACATCCTCACTACCGCAGCCATGTTGGTGCCAGCAGCGAGGCAGGATATGCTTTGGTGTCGAGTGTATAGTTTGTGGTCTCAGGATCTATGCATTCCCACTGCCCATATCCAGTCACTTGCGAGTGTGGCTTGGCAGCATGGTCTGTTTTATAGTGCAGACTGTGGTAACACAGTCTCACCTGGGGAAGAATGCTGCATACTGACAGCCCACTTATAGCCTGTTACGAGGCCTCCCAATCACCCCTCCCCTTTCCCCGTTCTGTGGCCGGTCAACATGCCCTATGAAGCAGGGATTGTTTTACAATATTTTATGCGAGATTCCTGAGGAAGACACGTGACCCCATAGGAGCAATATATAAGCACTGAGACAAGTTGATTATAAAGAGACGTGTCCATTCTATAGCCCCCCTGCTGTTCATCTTGTGACATGGACATGGAGACACCAGTTAAAAACATTCTTCGATCACCAACCTAGAATTTGAATATAGGTCTAACAGTTTGACAAAGGGAGAAAATAAATGTTGATATAAGTAACATAACCTCACCCAAACCAGGGAACCCAATAACTAGGAGACTGTACAACCAGTGAACAGCAGAACTCTCAAATGCACCCCAGGGCAAGACATGGAACCCGCAGATTAAGCATACTACATGAGGTAGGCGAGGACTCACCCTATCTGATTTTATGAATAGGTCATTAATCCAAAAGCGGTTTGCCTATTTCTTGCAGTGGTTTTGTACTTCCTGTTTATTTACACAAATTATACAATGCCACTCACTCTTTAGTGTGTTAGCCACCTGTGTTGTGCCTGTTTTTTATGAGTGTATATATTATTGAATGTTAGGGAAGGATACACTGCTGCTGTCCATGTTGTATCTTCATTGTGTTGTGAAGCTCGGCATAAAACATTCCACTCAACATAAGATAAAAACGATCCACATTGCCACGCTTCTTTTAATGCATGATGTGAGTGAAAAAGTGAACCCACACAAAATATGTGAGCATAGTTTACTTTCAATTTTATTAGTGAAACAAGCGTGTTTTTTTTAAAATGGCGGTAGGCAACTTTGTAAAGATCTAAAATATAGCTGACGAGTGGCTTTGTGTCATGTATTTCACCTTCATCCAATTTTGGCATTTTAGTCATCAGCACTTCGCATGCTGGGCGTTTTGATACCATAATGAAACTATTAAAAGCAAAACTGTGGTATCCTATGTTATAGTGCCAAAGCGCAGAATTGTCAAATGCAAAATAAAGATTTAGTTCCTGGCTTTCTGCCTTTTTACATCTCGCCTACACAGCGCGCAAGCGCTTCTTTGGAGTGACCTTTTGGAATCCCTCTGTACTTTTTTGGAAACTCGTGCATGTACTGCACTATTTCCAATGAGCCCTCGTGCATGTACGGCGTTTACCTTGCAGGATCGAGCAGCGGCACCATATGTTTGCAATTATCGCACCCGCCGCTGCTCGCTCCTGTAAGGTAAACGCTGTAGATGGACTTTAACTTTCGTGGCCGCGGGGCCGCACTTGTCTTTCAGCGCTTGTTTTCTTGGCTTCGGTTCCAGGGACTTTTCATTCAGTCTCACTGCCGTCTGACTTCGTAATGAGCTATTTCCTGTGACTACGCTAATATGGCTAGCAGTCAAGCTGCCAACACGGCTCCGTGACGCCGAAGCATTCTCTTCCATCATATCTATCGTCGCGCGTATTCCAGCTTCAACTCCGATGTGGTGTAAGTGAGGTTTCGGAGTATCAGTGGTTCAAGTGTACTATAAAATTAAGTTTTTGACACTTTATTTTCCCCTCATTTAATTACAGTGGAGGGAAATAGGCTTAAACGGTTTCTGAAGTTGGTATCTCAGTTTGAGGTAGTGCCAAGTATGTGCTTTGATGTTTGAGAGAAACTCAGCTTCTGGTTAATTATCCGGTCTATTATCCACATCCATGCTCAGGACGGCTCCCGGCCGTCATGAGTCACGGTAGTCGTGTGCTCATGACGGCCGGGACCCATCCAACCATTGCCGCTCTGCCCACGCACGGCAAATTCCTCGCCTGTGCGGGTGAATTAATTAGTGGGCGGAGTTCAGACGGCTCCCGGCCGTCATGAGCACACGCCCACCGTGATTTATGACGGCCGGGAGCCGTCCTGAGTACCTGAGCGCCACGTCCAGCCCCACCCCCCCTCGCACCGCGGCAGAATTTGCCACGCGTGGAAAGGGTTATGTGAGTCTCTCTGCCACCCAACTCTGTAGTCAGGACACCTATTCTGATCATATGTCCCAGTGTAATATGAAAGCTCCTTTTTTGGACTTCGTTTTTGTTTTGTCGGAAAGCTAAAATAAATAATGTCTCTCATTTACCGGTGCAGGAGATTTGGCTCATTTCATTTACCTTCTTGTGTTGATCCAATTAAAAGCGTTATTTTAATGGGCAGCACATCCTCTACATATGATTGGCTAGGTAAACAGGGGTTGTCTAAGTGAGAAAAGATCAGGAACTCATCTCGCTCGCTTTCAGTATTATTTTCCTCACGTGGAGCGTGCAAACCCGGATCTGCCGTGTCAGTAAAAAGGTTTTGCCCATGACCATTTTTAGTTGTCTTTTTGCTACCCTCACTAAATTCATATCTCAATAATTTCTCCTTACTTTACTGACAGACTGAGGCATGCTGCCTCACCAACAAATCCTCGAAGCCGCTGGCTTTGTAAACAAGTCTTTTCTTGCTGAGTCCATCTCCTGGGCCTGCGTAGCGCATTTCACAAACCATGTCCATCCAGAAGAGGAGTTGCGAATTGTTATTCATCTCATCAGAGACCTGTTGCAGAAATTTGAATGCAGGGGAAACAAGCATTTGCAATGCAATAGGTCTCGCATTGAGCTATTGGCATTGTAAATGACAATGTATTTTATGTTTTGGGTTTTAAAACATAAATAAAAGCCTTTTCATTTACAATACTAATGGCTTGAACTATCGTAAATGCGAGACCTATTGCATTGCAAATGCTTGTTTCTTCTAGTAAATCACGGGTTAAACAGCCAAGTGGGTGACAGGACACAGAGGCCTTTCGGATGCAAACGGCAGTATCTTCTGTTAATTAGCTACCATTAACGCTCCTCAGAAAATCAGCTTGCTAAAACGATCTTTTTACTAGAACTATACCAGTATCAGCAAGTTAGAGAAAAGAAAAATAATGACCTTTCACCTCCTCTTCTCCAGCCCATCGTCGGGGGTTTGTGTGATTTAGGTTGCGCTTCACAACACCACTGTGGTGTGTGTACCCTGCCTCAAACAAGTGCAGCACAGGCTACAAAGCTGGCATGCGAGGGCTGCCAGTGGCGCAAGTCATTCTATCCATTCTCCTTCTCACCATATATCAAAAGCAGGGCCACTGGAATTATGCGGCAGGGGAGGGCAGTATTATGCGCCAGTAGAGAGCCAAATTATGCAGCAGGTTTGAGTAAATTATGTGGCAACAAAAGGCAAATTATGTGGCTTAATGCAGCACATTTTGTGATTGAATTTCTTCATTACTTTGGCATTTTTGCACTTGTTAACGCTGTCTGGGCATTGGTTGCACATCATTACTACCAGTTTAACATCTAAATAAAGCAATAAGCAACAGAAAAGTGACCAGTAAACCATTGCAGAGTCTTCCACTGCGTGGCAAAATGTCTTGCTACATTTTTAGTCACGTTTGAACCGTTTGAGCTAGAAATAAAAAATATTTTGTTTAAAATCTGCAGATTATGCAGCAGACGGTGGATTATGTGACAAATGCAGCAAATCTATATTTATTAAAAAAATGCCACAGCTGCACAATCGCATAAATCCAGTGGGCCTGGCTATAAGCCAGCTCTAGCTTTAGAATCCATAAGGTAGGAGCGAAGCCTGACTTCTGATGCATAGCCGCAGTCACTACAATAACGTGGCAGGAAAAACTGGCCGATGCAGTAAGGAAAGCAAAATACAGCAGATTTTGTAATTAAAAGCAAAAGTGATGGCACGTTGTGGGGTATCATTGTACAGCTTGTAAGATATTTTAACACCTGCAGGTATCAAAACCACATGATTGACGAATCATTAGACTCTGCAGATTCATAAACATATTCTGCAACATTTTTGACCATGGAAACAGGAAGCCATTTTATGCGCACTGTCCTCTCTATCTCCCAATTAAATTACACAAAATTATTTGTCATACAAATATGCAAAGTAAGTACACAATTTGATGTAGCCCTCGAGCCTCAACCACTAAAAAAACTCACAAGTCATGAAAACTGACAGGCACCCCTTGATAATCGCACACCTGCACACAAATGAATTAGGCTCCGAGCTTTAATGAAAATGACTTGAAAGTCATACCCCTGACTACCAAAAGGGGATGCAGTGCCCCACTAGTGGCAGATTGTGCTCTATGAAGGTGCTAATTAACAGCACTAAAGTTTCACCAAACAAAATATAAACCAATGTGTGCACACTTATAATAAAAGATGCCCATCATGTAATATGCACACACCAGCTACCACTAACAACCTGTCTCCTGGAGTGCAGTGTTGGGTTAATTCTGGGTTCACTTTCTGGGGTTTTCCTCAACCAACCCATTGCAACAAAACAACACAAAAGGCGTGTAGAATAGTATTGTAAATGAGATATGCACTATTTGAAGGCCATCCATAGTCACTGCACTTTTCCAAGACCCTTTTTCTGATATTGTTTACAAAGCATCTTCTCGCACCATACTTACTGGCCATGATCTTTGGGGATATTACTCTTCAGCACTGTGAGCTGAGCTCTCTGAAGCAACAGGCTCAGGATGCTGGTGAGGTTCTGGTAGATCTCCTGCTACCCATCTGTAGCTCTCCTGTGTGCAGCCCAGCCTACTAAACTAGAAGTGATTGCTTGGTTGAATTATTATATGTATACCTTCATTGAAAGTAGGCATTTGAGATGTACATGTGTTACTAGAAGCTGTCAGGGAAGCTTTACTCCCACACAGGCGAGCAGCCGGTAGCAGTGCACGCATCCCTGCACGCACAGGAGGAGTACAGTACAGATGGCAGCTTCGCCATCTTCACTTACATACAAAGTAGGTAGCAGCACTGCACGCTTATCTCACACACAGAGAAAGCATGACAAGGGTAGCACCAATGCAACCGTCCTTGAGGTACAGCATGGGGAGCGCTACAAGTAGGGTGACCACCTCACACCAGGTCATTATACTGTCTCCAGTCCTCAACTTTCTACCTCTAAATCTTTGATTTCAGCTTTGGCAGTATGATTAGTTCAATGGAAGCAAAACAAGACAAAATCACTCAGAATGCATTGGGCCTTAAACATGGTACAATGCTAGCAGTAGATACATAAGTTTCCTTCTGGCTCACCTCCTCTGACTGGTCCTACTTTCCATCTTCCTGGGCCTCGCCGATCCTCTTGCTGGTCCTCTACATCATCCCCTGCTTCTTACCTCCAAACATGTCCCCCACCTGAAATCAGGCAGGTATGGCTGTCTAGCAGGGGCAGACTTGGTGGCCTAGCAAGGGTGCCATAGCTTCTAATGCAAGCAAGGAAAATAGGCCCTCTTTATTGTCATATAGTTTTATTGTTAGCAGTGGTGGCCGGTAAGTTTAGGAGGGAGGGGGGTGGACGGGACACAATCGCACATCCACATTCACAACCATGCATTCACACGCGCGCACACACGCAAACACATCCATTCATTGCCATACATACACACACACACCAACCATTAATTTAAAAAAAACACACACTTACCTGCACTTCTACCTCGGAGGTCCCAGGAGACTTGGGACTGCTGCCTTCCCTCACTGGCTCACCTAAGGTCTGCCAGTGATCAAGGCAGCAGTCCCAACGTCATCACAGAGTGGAATGGGGCCAGTGAGACTGCTGACCCCACCCCACTCTGTGATGAAGTGTCACTGATTGACCCTCGTCCCTGGGCGCTTCAGGGCTCAAAACTGAAGCGCCCAGGTGTGAGGCAATCAGTGACGCTGCCCCTCGTCACTGAGGGGAGGGCCTCAGCGACATGTGCTGAGCTGAGGAGGTCACGCCCACAGCAGCTGTGACTTTCTCAGCCCAGCAAAGTTCAACTCAGGCAGCCAGGAGCCTGCACATTTGCCAATGGACTGGCCGCTGCTGATTGTTAGGCATTAAAAAGCAGCAATACCAGGGGTGCAGTGGGCCCTTCATACCCTTGGGCTCTGGTGCCACTACACATGGTCCACTATTCACAGCTACACCCCTGGACAGACTGGGGGCCTGGATGTCTCTTTTTCACCCAGAACAGCTGTGAACCAAAGCTATGCAGAGGTGGCTCTGAAAACATCAAATATGCTGCTAAACAAAGCTTTAGGAAAGCAGTTAGCGATAGATGTACTAGTTATGAGAAGTGTATCCCCAGCAGTGATGAGGCACCCATCACCCAAGGCTCTCATCCCAGTTTTGTGGACTTTCTTGTAACCCGATTCCCAGTTTTTATTAGGAGTGAATGCCCTCAAAAGGGAACCCGGCAGGGACCCTCTGAACACTTGTGCTTTGTTTAGGTTGAGCCTGTAGCAGCGCGCATGCGCTGCTCTGGCGAGACTTCTTGTAAGGGGCTTCAGAAAGATCACCACACACTTGTGCTTGTTTTTTTGTTTTTCCTAGGCTATTGGGCTTTGTGTGCGTATTTCTAAGAAAGACAGCACGCAATTGGGCAAAGGTGGGTGCATGTCCCGCCTTTGCTCCGCCCACAGCCTATTGCTTGCGGTTACCCGCACGGGCCACATCTGTTTTCCATTATCGTGCACAGATGCGTGCACGATAATGCAAAACAGATGTCTCGCTGTGGATGCGTGCGCAATAACGCAAAACAGATGTCTCGCTAAGGCACGCGCGCACCACTCGTGTGCTTGTTTGCTTTTGGAAAAACTGAAACGAACACTGAAGTGGTTAGAGAAGGGAAGGGAGGAGCAAAGGCTCCGCGTGCGTGGTACAATAAAAAAAAAATATTATGACTAATAACAGACAGAGAAATATATGTGGAGTTGTGACCACCAATACGGAAGACTGGAATTGACACAAAATAAAATGCATGAACAGGATAATGTCCATTTTGTTTAGGTAAGACAAAAAGAAACATATGGGTAAATAACATTACATCACAAGGCTGCTTTCCATGGCGCAGCTGCAAACAGTATTTCGGGTACTATCTCCTGATGCACTATGGCATGGAATTCATTGATTTTGGGCATTTAAAAGAGGCAGCGCTTGTTGCCAGGGGGGCACTTTAGAGAGTGGGCATTTCAATGTTACATGTGTTATATATCTGGATGCAGCAGCAGCGAAAATACCAGTCGGGAGGCACACTATGCTGAGCACAGATTTTTAACTTATGTGTTTAAGCCACGCCCTTAATAACATCGACCACGCCCCTATGAGAGAACCTCCACGCGACTTAAAGCCCTGGCAAAAGCAATGGTATAATAACATGCCTTTCAGAACAGACGTTGATATTAATAGTAATAAAAACAATTGTAAAAGGCATCAGCAACAAGTATTTTAAAAAAAGTTCAATAAAATAATAGCTGTGATGATGAAAATAGCAGGGTTGGCCATCTGTATAGCTCACAGTGTCAGCAGAATTGCTTTTAGGCACTTAGATAAGTATTACAAACTCATGTGAACAGCTGGCAGTTATCTAGCAGTAAGCACTTGAGAACACTTGTGCTCTTCCACAGCGCTGTAATTAACAGGCAGTCCTGTTACCAACTTCACTCACTTCATCCACCCCTGAAGGATGAAATGCGGAGCTAGCGCCCTCGTGATGTAAAGCTGCGACCTGCAGCAGGCTGCGCGTAGATCACAGCACCAATCGACGAGCAGTCTCTCTCAGCAGCTGCTCCAGAGGGAGCAGCGCAGGCTGGGCTCAGAGCTGTCCGAACCCGAGCAGGGCACGACCATAAACCCAGGGCTCCCCCCGCCGCCCTCCTTTAGATGCAGCTCCCACCGTAAGGTGCACCCGCCCGCGTCACGGTTGCTTACTTGCAGCCAGGGTCAGCTCCCAGAGCCCCGCAGGCGCCCACCAGGACCTCGCAGCATTTGTGGGCGCTTCCTGCGGTGCACACGCAGCATCGCCCCTGCCACATTCCGAATGATTCCCGCCCTCCCTCCTGGGGCCCTGGGCTTTGCCTGGCCTATATATTACGAGTGGCGATTAATTGGCTGTCAAGGGGACGGCTCCATGCAGAGGAGAATGGAAATATTAAAAGCTCCCTTCGCTTCAGGGCGCCGGGGACCCTTCCGCGACAACGACAGTCTGTGCAAGGCAGACTGGGGCTGAGCTCACGTCTGCTCCTCTGTCTAGCGGCTCCATGCCCTGTGAGATTCCTGTAGCCAGTCGTGGCTTTTTTACTGGGCAGCGCTGTGCATTCTGGGACCTGTAGTTTTGCTTCTCTCATTGTGGTATGAACCGCCTAAGGCACAGCATGCAAAGGGTCGCAGGCCAAAAACAAGCATTGGCATAGCCAATAGGTCTCGCCTTTGGGACTTTATAAGTGTTTAGCCATGCAACACTTGATGTTGCACCAAGGATATTGTGCTGGATAACTAAACACTTATAAGGTCCCAAAGGAGCGACCTATTGGCTATGCCAATGCTTGTTTGTACTGCCATTGCTCAGACCTGGCACACTTAAAGCTCTGATCAGAAAGTACAGCATGGATAGCAGCAGTAAAGCATCCTTCAGGAACAGCAGCAGTGCAAGCTTCCCTCACACACAAGGTGCTGCACTACCTGCAGGCATACAAGGAAATGCTCCACCTTTTGCATCATAAAGTGCTTCAAGTAGTTGACAGGGGTTGTAATTTTGCAACTTAGTCCAGGGTTCTCACTCGTGCAATATAAAAACTACGTAAGCAAATACAGAATTTTAAAACGGTTTAGTGAATAACACATAGAAAATAAAACAAAGCAGAGTTTGAATTGAATGCTGCCCTTGATTTCAGGGAATTGGAACATGTTTGCTGTGACATAGGTTCCATGTTGCACCCAGTGCTTAATTTGTAAACAAATAAGTGTTGAGGCTCTAGTTGGGAGCCCACTGCAGCTTGCCCCATACATTGCCCCTGCCAGCTGCCAATGACAGTATAAACACAGCTACTAACCATCACACTCTTACAAGTGTGACAATTCATACTATTCCAAGCCCCTAAAGCTACAAGTATGGCTTGGGAGGCAGGTATTAGTCATTGTAAATGTATATTGAAATGATAAACAGCTGTTGTTGTGCTCATACCTAAAATAGCCAGATAGCGCCACCATGTGGCAGACTACCATAAGCCCTTGTGCTGGCAATTAGGTGTCAGTGCCGAGCACCGGAAACCACTGGCTCAAATTAAGCACTGGCTACACCGCACTGAGGAGGCCCTACAAGTCTGAAACCTGTCTGGGGTTGTTTGTGTTCCTGCTCAATGGGAACCTGGACAGTCAGTTCAAGTCGAACTGTTCATGTTGGAGCAGGACCAAGACTGACTTACATATTGTTGCTCCCTGTTTGGAGAAGGGCAGTCAGCAAAACAATGATGAACTAGAATGTGGCTTGAGCAATTGGCTGAGATTCCACCCATCACATTTTGTTGTTTTATAAGGAACTGTGAGGTTTCCTGCTATGCCCGAGCATTGGTCTCTTTGGAGCTGTGGTATTTTCACTCACATACCTGACATTTCTGAAGCACCTTCTCATGCGTTGGATATTGCTTAGAGATAAAAAATATATATATATATATATAAATGATACTGAGCTACACGTTGGAGGGATTGGACCCAATCCTCAAAGCTATGTGCGAGCGTAAGTCATCTTTACATGCGTAATTGGCAGGATTTACAAGTTCAAAACCACCTTATCTAATACACAAAAGTTGGATTCACACTTTTGAATGGATTTACTGCGATAAATAGTTTAATGAGAATAAAATCTCAGGAGGGTGGGTAATATAGTCCGGGAATGCCCTGTTAGTTTATGAATATGCAACAAGTGCACATTTGTAAGCATTCAGAAACTTGTCTTGGATCACCTGGAAACAGGGACAAGATTTACTCCTTTCAAAAAGCAGGAAAAAATTCATTTCCAGGATATGAACGGGGAAGATCACGGCCAAAAATATTAGTAATGAAGGGTAAGGGATTTCTCATAGGGAAAATAAATTTTCCCTGTGGAGAGAAAAAATACAGGTTAGTGCTTTCACTTATGAAACAGGTTTCTCATGCAAACAATATAAGCATGTAGAATTCTTGCAGAAGAAAATGGAATTCACAGAAGTTTTCCAGGCATTACTTAGATACCTAATCTAGGTTGAAATCCTACTGGCATTGATTTCCATCTTTAGGACTCAATCAGGCTCTTTCCTTTATTGAAGACCCATAGAAATTGGTGAGAAAAGTAGAGAAACTAAGGATTTAAATACAGATTGAAAGTATTATTGCAGTTCTTACACCTGTCAGCCTTATGGTGGACTTCACCCAAACTTTTTTGCCTTACCCCCTCTTATTTTTGCTGATCTCTGTTTTGCTGGCCATAGGTACATTGTGCACTTTATCACTGATAAGCAATGCTAAAGTGCATGTGCTCACTCCTAAAAACATGGTAACATTAGTTTATCCCCAACTGGCATATTTAATTTACTTTGAAGTCCCTAGTAAAGTGATGCAAAATGTCCCAGGGCCTGTTAATTAAATGCTACTTGTGGGCCTGCACCACTGATTGTGCTACCCACTTAAGTAGCCCTTTAAGCATGCCTCAGACCTACCATTGTAGCCTGTGAGTGCAGTTTTAAACTGCCATTTTGACCTGGCAAAAGAATCCTTTTGCTGGGCCCAAACCTTCCATTTTAATATACATAAGTAACCCTAAGCTAGGCCCTGGACAGCCCAGAGGACAGGGTGCAGTGTATTAAAAAAGTTGTACATGTGCTTTCAAGTTTCATATGTCCTGGTAGTGAAAAACTCCTAAATTAGTTTTTTTACTGTTGTAAGATCTTCCTTTCCCACAGGATAACATTGGAGTTACCTTATTGCAATTAAGAAGATGTAACTTCGAAATGAGAACAGGTAACCAGGTCATGTTCAGTGTCTTTGGAATTGTAATGAAAAATCTTCTGTTATGGTAAAGTCGAATTTTAAATTGCAGTTTTGAAAATGCAATTTTTAGAAAGTTGGCATTTTCCTGCCTTGGCCATTTAGTGACTGTAGCCTGTCTCTGGGTCACATAAGTGGATGTAGCGGACAGTTGGGCTTTGTGCATTCCTCCTAGACAGCCACACACAGTAGAGAGCTAGGTGTGCTTAGATGGGTCATTACTGGTTGGATGGGAGGGTGTAGCTGGGCACATCACTACTTACACTTGAATAGGCTGTGTCTTGCCTCCACACAAAGGGCTGCATGCCCTCTATAGTTAGTCTGTAGCCAGGGCAGGAAATCTGTGCACTTCGAAGACATTTCTAGAAGTTTCTCCCCCCTTCCAGAAGAAGGGCACCATGTATGAAAACTAGACCTTTGGCACCACTTCTTTAGTACACTTCTGGACCTGTGGATACTCTGCCAGGTAGAAGGGTTGCTGTGCTGCTGAAAGGACTGCCACTTTACTGAACTGTTGCTCTGAAGGAACTGCTGCCCTGCTGTGCTGTGCTGACCTGTTGAATGACACCCTCTTGCCTAGGTGAGAAGGACTGGACCTGCATCTGTAGAACCCAGGACACCAAAGTGACTCCAAGGGCTAGTTGGCTGGCCTTCTGACTAGAGCCTCAGGGGCAGAAGGCTCCAACAACCTTAAGCCCAGAACTTGGAATCTGCCATCTGCGAGTCCTATCTGCAAAGTGGTGCCACCCCAGTCCTGGACCCTTGGAAGAGGGCCTGAAGGACTCTGTTCTGCTGTGTGGCACTAACTCAAGCAGAACTGGCACCTCGCCTCTGCTGCAAGGGTTCTCCCGACACAGGGCATCTGCATCAACCTTGCAGCCCGCATCTAAACCACCATCTTCAAAGCTTTCCAGCTGCAGGACCTTGCATTGCAAATCACTTGTTGAAGACAGCCTCGACGATGATGAAGGTTTTTGCATCGCAGCTCCACAGCTCCTCAGAACTGAGGTATCGCATCAACTGCGCAACACATCCAGACAACGGACTTTGCATCGCAAGCTCTTATAGAATGCAATCCTCAACAACTGCCTCGCATCACAGCTTCTCAGAACCAATGTATCTCCTCGGCTGTGCAGCGCATCCTTGATGCAGGACCTCGCAACGCGCCACAAACCAGGATTTAAGGTACTTTTGCTCAGCAGGCCTCACTGGGTCCCTATATCTGGCCCACGCTCCATTGTGATCGGCCTGAATTTGTGATTCTGTCCTCATCTGACGCGACCAAATATCCACAGTTGCCACTTTGTGCTTTTTGGCGCTATATTTACTGACATCTTTAAATCTGCAAATCTGCGGTTCTACTGATTGGATTTTGGTCCTTTAGGTCTTCTTTTATTTATTAAACAATAATCTATTTTTCTAAATCTGGTGTGGGATGCCTTTGTGGTGTGTTTCCACTGTGTCACTGTTTGAAGTACTGCATACATACTTTACACATTGCTACCTTTAAGTTAAGCCTGACTACTCTGTGCCAATTTACCAGAGTGTTGGGCACAGTTTAATTGGGGTCTGATTGTGACTTTACCCTGACAAGGGTTGTGGTTTCTGCTTGAGTAGGGATTTTACCCCCTCTCAACTAACAGCTTAATTTCTCACAGTATGATTTCATAGGAGCTACTCTGCAAGATGCAATTATGTGGGTAATACATAAGATGTGGGCCAAAAGTAGGGGTATGGAAGTAAAACTGGACAAGAGGGTAGGTTAAAGACACTGTAAGAAAGCAAGAAGAATAGAAGGGCGCAGGAATGTTTATGTGTAGGAAAAACAAGTGGTGTACAGGGGATCAGGAAGACTCTTGGCTGCCATCTTGACTAATGTCCCCCAAGGCAGCATTCTAAATTGCCAGAAATTCACCTGAGAGACAGTAGCATATCATGTCCCAGTGTAATTATTTTACCCAATAATGTTAAACCATGAACAACGATCTAAACTTTAATGGGCAAATATGTTTCAGGGATTTTTGTGAGTATTGACAATGTGCAAGGAACATTGGATGCAGGGATCTGCATCCTGATCTGTCGGCCTGACCCTTCTTCTGAGAACCAATCAGATCACTTGAATATTAATGTGCAATTCAGGTGACATCAGGAATTCGAGAATGCTGGATCATCTTTAATGCTTCATGCAAACCCAATTTAATGATCAAGTCTCTATGATAATTCAAATTCCCCAAAACTCTTTGTGAGATTCGAAATGCAAACTTCTATAAGTAGACCTGTGACGTCTTACTCCCTTTATGAAATTTGTTAAGAGTGCATGGCCAATCCTAAGGTATCTAATTGTCTGTCTTTTTGAGAGACAGAGAGATACCTTCCTGAGCAGACCAGAGGACATTTTCTTTCAATTTTACTTTCTAGGAACAGTTCAGTGGGTTTGTTCCCTGAATGTGTATTCTTTAGACACCCATGTATTTAACAGTTTTTTTTCTCTAAAGTTGGAGCTCAGTTTAAGTCTATCTTTACCTTTGATATGTCACTTTTTTCAATTTGAACAGTAGGATGAGGCACCCCGGATTTCTCATGATCGAAGCCAGTGCCGTGTGATGCCTTTTTCTAACAGGAGGAAATAGAGGGCTTGTGAAGAATCTTGTAATGTAATCGGGTTTGGGTGGCTGGTGATTTCCATTGGGTTGGTTATGTGGTCACATTGGCTGAGGAGAAGAGGTGTGCAATCAGCAGTCGGCCAGTGTTATTTGCAGCAGGCTTTGAAGTAGGAGGTGCTGAGGGAGAGAATGGGTGAGGACAGGAGTCCCTTGAAATGTTGCAATGTGGTAGGGGCAGTGCTCCACTAATGATACCATCCATTATAGGTTGTTTGGAGTGTGGGATTAATTTAATTTACCTGTGGGATGCCAGTTGCAATAATATGACATGCAAAAGAGGAAAAAGCCTGCAGTGGGCAAAATGATTACGGTTGACTGTCTCAAACACTTGTGCATAAGAGGTTCATCCCCTAAACTCTAGGACAATACATTTTAATTATTATGAAAAACATCTCTCCTGTAGATTACTGATAAATGTAAGCCTGACTCTCCATTCTCTGCCCATGCATTTGGACAGAAATGAGGATACTTTGAACACAGAAAAAAAATGTAAGCTTATCTTGAGCTGCGAGGGGGCAAGAGAGGATGATTACAAGTAGACCCACATTTCACTTTCAATAGTGTGCCATACTAAGGGACTTCCAAGCTTCGTAGGTAGTGGAAGGCAAAACAACACAATTGAGAATAAGGGAACAGCAACCTACTGCCTGAGATCACGTTAAAAAAAAGTGCCCTCATTTTGCTAGGTCTATCAGCAACATTCAACATGTTCAACCACTATAAGCTGCATAGCACATGATAACATCAGCAGGATGCAGAGAGACGTCATTAATCTGGTTTACATTTTTTACAGCTAAACACTAATCAAGTCAAAGCCAACGGGCGATAGGAGACGTAGCTGGTTTGAGGACAGTGAACACATTTTGATGTTATGTTCTTTAGAGAGGTACATCTTCAACTTTTTCCTAAAATGGAACAGTGTTAGGGCAGTCATGATGGGCCTGGTATGTTGTTCTAGAACCTGGGTGCGTAGCTGGAAAAGGCCTACTGTCTTATTTTTTATAATTTGCACTTCTTAGTTTGCAGTCTGATGGTATCCTAGCTGCAGCAGTGCTGAGAACAACCAGAGATGGTGAGCTTGTCTGCAAGATAAGTGGGGGTGCTGGTTCCGCTGGCTTTGTAAATAATGCTGCTGGGTTTGAAGGTGATGCTGACCAGCAAGGTGACTAAATGGAGTTCAGTCTGGATGTGGGTGATTTGAACACATTACTTCAGGCTCTGGATTAGATGCACTGCGCCGTGTAGGATGCTATTAGGGGGCGACAGTGGCGAGTCTCAGAGTCCACCGAGCAAGGTATTACCACCATCCAAATGAAAAAGAACAAGGGCTTGAACAGTAGTGCTGAGGTCATTTTATGGAACAAATGGTTTGACTTTCTGTAAGAAAACAGGGCTTTTTTGCAGATGTCCCCCACTTCTTGCCCTCATTTTGACTACTAGATGCTGGTTTTTGACTCTGATAATGCACTGAAGCTTGCGAACCAGGCTCCAGTGCCAGTGCTCTCTCCCTAAAAATAACACATGTAATTAGCTGCCCCAATTGACACAAGACCATACCTTCCTTGTATGTCGCTAGTAAGTGGTAATGTGGTACACAGGGCATGTGTGGTAAAGGGGTACTGAGGGCCTACAGCACTGGTTGTGCCACCCTGAGTGACCTAAGTAAACAGATGACAGCAGGCCTGTAATTGCAGTGTGCAGTAAGAGTGTTCACCGCTCCATTTCAACTTAGTCCTCACCATGTGTGACAGGGTCACAGTACTACTTTTAAGTATATGCCAGTCACCCCTAGAGAAGGTCTCTTGTGCCCAGGAGACAGGGAGCTGTATATTAGGAGTGTAGACATGTAAGTGCAAGCTTATATGTCTCTTTAGTGGCTTCACCATTAAAATACACTATAAGTGATAGGTGGTCCATGGGATAAAATGGGACTTGCACCCAGGCAGAACCAGGTTGTTAGCTCCCTTATAGTACCACCTAAATATGTCGAGTCTTGTGTAAAACGACACACCTTCTCTCCCCTGATAAAAATCTGGTGTCAAGGGAAGGCTTGTAGGTATCCAAGTGGCTACCTAGTGGTTGTTTACGGGGTTACCATAGCTGACTTGCTATGGCTGGCAGGCCTGGATTTTCCTACCCCAGCTGCTGCCAAGACAGGCTTCTGACCTCCTTCAAGGAAGTTTGAGAACTCCTAGGAGTCAAAACAAAGGCTTGGGCAGGAAGGAGGTCACGCTTCCCTCCTCCTAAGTGGGCTAGTGAAGTGACACATCAGAGCAGTGAGCATCAAATGCTTCACCGACCCTGATATGCATCTGGGCTGTCCCACTGAGGAGGGCACAGCCCTTCCCTTGCCCCAGGCGCGCTTGGACCCAGGCAAGGTGGGAAATAAGGTATCCAGGAAGGCTGATCACACCTCCAGGGTGAGCAGCCTCATCAGTACATCTACATTTGATTTCTGCCATTTTTAGGAGAACAGGAATAGTGGGCTCTAGGTAGAAAAAGTGACCTACACCACCAGATGTGGTCACCTCAGGGGCAGATTAGTTGTAAGGGACTAGCTGCCCATTGGCTACTAGCACCTACACTATTAACTCCCCTAAATCCAGGATTTAAGGCCCCCTAACTCCAGAACCTCAGTTTTGAGCAACTTACTTCAAAGAAGGAGCAAGAGAAAATCTGTGTCACAGACAACAGCACAAAGCAAAAGAGGGATATTGTGTCCCTGAGACAACAGAATTGGAACTGAGTGAATGACCCTCATCCTTGCCTAAAATCAATCCTCCTGAAGAGTGGGACCCTTGTAGAAGCGAGAAGCACCCTTAGACTCTCCTGGATTGGTGGGAACAGTCCCTTGCAAAGTGTAGGCAAAACAACACTCAGGAGTTAAATGGTGTAGTGCATTCTGGGAGTTCCTCAAAGTTACTTTTACCGCTACCAAGGCTTGTTGGTCACCAGTCCAATATCGACGCTACATTAAGAGGGCATTCCAAAACACCTGCAACCGACATCGGCAACGACCTCGCTCTTGTGATTTTGCACCCCCTTTCTGGCAGCACCGTGTCTGTGGAAAGAGCAGTTTTACTGCGGGTCCCATTTAGGTCTACTGACAGCCAGGACAACTACTGCACCCGGTCTCCACGAGCCAGGTAAAATTGAACTGACTATTGTGGCCTGGTCCTGGAAACTCCCCCACCCCACCTCTACTCTATGAGGGTGGAACACAAATCGAACCCTAAGTGACCGATTCTCACTAGTAGTTTTTGCCATTGACCGCAATGTTTAATCACAGCTGTATTTAACGCACTTATTTTCCATTGCTTTAAAAATCCGTAACTCCAGTTATTTGTTCATTTTGTTGTCTAAAATTATATAAAAATAAGCTCTATTTTTATAAATTTGAGTCGGATTTCTATGGAGTCATCTCAATTACTTATAAACCATAATGGTACTGTAAAATACTCAACACATGTTCTTCCAGTAAAGACTGACAGCTCTTTGCAACTCTACCAGGGCTGAGCTAAGGATTTATTGTTGTGAATCCAAGGATTATCTTTGAGACATTGTGATAATATTGCATGGTAAGGTTACCCAGCCATACACATAGCACTCCACTTTCCTACACTTGTTTTTTTCTTTTAAGAGAGATCTGGTACCATACTGGCTGTTTTTCTTTTTGCAATGTGTTCCTTGAGGCTGAGTCTATGACTCCCTTGAGGTGTGTGTCCAGGGTGAATACATGCGACTGGGCCTTTGGTGAAAGTAGCACTGTCAAGATACATGTCATTGAGCCAGGTTTGTACTATTTCTTGTTTGTTGTTCTTGGCAAATAACAGGAATTCTGTCTTGGTTGGGTTGAGCTTCAGGTAGGCACTGGACATTCAAATCTGGATGATGTGCAGGCAGTGTCTGAGGCATTGGATGTCTGAAGCAGAGGAGACAATGTGTTATTGCTTTAGATGGGTCAAAAGTGTGTGGTGTGATGTTATGGGCTTGTCATGCAGAACTGCTCTTCACGTGTCCAAAATCATCCACTGAGCACATAGGGTAGCAGAGATAAGGTCCAGGTTTAAAATGCCAGTGTTCATACAGCTTTCTTGTACATGTGTCGATATGTGTTTTTAGCATCTTTCCCTGCTTCATGGTACACAGGTGTAATTGGTGCACTTTGTGTGTGTTGTGGTACTGGAGGCTGTGTTAACACAGACTGCCTTGTTGCTGTGCCAGTGTTTGATCTCTGTCTATGAAAGAGTGGGCTAGTTTAACAGGGCCTGCTAGGCAAAATGAAAGAAAGCATGTGTCCCTTGTGCATGTTCTGGAGATTATAATGTTCTGGGGGTTTATAATAAAAAAATTGTTTAACATTATACCCCTCACAGATGGAACTATTCAGCAACAAATGTCCAAGTTATGCTGCAGCATTGACTAAACTATGCAGCAAAAAAAGGCAAATTACAGGGCATATTTGAGAATATTTTGTGCAGCACACTTTCACTATTTTATCATTTCAAAGCGCTTCAATAAAAATAATCTCACATTATTAGTACTAGCGTAAATATGTAATCAGCAGCTAAAAAGTGACCACTTAACCTTTGAATAGGGTTTGTAACTGTGCAGCACCATATGTGGCGATCTGTACTTGTAACATTTTATCCATGTGTGCTAGAAACACATTTTTTGTTAGACTCTGTAAACAAATGGGGCATTAAGCACAAGTGCTGTAAATCCATAATTATGCAGAAAAAGTTGCAGAATCACAGAAATCTAGAAGGCCGGAGTATATTACCAGTGCCTTTTATGGCTACAAATGAGTTACGTCACTTCTGTTACCTATAACCGCACGTGGTTAACCCATTTGTAGAGGTTCTCAGGAAGGAGATATTTGAGACATATTGGGGCAAAAACAGCAAGGCTGCCTATAATGCAGAGATAACATGAGGACCAAGGGTTTTTGTACGTTCAAGCACTTTCTCCATTGGCGATGGGAAGAAAGCGGGTCATTGGACATCGGTGAATACCATAAGTGGCATCCTGAACTCATGTAGCTCTGGAGTGGCACAAGTAGTATTCGAGGTCCCAACATATGAATGAAACCATCAAGGACAACATGGATGGTTCCTAATCAGTTTGCAAAGCACACAAAAAACAAATTGGTGACTGACAGACACTGGGTAGTTATGAACATGGTTACAAGTCACTACATTGATGGCACGTAGCATAGTCCTTTGTCAGGACTGCATGAGTATATCATATGGGAAGAATGATGGGAAGTAAATTCCCTTCTGAAATGAAAGAAGAATCTCCAGATAAGTAACACAAGAAATAATTACTTACTGGGAAGTATAGTCCTCAAGCATTGAGGTTCTGAGTAGATTTTTTCCTTTATTGAACAGTCACTCACTCCCAAGCTTGCCACCCCAAGAAATTATTTTGTAAATGCTTTATTATAATTTTACAACAACAATGCATTCAGATACACCTCGGCTATGCAGACTTCCTACTTGAGTAAATGCTTCTTCTGAAGATGTTAATCTTTCATAGATTCACATGCTTTTTTAAAGATTCACTTAGCTTAGTATGGTAGAAGGCTGTTTCTTCACCTGAAGTGGTTTATGATCACTGCTTCCCAACATGCCGATCGGAGCATGCATCCAAGTCTAAACAGTGATTATGTCTTTTGAATATATCTTCTTCCCTCCATGATGCTGCTGTACGGATCTCTTTGAGAAGCGCATTTGTGAAGGGGCTATCGTTGCAGCTGCTACTCTCGCTGAATGGGTTGGGATTTTGCCCAGTAATAGTCTTTGTTAGCCAGAAAGCAAGAGCATTTCATGTGTTCCATTGTTCATCTGCCCATACCTTATTTTGAGATTGCTTGCTCTTTATTGGTATTTTTATACAGCACAAAGAACTCAACTGAGAGTTTAAGGTGTTTTGTCCTGTCGACGTGGATCTTTGTTTGTGTTTTGCCTTGTGGATGACATATCTGAACAAGCATTGGCATAGCCAATAGGTCTCGCCTTTGGGACCTTATAAGTGTACAGCAATGCAACAGTTGCATAACTAAATACTTATAAGGTCCCAAAAGCGAGACCTATTGGCTATGCCAAGCGGCCGCGAAACTGAAAGTGATCGCGATCACGATTAAACATCAAAGCTAAAGTGAAAGTAATCACGGTAAAGGGCGGCGCGCGCGCCCACGCACATACACTGTAGCTCTAGGCTGGCCTGGTAGCACTTTATGGAGCCCTGTCAAGAAGTCTCGCCAGACCAGCGCATGCGCTGGGTCAGGCGAGACCTAAAAATCGATGTTACAGATTCAGTCTTCTTCAGAAAGAAATCCGAGAGCACTTTTGACATAAACTTTGATTGTGTTCTGAGGCTTACCCCCTCTTCCTTACTTTTCTGGCTGATGTAATTGACACTATAAGGTTAAGGTTATTTCACATCAGTATACAGGTTGAAACATTTTCACATCACTCTTTAGAACATTTATGTTGGACTCCCAGTTGGGAGTGGGGTTCGTTAGGAACAGAACAGTTCCCCAACAAGCCCTTCAAGAAATGTTTCAATAAGAATAGTACAAAAAGAGGGGCTCTTCCAAATCAACTGCGTTACTGTCACTAATTCAACTTGCATTGAATCGCGATGCAGACAAGAAGTCACTGGCTGTATGAGATTGGACTAAATATTATTGGGGTGGCATAGTACTGGAAGATTATCTTTGTACAGCCACCAAGATTGGAATATTTTCCATTTCTTTTCACAACATGATCTTGTACAAGACTGTACAGCCTGTCCCAAGATATCCAGGCAGTCTTCTGATAAGCCCAGATGTCCAAACTCTGTGCCTTCAGCAGTCAGGTAAATCAGGAGCAGGGAAACTGCTTTTCCTCCTTGGTCAACATTGATGGGAACTCTGGCAGGGCAAGGGATATGACTTTGAACTGACGGATCGGTTTGGACTACAATGGGTGCCAATCTCAGAGGAATAGGTGTTTTATTAAGGACAGAATCGTAAAATGGTACAGGTACCGAGGCATCAAAATCCTGTTACCCACAGAGTCTAACTGGTTAGTACATATATTTTTCATTGTTCTCAAGTATGTGCCCAGTCTACTCCGGGAAACATTCTTAATGACTGACGTATCTGAATATAGGTTTTGAAATAGCATACCACTGGCCAGATTTACTTGACTGACCAGAACTCAAACTCGGATGTGAGGATGTTGCAAGATGAGAAGACGACAAGTAAGACCTGGTGTTGTCTAACTGTGCAGTCGGTCATTGGTCATGAATTGTCTTATCTTTGTCTCCAAAGAACACTATATCTTCTTATTCTGTCTTACCTTTGTGACTAAGCCTAACTTTGAATATACTTGAGTGAATCTGGAATAGATTTCACCTGATTGACTTGGCCTCTTTACTGTAAGTCCCTGAAAGTTTTAGACGTTGGAAGCCTTCCCGAGCCTTTCTTTGTGAGAAGGGACAAGGATAGACGTGCAATGCTGACATGGGCTGCCTCACTTGGATGATGTATCTGCTGGGAGTGCTGCCAAGAAATGCACATTTTTTCTGGTGTTTGCCGCTTCTTGGACAGGAATCGCCTCCTAGATTTTTCTTAGATGTAAAAGGAAAACTGCCAATTTGAGACACTGCCCGCTGTGTGTTAGAATTAGAAGGCATAGACTTATACTGATACGGCTGCAGAGGTCTCGGATACCACTGAAATCTTCACTTGACTCAGAGGATGGGCGGGGATTTAGTGATCTAGCATAACTTTGGCTACACAGTATGTTCTTTAAGTTTAGCAGGAGTATGTGTTATCCGTTTGAGTGTATATAGAGTTATGAATGTGTTTGTCGAGAGAGTGGCTTTTAGGAGTGTGCAAAATCAGGTGTATGGAGTCAGCTGCTGGGCCTCTGTACCACATAGACTGTGTGTGTTGGTTGTGTGTATTGAGTGGAGTGTACATATCAGGTGCCATGTAGGTGTATCAGGTGCCACAGAATATGTGCAACTGTCAAGGATAACAGCCTGAGTGCATATAGAGTTAGATTTGTGTGCGTCTTTTAGGAGTGTGTCTCTTAAAATGTGAGTGTTTACAAATGTCTGCATTGCGTGGACTGTATTTTAGGTGTGTCCCTGGCAGTGTGTAGTTCAAGTATTGTGGAGTGCACCCATGCATCTTATGTGTTGCACATGCATATCACGTATAATGTGTATGTATTAGCCATTGAAGAGCGTGTATCAGAGATGAGTGACAGGTATGTTTATCACATGTAGTGTGTGAAAGATGTGTGTGTGTCAGACATATGTGTACAAGGCGCATTTGTAAAGTATGTTGCCTATGTGTCTTAAGTATAGGCTGAGTATAACTCCATCTAAGGGCCTGATTTAGACTTTGGAGCACAGAGTAATATCCATCAGGGCGATTGCATTATACTAGGAAGATAAAGGTCTTCACATTCTTCTAAAGGAGAGGTGGCCCTTGAGAGGCTGGATGGCTAATGGCCGCAAGCTCCACAAGGTCTCTGCCTAGACCAGAGGTCTTCAAGCTGGGGGCCCTAATTGATCCGGGGAGGGGCGTCAGGCACTGCACAAGGGAATCATCTTGCTGATAACTGCTTTGTTTCTACTGAAAGAGAACAGAGGGGAAGAAGGCCACTGTGTAATGATCCATTACTAACATCTTTTGTCATTCATATGATGGATGGGGGTAGGCGAAAAATGGGGAGGTTCACTGAATGATGCTTTTACACTCTAGTAAGACCTGGCTGACCAGGAGAGTATGTTGGCAATCATGTATTTGATTGCGTTTTTAAAACGGATATCTACAATGTTTAAAGATTGTCAGTGTTCTAGAATAATTGGGAAAAATATGTTTTCATTCAGGTGGGGGCCCAATGATTTATTTTCTTTTACACCGGAGGGGGCTGTAGCACAAACGTTTGAAGACCACTGGCCTAGACAATAAAGATGCTACTGCTCTCTTCTTCCTGAGCCTAGGATAGTAACCCAGAAGGGAGGGAGTGGTGCGATTCTGTAAAGGGGTGTAATAATGACATTTCTAACAGTAATGGATGAAGTAGGACATACTAAGCTCTATATGATACCTCCACGTCCATACCATTTACTTACAAACTGGTGGCCACATCAATAAGTGCCAGCCAAATATATTCTGTATCCCAGAAGGTACCGCTAACATGCAGCATCCTGCAGTCCCAGAAATCAGTGAAACAGACAGTCATGCAAGCAAAGATGACATGACCAGTGCTAACGTTGCATGTCTGTTCTCCAAAAATAAACACACAGAGAGTTATGTTCAACAGTTTGTTCAGATCAAGTGACTGTATGATGGTCAGAATTGAGATTTCTTAATAAAATCTATTAAGAACTCTTTCTTTAAAAACCAAATGCATATACACCCTGGACATATGGAATCAGGGCCGGCTTTAGCGCTGGTGGTGGCTGGTGCAACAATAAATTTGGGCACCCCCACACCGCTTTCTTGGATTCTCTCACTACCACCGGGCAAAAGTGCCCCTAATCTCTTCAATCATAAGTAATTGCTAAACACAGCGCCCCCCAACCCCTGAGGTCAGCACCCCCTGCAAAGGTCAGCACCCAGGGTGGCTGCACCGGTCGCAGTGCCCTAAAGCCGGCCCTGTGTGCTATAGGTCGTCATTGTTGGCGTTGGTTCAGCTTCATTCCTCTTTTGCAGTGCCACCAGAAGTTATTGCATTTGCCTTCTCTGCCCTGCCCTTACACTACCAACCACTCACTCCCAGTCACTACATGAATTAAAGATACGCAAGATTGAACAACACCTCCAGGAGATGTCCGAATGGGTATTGTAAATGAGATCAAGAACAAAGAGTACCAGTCATCGTGAAAATAATTCTTTACTCTTTCATACATCTTTTGCATCGTCGCAAAATGTTTTGAATTGGATTCAAGAACCTAAGACATGGGGATGAAGAAGACAGGGTGCGCGTGTGACCAAGCTTCAAGCAAATACGTTTTTCAGACCTTCGTAGTGGAAAGGTTCACCACTTCCAAGAGACGCCTCAAGTGAGTAATGCTTGCTTAAGGTGCGGAGATTGGCTCAAGTCCTGCTGTTAAGATATACAAGACTATCCGCTTTGCTCTAGCAGCTTTATTCCAAAATCCACCATATGTTATGAACAGATGTCCAGAGCCTCTGGAACACAGGCTTCCTCTTCAGGTAGAATTTCAGAGGTGTGTAAACATCAAGGTTGTGTAATGTTTCCACAGCGAGGAAAGCAAGGGTTTGTGGTTGGAAAAAAGGTACAATTATTTCCTGAGTGAAGTGAAATTCCAAGAGACCCTTTGTAATCAATGAACTAATGTATTAAAGGACAGCTCTGTCCCTCTGGAAGATGATACAAGGCTCCTTTGAGAAAAGCTTGGAGCTCCCGGATTCATTTGGCAAAGGGAGAATGCCACCAAAGCGTGATTAAATCAATGTCATATGGAACCATAAACTATGATTTGCGCATCAGAGATGCGAATACTAAATTTAGAATCCACTGAGGATTCTGAGCTCTAAAGTGAGGATCTCAATGTTAAAGCCCATCACAGTTAAATGGTGCAGCTTTGCTTCTTTAAATAAAATGTATCCTTGGGAGTGTTCGGGTAAGCATCAAGTTCCAACGAGTAATACTTGCAGCACATATGTCATTTCAGAAACAAGGCCCACAAGCTCTGAAACGTAAGGTTAGAGTCAACCCTCCTACATGAGCCTACAGATTTGTTATCCAAGGAAGAATGAGGATGTCCTAGGAGAGAAGTAGGTGTATAGAACACCAAAATTGGCCAAAAAAGGAGACATTGGAATCGTCCAGAAATTGTTGGACCTCACAATATGAGAGACAAAGAAACATCTGCACCCAGTCCAGGAGAACGTTTCCTTCCTGCCCCCAGCCAGAAGGAATCATCTGAAGAGAGTTCTATGTTGTGAAAGACCTCTCTGAGGAAAACCCTTGCTCCTGCAGACTAGCTCTTTACACATGGTCCTTTACTTGCAAGGAGCATGGGGGAGTCTACTCAAGAGACCTGTCTCCACATTTTCAGTCCCATCATGACAAGACACAATTATAATTTCGAAATATGCTATTTGGAAGGTACCATTCTCAGAGTTGAATTACATTATGGTCAAGTGCATTCCTCCCTGTGACTAAATACCACACAACAGCAGTGCTTTGAAGGATTAAGGCACAAAACGGTGGTGTGGAGATCTGTGTGGATGATATGAAGATCTCTGCCATGGCCTGATGAGATCCTGTGATTACGATAGTCCAGAAAATTAACTCAAATTCAAGCGCTTGCTTAGGAATGTCGACACACCATTTAGAGGTCCTGCAATGCCATTTAGTCTAAACGGAATTCATAACAACATTTTTTTTGTGCATGATTAGGAGAGGCATTTTACTGAGGGTTTTGTGATTTATTTATCTGTATGACTGGCGTTTGTTAGAAAGACAAAGGTGTGATGCAGAACATTGGAGTACGGGGATTGGTGCTGAGGTGAATGGAATGCTTACCAGTTAGGATTTGGAGGCAGAGATAGTAGGAGTTAGTAGTTGCAAGAGAAAGGGTAGCAGCCAGGATCTACAGTTTTGATGCAGGCAACCCAGATAATGCTGACAGAGGTATCCCCTGGCTACATCTTAAATTGAGCAGGTTAACCAGGGCCTCCCTAAGGATTATCCCAAAAGAAGTTTCTGACACCAAAACAGTGGTTCAGAAGCTAAACTAGACATTCTGCAGATTAGTCTTATTTGTCCCAATGTTGCATTTTGAGGGATGCCCTACCACATGCTGCACTGATCTGTTCTAAGGAGATTAATGCATACTTGTAAGGTTTTTTCCCTTGGGACATTATACCTTCAATGTCTTATCAAACTGGAGTTGGAAGAGGGTCTCGTCCTTTTCTGCGCTCTGCTCTGACATCACCAGCCTGTCAGGAAATTGCTAATAACAATGAAAGAGTTTATCTTTAGGTGCTTCATACTTGGTGTCCAAAACTTTTGAAGTAACCTTTGGTATAATGCTTACCTTAATTCTAACCCTTCCTTAAATTAAATTATCCTCTACTTAGACCCAATATTTCCCGTAAACCTAACCATTATTTAACCTTTAACACATTAAAAGAAATAATTACCCTTAATCTAGCCCTAATAATAATCATCACCTTTATTTAAATGTAACTAAATTTAAATAATTGTCCTTTAACCACAATACTAACCCTAAAACCTTTATTAAATTAAATATTCAATGTATGCGTTTATCCTTACTTTAGTACATAATATTAAAGTAACCATTAACCCCTAATTAATTGACAGTACATTGAAATGTAATTAAATACTATTTTACTTATCTAAATCGATATAGTAGTATTCTCTTTAATGGTTATGTCAATAGCAAATACATTGATGTAGTGTCATCTATGTAATTGGACTTCACCTGCGGATAAAAAATCCCACTTCTAAAACTTGTTATGAGGTGTGCATAAGCATGGAGACCACTTATGCCATCTCACAAAGGAAAAACCAAACATGTCACTGAAATGTACCCAGGTCAGGCCTTCTGAGTACAAACTCTTTCATTTTTACTCGCCCCTCTTTAGTCTTCTACATTCTCCCTAGCTCTGGAAGACAAATGGATATATAGGCAACATGCAGCATCTTTATATAATCCTGGGCACCAGTTGAATGCTGGTTAAGTATCCTGTAAGCTCTCTTTCGTCAACCTCTGTGCCTCCCTTGCGGGGCCCTGCCGGTGGTCTGTGCTAACTCTCCATCCGAACATGAAAATTTGTCCCAGGTTGATTTGGTAACAAAGGACAACTCTCCTGACACACTTCTAGACTTGCCACTGGATTATTGTGAGGACCCGTGTTAAGAAAGATGAACAACAACGGCTCAGATTTACAACTTCTGAATTACTGAGCTCATTCATAGAGTGACGTCACATCAGCTCACACAATTAATAGTTGCGTTTACAGCAGGCAACTTCTGAAACTGTGCAAAAAATGTATGGCAAATTTAGACTGTGAATCACAAAAGTAAAATCTTTGAAATTGAAAGTAGTAGAAGGGTACCACTTAATGATTATTTCTGTATTTGTTACAATCTAACCTCATGGATCCAAGTCCAAATTAGCCCTAGCTAGATCTCAGCAGCAAGCCTTCACTGACTGTGATTCGATGCTTCCTAAGCAGCAAGTGCCACTGCAGGCAAAGATTTTGACACCGACATTGAGAAAGCTACATTTCGCTTATTCATAAACCCAGAACTAAGCTAGGTCAAAGAAAGCCATTCCAGTGGCAAATCGAGCTTAATTTGTAAACATAATAAAAATAGGGGGTTATTAGGAGCCCACAACTGATCAATGCCAAGGTTGATAAATACAAGTGCTTCCTATTCCTGGATTCACCTGTTGCCTATTTTCTCGATCACTCCACACTTCATGACTCTTTACCCCACCCTGGACATTTCTTTTTCATCCCTTCCCTCTCCCTTTGTCTCAGTTTTCAATATATCTGTTCCCCTTTCCTCACTTTCTCTCTTGCTTAGGGTCACAATCTGATGATGAAAAATACATCTCGGTCCGAAACATTAAGTGGACGTGGCCCCACTAACAACCACCTCCAAATGAAACACTGGTGATGTCCCAAAATAATAGTGCATTACACACACCCTTATGTGGAATTCCTTAATAGCTCCCTATGCCACCCGCTTCTGGCCATGAGAAAATTCTACTGTTGGAAATTGGGTGTCATGTGAGACAAAACAATAACATAATATCCCTTCTACGGAGCCCTGACAAAAAGACCATCCCTAGGGTAACCAATTCAGGGTAACCAATGTCCATCTCCCAAGGAGTGTCAAAAGCTTATTGAAAACCTTGGAGCCAGCCCTCTTATTGTTCCAATCTAAGTATCCCAGGATCACCACAGTATAAGTGGGGGACTTAAATGCCTGTATTACAATAGAAGGCACGTTGGGGAAGGTGGAGGGCTGGTATCATCGTATAAGAAACCAGAAGTCAATGATCCCACCTGGAAACCAATGAACAATGGGATGACAACTGAGGCTATGTTTCGAAAAACAAGCAAGAACAACATTTGCGAAGGGAAAAGGGTTACACCCGATTGACTATTTCTGTGTGAGTACATTTTCATATATGCCAGCTTTTTGGAGTTGATGGTACCGTGGTAGCAACCACTTTCCAATTGTGTGCTGTGACTATATTGAGACTGCAGACGGGAACGCGCCAGAGGCCTCAACAAACCAAGGAGTAGAAAGCTTGGTGAATGCTGACAAGCGACGTGTTTCCAGAAGCCGTGTACAGCGCGTTGTTGAGTTTTCGCGCCACCTGTGCCTCCCTAGCATCTTCATGCTTGCAGCCATCTGGAGTGTTGCTCCGTGAGCGGATAAGAACGTCAGAAAAGGAAAGCAGCAAGACTCACAGGTTGAAGAATGTCAAACTTGGGTCCTTCAACTAGCTGGTGAATACCATGGATTCCTGAAAGGGGGCTTAGATAAGATCTATACACCAGCCCAATCCAAGATGGTGGTTAGCCCATGGATTACAGACCAGGGTTCCCAATAAAAGATGTGGCAGAGGTCTCCCTGTGCTGCTTGTTCCTGTCAGTATCATATACTAGAAGCCTTTTCCAAGTGCTGGAGGTGGTGTCAAGGCATTAATTTCCTGGTTTTCATTGTGTTCTTCGTCCCTTTACTTCTCTTTTTGTCCCAGAGTTTTCATCCTAGCTTTTTGTCTATCTACTGAAACTCTTCACCTGGAATTGTTGCTCAGCTCTTTATTCCTTCCTGATGTTAGGAGTTGTTTAGTGCCTTGCTGTTATTCTACTATACACTTAATCTTCAATCAAGAGCTACAAAGAGGTTTTTCACTCTTCTGGGTTATTCTTCCTAACCGACTCTCTTAAGGAGACACTTGGCGTCTATCATGTATTCTATTCTGTGTAGGATGCACTAGGGATACGGGAGGAGTTGCTCTTTCCTTGGGCAATCAAGAAGGCGACTTAACAGAACTGCTCGGTGTCTAGTCCTTGACATTCTAATGACACGCAATGGTATAGCAGTCAGAATACCTCCAAATAAAATAAAGCTGGCTGCGCCAATGCACCAGCAGGGTCAAATTAGTTCTGATGAATTTAACGCTTGAAGCCTTAAGTAACGATCAAAATAGAGATTTAGACCTGAAACCCTTGGACATAAATGTACTTCCAAGGTGCACAGAAATACAAGACAAGATATACCAGATAATTCATTCTAAAGAAAGAAGCATAAAGAGGAATAAAAAAAGGGAATGACCCTGATGCACGTGAATGATATGAATCAGCCTGTGAAACTAGTGCCTGGTTATACCTACCTGACAACCGCTTAAGGTGAACACTTCACTGGCCCATGATAAGTACAAAGACCTGAGCAGCAAACACAATTTGTAAGAAATAAGATAGCCAAATATGAACTGAGGGCCTGGGACACCCAAGAAGTACATGGAAAAATAATATTAACACTTAAAACAAGAAGGGCAGCAGGTCCAGACGGTACACTCAATGCCATTCTAAAAGGTGGCCCAAAATATGCAGTGCGAAATTGCTCCTTGTGGCCCGGATTGGAGAGGTACCTGGGCCACTGCTTAAATCCTTTATCTAGTCGATATATAAGAGAGGGCAGAGAAACTCTCCTATTTCTACAAACATATCACCCTGCTGGAGCATAAGTGTAGGGAAAATAAGTGCTGTAGCGGATGGGGGAGCTGGCTGAGGGAAGTGAAGTCATTCCCTGAGAAGGTGGGTTGCAACAGGGATGCAGTACTTTACATCAAGGCTGTACTATAAACATTCTGGCGATGAAGTCCATGAATAAGGAAAATGGGCCATTGTGCTGCTGTTCTCTGGACTTTTGCGCCATATTCGATAGGGCAGAGTCACAGATTCTATAGGGTAAACTAAAAATACCGAGATTGCCCCTGGCCTGATCTCAGTCTTCAGAGTCAGTAAACTGGAATCAATCCAGCATGATCCGTCTGGTCAGTGTAGAGAACAACTTGCCACGCATTCTGTACTTAAGCATGCAGAGTCCTCGCTCCCAATCCATTCGCCCATTCCTGCAGGTTGGAAGAAGGGTGGAGGTGCATTCCACCCAATATTTATCAGGAGCGAAAATGATAGAAGACTATCTATAGAAGAAGCCCGATCTACTAGTATCCAGAAACTAGGGCTGGTGGCAATCGATATTCAAGTCGAGATTAAAACGTTCGCATGTACAGGGGCGTAATGTTCTTCCGTAAAGAAACGATTGCCTTTGTCAGATAGTGGCTAGCTTGGAATGTAGGTTTCCAAGAAATATTAATTACTTGAATTATAAATATAAGGCATATAAACCTAATAAACCCCATGTATTTTCCAATAAAAGCACTGTGGTTTTTTTTTTTAAATAGAAGTACAAGAAACAGGGATGTTGGGTTCTTTTGACCTAATCATGCAACACATACAATCAAAGATAACTTTACAGGCGCTTTGGCAACAACAGACAGTCTGGTCACGGAAATGTATTTAAGGAGAGTTTTTGTTCCTGTATTAAGAATATTTCTATTACAGTTTAGAATGAGTTCAATATATGTGCAGTGCAATAAAGCGAATGTCATCGAATGACAGTTGAAAAATAATGCAATGTCTATTTGCCCACTGTGCACAAGAAGAAGGCCCCAAATTACTTCCGATGCAAATGGGGAAAGTGACAAACAATGGTCAGCCCAGATATAATGGTGGAATGACATTGCATCTTAGCGATGAGAAGTGAGAATGTCTATCTATGTACACTGAAGAAATTGCTGAATAATTATTGAAATTAGACTAAATGGGAGGGTGAGGTTCGTCTTAAGTTAGTTTTATGCATTTTATAAGTATAGTTTGTGTCTGAATGGAATATTGAGAACAGTATTGTATTTACTGTTAAAATGTTATATGGATTAAAGTCTAAATAAAGTAAAAACATGAACTGAATAAAACTGAATTGAAACGTTAAATACAAGCAAAATTATGGAGAAGAAAATACGATTTTTAGTCTGATCGCAAGATTTTGGTTTCACACTGAAACACAAATTGGCACACAGATTTTTGGTCATTTATTGCACAATCCAGAACTTTCAATGTTACATTCCAAATGCTGGTGAATTCATTTAGCTTTTATTATACATACATTTATCTAATTTACACATATGTACACAGAACAGTGTGCATGAGAGTCACTCCAAAACATGCCACCCCTGCAGCATCACAAACTCTGTTGAGGGTTCAGCAAGGTGGGGTAGGGAGGACATTCATGTTGGTAAGAATGTAAGAATTGGTGGAGGAGTCATGAAGAGGCATACTACTGTTCCGAAGACCAGTTTTTAGAAGCGCTGTCCTTTTGAGAAAATCCCGAGCTGCTTCTCCCCTGCGGACGAATGGGGAGGCTGGTTCCACTTAGATACAATCCTGCTAGTTTCAAGAAGGTTTAACATAAATAGACTTCCCTTGCTCAAGAAGCATTTCTATACATATGAGAAGTCGTCAATATTTCTGTGAAGTACATAGATGAAATCAGCCAATATACAAGTCACACAGGTTCACTGCTCAGGCATAATATAGCATAAAGACCAGCGGGCTGCGGTATATGAATTTCAATTAAATTCACAATTAATGCAGGAAGCAAATCAGCAGTTGTGGTTTCATTAACATCTCAGCAAAGCATCTATTACTTCAGGTAGCAGCTACTTCCTTAACACCCTCTGTTCTTTCGACCACACAGCTCCCTTTGGCTTTGATGGACTGAGACCTTGCACACAGATGCTCAGAAAATGTAAGAAATTATAAGAGGAATGCCCCCAAAAATTCATATTAAAAAACAGTAACTTTTACGTAGTGAAAGGCAATTACAATATTAATAAACCGGAGCATGATGCCTATTCCACAGATCAGAGCTGAGCATTCCTTTCCTGAAATTAAACCTAGGCATTAGGGGTATCCAGTTTGGATCGAGTACTACCACTAAGCAATCAAAGTCAATTAAGATAACTTTCTGTAGCAAATGTGTAGCTGTAAATACAGGGAAAACCCTGCTTTGAAGGATGTTCCACTAATACGCTTTTTCGGTTTACGCATTCGCAAAACCTACACTGACTCCCCGCAAAAGGTATGGAGTTTGGAATGCTCAAACTTTAAGCACCTTCGCGTCAAATGACACGGGTCAGGCACAACAAACAGCACCAGTGGTTTCAGTCTGTCCCTTATTACCAATGGATGATTAATAAAAGCAGTGTGCTTCTCAGACGCAATTCACAGCGTGAAAAGGCGGTGTACACACTACCTTACTAGTATGTTATTTCCCTTCTGGGTATATGTAGACATACACACATCTCCGAGTTCCATTAAAGCAACCCCTGCCTCTGATGGAGGTAATGCTTCATATACTGCGCTTGGTCAAACCTGATGAACAACAACCTGAAGCATATTTTCTGTATAGGTTGTTTCCAGTACAAGGCAGGTGTAAATATAAACATTTGCATATAGCATTTTTAATGAATATGCATGATTAAGACTGACGAGGAATACCCAGAGCCTAAGCATCAGCGGTGTCATAGTATGCGCTTTTGAGGGGCGCAGCTATTTACATGACCCTCAAAAGCTTCCACATGTGCAAAAGTCAAAACAGACAACTCAAAGACAAGGGCTACTGGTAGCAAAAGTCCTATATTCACCAGAAAATACTGACACCTGGAGACTTTTCCCTTCTACTGAGCATTTGATTCATATGTAGACACCAACATTACTTGAGTCTCCTCCTCCTGTCGGAAGTAATTCCTCTGAAAATGAGTTTCCTAACAGTATGGAACAGCATCAAGGTCAGGATTACCATGGTGTGATGAAACCAACATTGACAATGTCAGATGCACACAAATTGTGTCCTTCCCACAAAAAAAAATATCAAAACTTTGCCTCTCATCGAACCGTTGATTTTTTTTATAGGTATGTATACTACCTAAGCATGGCTAGGTATTATTACATGATCACAGCCCCTAGTTAAGACACAATATAAGCATAATCGATCTATTAACCAGTCCAGACACAATCATTACTTTACCAATATTAGGTATCCCCATAATCCAAGCTACAGAATCCACTGTATTAAATTCGAGTAAAAGATGATCGCATTTTTACCACTTTTCACTCAGGAGTATCTTGATAGTATTATCCAAAGAAATGTTGGTACAGGATCACAGTAAGGAATGTTAACCTACAAGATATCGTCAAGTTGAGTCATTATCCAGTATGTTACTTAGGGCAATCTCAGTCAGATGCTACTATATATCTTCCCTTTATAAAAACAAAGTATTCATGGAAGCCATTAAGAACCTGGTATAAACATCAATTATTCGGAGTGAGATATTGGTTGCCCAATCATAACAGGCTATCCCAAATGCCGAATGACAGCAAGGTATGACTAGGTTAATTTCAAGTCGCAACAGTGATTGTCCAAGGACTCCGATTCATAATCTCACTCACGGAACAGATGAGGAAATGCCCTGCCACTAAGTGCAATCCGATTGCTTGCGAAGCATGAAACTTGGATTGAACAGAAGGTCTACCTGCAACTCCTTCTCACCAGACAACCAATGAGATGTAAATACCTAGCTTATTAAATAGTAATTAATAAAGGCATTAAATCAATTTCATGCATATAGAGAGATGGCTGAAAAGGAACCTGAGACACAAAGAAAGATTTTGATTTACCCAGATAAAACAATGTGGTCAGGTTGGGAAACTACTTCTAAGACTCAGATTTCCTGGCTGTGGAAGTTAACAAGTTATCAACTACAACACATCTTTCCTGTGAAGGGCACTAGAGAACAAGTCTTGTGGCAGTTGGGATACCTTATTAATTTGTTATCTATGACATTGAACTTAAACACCTTTCTTATCAGTGGGTGTAAAAAGGATCCCTTGCTTTTTGACATATCTACTGACATTTTTCTCCAAAGGTTTACTTTATAGGTAAGAGAAGGCTGGATTACACAAAATGTCTTCTATTTCTCGAAGTATTACTTTTTGCGATGAGGAAACTATGCTCAGCTGGCATGAAAATGGTTTCCATGAAAAGGGAAGCTTTTATGTGCTGCTGGCTGACAGGATCTATCCATCATACCCTCAGCCATACATGTCTACACAAATAAATCAATTGATTGATTGATGACTCTAATTGATGGAAAAACATGGTGGCATGTCCCCTAGAGTTACCCCACTACAATCCAGGTATATTAAAAAAAATAAAAAAATCTTTAATCTCAGATGAGCGACTACCAGTAATCATAGCAGCTCAGGTATACAACTGTTCATTATTGTCTGCCTATAACCCCATTCCTTGACAAGTTGTCCCATTCATAGAACATCTGTAGACAGCTTCATTCGTTCTCTCACAGCTGGTAACATAGTGCTCCAGGGACTGTGGTAAGTACACAGTAGAACAGTAAACACTGCTGGAGTTATCCATCAATGTAGGCCTTTGTACGCGGGATTTCACAGAGAATGTTCACCGACTAATCAACTTATTAATCAGGCTGATCTTGTGCAGCTGATCTCCCATCATCAGACCTGCATTTGAGCTTTTCTGAATATGGCGAAAACCTAAGAGTATCCAAGGTGCTTTTTTATATCCTCTGCAGGCCAATTTATACAATTAAATCATCCATTTGCGACACGAAGGAGAAACTCTTTATCAACTCATCTTCCAAGGCTCTGAATAATCATATAAAATTGTATGTGTCTCCTCATTCAGGGATATAATCCTACTCCCTTCTTTCTGCACAGCTGGAAGAGTCTTGCCAGTTTTTACCAAAAGGTAGGTGATGAAAATACTGAACAGAAATAGAGCAAGAAGAGCAGGGACCGTTTTCTGTTGTAGTATTAGAACAAATGGGCTTGAGGCATTCCCAGAACCCATGACCAAAATGGTAAACGGTGCCTTAGCAAGGCAAGCCGCAACACAATAGGTGCTGGGGGAACAGAACAACTTGGACTGGGCCTTTGAAAAACTAATCCTCCTGGGTAAGCCCCAAGAATTGGAAGATTCAAAAAGCAAGGTCTCCTCGTTCAGGGGATTGAGCATCAGCATCTGAGGTCTTGGTACAAAAAAACTCAACATTGAGATCGAGGAGCAATTGTAGTTTGGGTTTCTAAGCTTTTGGAACAAGGAGTAAGTATTCTTGAGTGTGGATGTCCGCGCCCTGGATGGTGATGGGTTGCTGGCATGATAATAATATTATCATGCCAGCAACCCATCACCCAGTTAGACAGAGACAGACTGGGAGGACCAAGAGAACTAGCTGGTATTACGCCGTGTGGTGAGGTACAGTACCAACCAGCAAGAAGAGACTAACTGAAGCCAGCTTCATCATTAATGCTGTTCTTTTTCGGGTTTTGTATAGCGTAAACATTAACTGTCATCTATCTACCTTAGTGTAGGGGAAGGGAATTTCACAAGTTCGTAACCAATACAGAAAAGGAATGGCTACATCAGTTAACCTTCTTGAATTTGAAAACTGAGAGAAGTAAATTATCCACTCATCTCATGTTTCTCATGGGTCTATACTTTTTTGAAACATGATCTTAATAATCAAGCTCTTTTTGGTTTACTGCTGAGAAGGTGATCCTTTAGGACAACTTGAATTCTTGCTTGTCTTGCAGCAACAACATGATCGTTTCCGCCCATTCCATCTAGCAGCCTAACCACTGCATATTTGCAACTTCTGTAATATCAACAGCAATATATTAGTAAGTCCAGAAAAAGTATGGTTTAAAAAGTCAATTTGGATAAAACAACTGCTAATTTGCCCCTTTTACGGAAAGGTCAGTTAGCATAACAGTTTCTTCAATAATCTTAAATGATAAAATACCTGTGTTGCTATTAACAGGTCTTAAACCATCCGGATACCAAGATTTTAAACTATAGTCATTGGTCTCTGCCATGGGACTAGGCAAGGTGACAGAGGAATAGGGATTAGCAACCATAATAATCTTGGTATTGCTGGGATTAAGATTTAAGTGACTTGTACACTTTTACGCAATTATCTCCATCAAGATCTTTACAAATTTAACACCATCTTCAGTTGAACAAGATATAAATTTACAAAAAGGAATCTTGTTCATTTGCCTCAATGGCCTGGAAGCCAAAAAAGATGCAAATGGCAACCCTATGGTCCACATCATCAAATTTTCGTACCGGTCTGAAGAGGCGAATTTCATCCCAGAAGTACAATGATTCAAACACTCTTCATGAGGACCCAAGTAAAACACTGAAAATACAAACTGAAAAGACACATGTTCAACCACTATCGTTGCAACATATTCTATTCAGGCAATTCTTCCATCTGCATTCCTGCAATGAGTCGAAAGACTCGCCCCTTGCATTCAGGCTATACTGCACCTAATCCTCCCATTGCAAACATCATAGAGTATATTTTTTCAGAAAAAAAACGTACGTTTCAGGGGTGAAAAAACCCATCTGTATCAATGCAGATATCATTATTACTTCCAAAAGGAGATCTGTGACCCGAGAGCATGAAAGTAAAGGAAACAAGGAGGTAAAATATGCAGAGAAAGAAAGCAGTGAGGTATTATCTTCTAGTAGCTCTTCTCCATTAAAAAAGGAACAGAAAGTGGGATCTGGAATCTTCTTGACTGTAGACTTGAGGGAAATATTCCGCTACGGTAACATAAAAGTCTTTATGTTTTGAGAAGAAGGTGTGCAAAAACATAAATCCTTTAGTCTTTTAGTTGTGACTACACTCTGCCTACAGCATACTTTTGTGGCAGAGGAAGAAATTATTACTCGCCACAAGCCAAGAACGGTCATTAACTAATCAGAGGTGGTATTGTTACCCAATAGTTGTGAGATATTACCACTAATCAGCTGCACACAGGTATTGATGGCAGCTACAACTACCCATTGTACTACCACATGTCAAACTGTCAGCCAGTTAATGTTGGAACTGACACTCCATAATCCAAAATTCAGTCCTAACTACCAATGTTCGACTTCACTCAACATCGCTGCATCATAGTAACATATATGTGCCGAACTATGTGTCTGGACAAATAAGTGCCATGCATAATCAAGAAAACAGATTGCTACAGCCACTCAGCAAGGATCCGGATAGGTCATGAAAACCCAGGCCCTTGCATAAAGATGCCTCAGAAGCACACTAACATGCAGACTGAAGTAGACTGATGTTTTACAGCTGATCTCGCTTTTAGGTGAGCAGAAATATGGTCATCATAGAGCGTGCTTGCTGCACACTATAGAGGGTGTTCTAATCTGGTTTGCCCTGTACAGTTTCACACAGTTGGCCTCCTGCATGTTAGTCAACTAGTGGGATTTGAAGAACTAAACAGAACAGAATGGCGTATCTTCTACTACTTCAGGGTTGATTGTCCCATCCACTCTCCACTATAAGCTGCAGTTTGTATTGTAAATTCATTGTAGGTCTTACCAGGGCCCTGCTTTGTGTAGAAGCTGAATGAATAACACAACTAAGCCCAATCTCTCCAGGAAGAGATGTCTACATCAATGGTTCAAAAAGGTGCATGGAGACACCATGTGGAGGACCGTCATGGAAGCCATTCTTCTGCCTCCCTCCTAAACCTGTACACAGCACGTTGAAGTTCCCACATGTACAAAGTCCAAGACTTCACTCTTGCCCAAAACCCTCTGTTTCCTCAATGGCAAACATTAGCTTTTCTTTCAGCTGCTCGAAAGTCTTGTAAGGCGGCAGGTCCAATCGGTTAAAGCTAGAGAGAGAAAAAAGTGCATCAGTTCAAAAGTCACATTGCTTGAGAATCTTTCTATCTCAAACAGCTCTAATTTTATCATAACTTGAGGATTTCCTTTCTACAGGTAATCAAATAACGGATGCTGATTTGTAGTTTAAGGCTAAAAAAGAAATAAGTGCATCGCTGGATTCACTTTTTCTAAAACAATATTTGTATCATTCTTCATCGCCCTAGAATGCTAACTAATATGCCACAATTATCTAATAAGGTTGACATATTGAGATTTATGTATACATTCTGGGACAGCATTATGTTATCTAGGGAAAATCCTCTACCCTAATTGTATATTCTAGAACTATTTTCCCAAACTTTGATTATCAAATTCATTAAAACCTCTCCTGCCCAACACACAGAGGATCACCAGCATCAACTGAACAAGCCACTAACCACTCAACCGCCATTGCAACATTGCTCAAAGTTGAGTCCAACCACCTTAGGTCTCACACTTTCCTGTGAGTAAATACATGATTTCTCTTACTCTCAAACCCGATTTGTACAGTATTGCTATTCACTCAGGAGGGTATCCAAGCTCTCGTACCGTTATCTATCGAACAATGAGATACTTACCAAGTGTGACTTCTGGGCAGCCAGGTTTCCTTTCCCACTTTATCAATGCAGAACTTCTGTGGCCCGTTGCTGCCTGCGAGGAAGCATTGAGAGGAAATTGATTCATTTAAACCAACAAATCACTGCTAGGATCTGCATTTGTCCTACACCACAGATAATATTATTGCAAAGTGTCACTTGGCAAGCAATTGCACAATGATTAAGCTTATTTTAATATTGCTTACAAAAATAAAAGATATCAACATATTTAATAGGCAAGATATAGATTATATTTAGGGATACATTTTACTGGACCACCAAAATGAGTACAAACACATTTTAATACGCAAGATGTAAATTGTACAAAGGGATGTCTTTCCCTGGACAGTCAAAATGGATAAAAGAGTACAAACAAATACTATTTCTTACTCATGTGTTAAGACAAACAGAAAATAACTTTTGGGGGACTGAACATCATCAAACAACCTTTTTTGATATAGTCTGTAATGAAGAATGATATGTCATTGCTTCAGTCTTCCAGAAGCAGATATATTGGGAAGCTCAGCGCCGTCAGTACCCTCTCGTCAGCAGGTTTATTACTTAAACCAAGGGTGCTGGATAACTATGTGGGCCATGCTTGGAGCCCTGAAGATGCACAATTCATATGTTTGGATGTCTTCAAAGAATTTTTCTCTTAATGGAGGTTTAATTGCATTAAAACTCCTCTGTTCCCCTGTGTTTTTCTGGCTTGGTCTAGAGCTAGTGGCTGAACTGAAGGTGGTGTTTTCCTTGTTTATCTACTCATAGTAACCCAGCGTTCATACCAAATCAGTAAAGTTTATCACCCTACCAAAAGCACTTTCAAAAATAATTTCTTTAGAAATTACTAAGCTATTTTACACTAAATAATAAGACAAACAGTTATCTATTCACACGATAAAAGGATCAAGTTACCTTAGAAGGAATACACTTACTTTAAAGGGACACCATAGCTCCAGACATCAGGCTCTCTACTATTATGAACCTGCGGCTGAGGAACCGGAAACTGGCAGGAGAAGTATCAAAAGCTGTAGCTCTTCAATAACAAGTTTACGTAGCCTGGTACTAAACAGTTAGGTCTGAATCATTTGCAGGTGCACACCATTCCCCTACACAAATGTGCACCGTCACTAGTTCCCTATTCAAAAAATAGGAGGCAGACAATGATAAGGGGGAACGAGTATATAGATTAGATTTAACAATAACATCATGAAAGTAACTTTATCTTACTCCAGGATCTCTCCTATTCTAAATTTGAGTGTAACTTCCAAAGTAAAGAGGAAATATAGGGTGGAAGCAAAGATATCCATGGGCACCTTAGAATTAGCAAAAAGGTTTCTCAAAGCCTCATAAGCAAATTACTTATTGCGTTGGGAAAATCCTAGAAGGGAAAATTAACTGATGGTTACATGCAGCTTCATTAACTCTGGTACAGTGAGTTTGGACACTAGGTTCACGGAGTGATGCATGCACAGCAAAATCGATGAACATGCAGGATGCAGTAGTAAAGGCTGCTGTAGCAGGTGTTCAGACGGCATCAATACCTCTAAAAGTTATAAAGATCTGGCCTGCAGAACGCAAAGCTGTGGTTCTGGCTCGATAAAAAGAAATACTGCACATTAAGATTGTTCAGTGTTTCTACTGTCTGGAAGAATAAAAACTTCAAATTTAGGTTGGAAGAAACACATCTTCATTCAGACATTATCCAAAACTGCCACTGGAATAAAACAAAGAATATTCCATCAGATGATTTTCAAATTGCAGATGGTGGAATTGAAGGACTTTTGCACTTGTCCTGTCAGGACAGATTTAGATACCAACAAGCAGAACAACTAATCAAAAAGGTGTTGAGACTGGTACAGGGCCAATATATTTTGCTTGACGGCTTTGTTGGAAGTGGAAAAGGATTCCACAGGCCTTTTCTTTTTTTTTTGGTTTAAAAAACCTCTTTTTATGAAACTTTCCCCAGAAAAAAATTGTATGTACAACAGCATGGGGAAACCTACATTGCAGCTTACCCCCCAGGAAATCTTTTTAGCCCCACATGTCCCCTGATATACATAGGATATCTGTCTTCCTTGACCCACCTTACTCTCCCCCCTCTTCCCACATTGGCTGTCCCATTCATCAGCTATCCTATTACTGTTCCCATTGGGGGCAGGGTCGAGACTGATTTACATATGGCTGGGTCCAAACTGGAATGGCATGGTGAGCAAAAAACGATGGATTTGGGCCCAGATCTCTGTACTGGGGTGAATGTATGACATTGTTCTGCATTCTGTCCATCAATTGTCCTTTTTCCATTCATCAGCTCCCATTAGATTCAACCATGGAGACCACATTTTCTTGTGTTTCTACAGGAAATCTCGCCCGTGGTACACTCTTCTGCAGATGTGTAGAAGTCCATAGCCTGAGTCCATTCTACCATGCATGGGACAGCTACCGGCCTCCAATTCTGTGCTATCTCCAATTTTGCAATCATCAATCAAAGTGCAACTAATTTCTTCCCAGCTCAGTTCCCCTCCCAACCCTACATTATCTCCAATAAAACCATTCAGAGGGTGGCCTCAATATATATACCCACAACTTTGGCTAGTCGTGCGTGTATTCTTGTCCAATATCTGGATATCTCTGGGAATTCCCATACCATGTGCAGAAATGTACCCGCGGGTTCCCCACATCTGGTTCTTTTTGTATAGACGCATGGGTGTAAAGTATAGTCCTTGTAGATAAACTGAACTGGATGAGGCAAAGCCTCGCTGGTATCATCATCTCCCTTGCGGCCATTTTCACCTCCACCCAGTCCTCCTCATAAAATGGTCCTATGTCCCTCTCCCATCGCTCCCAAAGCATCTGCATTTGAAATGGCATTTTAACTATTAGCACCCTGTTGATAGAGGAAATGGCCTTCTTTCTTTGCTGTTCCATCACCAGTTTAGGTTCCAATGGGTTAAATTATAAGACCTCCTGCAGACGCCTGGCTGACTTATCCAGAGCGCGCCGAACCTGGAGGTATTAAAAGAAGTGCATCTTATGGTGCGCATATTCTTACTGTAACTGGCTGAAGGATTTGATATGCGACGTCTTGTATAGGTCTCCTATTGTGGAAATCCCATTGGTTTCCCATCCAGCGAATCTGCTTACCTGAGGAACCTCCGGCATCCATGCTTCTTGTCAGAGGCTTTTGCTTAGTGAGTCTCACATACCATTTAATATTTCACTGTGCTCTGCGCCAACAAGCAATAGTTTTCTGGGTAACCTCGAGCAGAGATCAGGACACCCTGTAATCATATCATTGTGCGATGAGTGCAAGCACAATTGCCCAAGTCACCGCCAGACTGACGGCGTAATCCGTCCTATCTGCGTACAGCCAGTCGTTAATAGCTGTGAGGCCGGATAACATCTTTGGACGTTCGTCAGTCCCAGACCACCATCAAAAGTGGTTTGCATAGATTTGTTAAAAGCCATCCCAGGACCCTCCCAACCCATATGTATTTGGTAATAGAAGCTTGTAGCGAGGTGTGGATGCCCAAGGGAATGACATTTGGTAAGTTCTGAAGGAGATGCAACCACTGGGGCAGAGCGAACCTTTTAAAAAGTAGTCATCTTCCTCCTTTTGTTGCTGCTCATAGACAGATGAGTACATTTCTTCTGTTCTTAACAGTGTATGAGAGAATGGAAATATGATCTGGTGAAAGAAAGGGGATTTACTCTGAATGAGATTGATTTGGTTTGTGAGCTGGGGCCTGGGATGGAGGTTTTAATTTTAGCAGGGAATAGTTGGTATTTTTTTTTAAAAAAGAAAAAAGAAATGGTTTACAAGGCATTTGGGTTGTTATTTAGTCTAAGTGACAATGGTTATTGTAGGAGCGTCCGAGAGTTAGAGGAATTCAACTGAGGTGGACGACAGTTGGTTTAGATTTAAAGGAGGGGCTTACCGGTCTCCCGACTGCGTGCTGTCACTGCGGTACATATTACCTTCGTGCAAGAGCCAGGAGCCCTGAAGTCAGGGTGCGATGGATGGCTCACGCTAAGAGAGAAGTGATGTTTAGATAGTCACTGTCCTTCTGCACCTTGTGCAAAGAATTGAATGTACCTACGTACTTGACATGTCCCGGACAAATTCCTCACTAAACAACATTTCTTCACTTTGCACCCCAAACTCTTTGTTGGCTAACTCTGCCAATTTGGGATAGATTTTCATTAAAGGAATATGCTACTTACCAGTATGCATCTGTTCTTGGCATGTAGAGCTGCAGAGTCACACACTGAGGATAAGATCGCCATCTGGTGTTGGGCTCGGATGATTGCAGGTTGTTGTTGTCTTCGGAGAAGCCTTTGGTCACGAGGTTGGTGACTCCTCCCCTGGACAACAGTGCGCATGGGCATCCACTCCATCGGCAGATTGTTTTTCGCCATGTTGGGAAAAGATGGAGTATATAGAAAAGAAAGAAAGGATGTCCATGTGTAATGTCTAAGTAAGACGGATGCTGGAACAGATACAGGTCCCGGGGAGGCGGGCGGGCGTGTGTGACTCTGCAGCTCTACATGCCAAGAACAGATGCATACTGGTAAGTAGCATATTCCGTTCGAGGCATATGAGCTGCAGATCACACACTGAGGATAGATTATACAGCAGTGCTCCCCTTAGCGGTGGTCGCCTGTATCCGTTGCAGCAGTTTGAAATAAAGTTTTTAGGACAGCCTGGCCCACGGAGGCCTGTTGTTTGGCCTGCACGTCAACACAATAGTGTTTAGTGAAGGTATGCGTGGTAGACCATGTGGCTGCCTTGCAAATGTCTTCTAAGGGAATATTGCCTAAGAAGGCCATAGAAGCCCCTATTTTACGCGTGGAGTGCGCCCTAGGGGGAACTGTGAGTGTACGTTTAGCCTTGAGGTAGCATATTTGGATGCATTTAACTATCCACCTGGCTATCCCTGATTTGGAGATTGGGTTGCCTTTGTGTGGTGGCGCGAAAGCAACAAAGAGTTGTTTTGTCTTTCGAAAAGGTTTTGTTCTGTCGATGTAATAAAGCAATGCTCTTTTAACATCTAAGGTATGTAGGGCCCTTTCAGCTACCGAGTCTGGATTTGGGAAAAAGACCGGTAATTCTACTGATTGGTTAAGGTGGAAAGGGGAAATCACTTTTGGAAGAAATTTAGGGTTTGTCCTAAGAACCACTTTGTTACGGTGTAGTTGTAAGAAAGGTTCTTCAAGTGTAAGGGCTTGTATTTCACTTACTCTGCGCAGGGAAGTGATTGCGATAAGGAAGGCTACCTTCCATGTTAGGAATTGCAATTCACATTTGTGCATAGGTTCAAATGGGGGGCCCATGAGTCTTGTTAGGACCACATTGAGATTCCACACTGGGGCAGGTGGCAATCTTGGGGGAAGAATCCTTTTGAGACCTTCCATAAACGCTTTGATGGCTGGTACCTTAAAAAGGGACAGGTGTTGCCTATTTTGCAAGTAGGCTGCCAAGGCTGCTAGGTGTAATCGTATAGAGGAATACGCTAGATTGCATCTTTGCAAGTGTAGTAGATAGCAAATGATGTTTTGGATGGAAGCATCCAATGGATGTATGTCATTATTAGCGCAGTAGATGGCAAATCGTTTCCATTTAGCGGCATAACACGCTCTAGTAGTAGGGCGTCTGGCTTCTTTTATGATATTCATACAGTCTGGAGGGAGATTGAGGTAACCGAACTCTAAGACCTCAGGAGCCAGATCGCTAGGTTCAGTGTTTGAGGATCTGGGTGTCTGATTTCTCCATGGTTCTGGGTTAACAGATCCGGGGAGAGGCGTAGCTTTTGATGTGGAACTAAAGATAGTTCCAGAAGTGTGGTGAACCACGGTTGACGTGCCCAAGTGGGAGCCACTAGTATTAGTGTTAGTGACTGTTGTTTCAGTTTGCGTACCACAAATGGAACTAGTGGGAGAGGCGGAAAGGCGTACGCAAATCTGCCTGACCAGTTCATCCATAGGGCATTGCCCTTCGACTGTGGGTGTGGAAACCTGGCGGCGAAGGTTGGGCATTTTGTGTTTTCGGGAGTGGCGAACAGGTCTATGTCTGGTTGTCCCCACTTCTGGAAGAAGGGGAGTAGAACCTTGGGGTGTAGTTCCCATTCGTGGATCTGTTGTGTGTGGCGACTTAGGAGGTCGGCCACTTGGTTGTGGATCCCTGGGAGATGTTCTGCTAACAGGTAGATGTTTTGGGGAATTGCCCATCTCCAGATTTGCTGTGCCAGTTGGGACAGTTGGAGAGAGTGTGTCCCTCCCTGTTTCTGTATATAATACATTGTCGTCATGTTGTCTGTGCGTATGAGGACAGTTTTGTTCTTTAGGTGAATTTGAAAGGATTTTAGTGCTAGGAACACTGCTAAGAGTTCCAGGTGGTTGATGTGGAGCAGTTTCTGTTGACTGGTCCATCTGCCCTGAGTGGTATGGTGAAGGAGGTGGGCTCCCCACCCCGTGAGAGATGCGTCTGTAGTTAGCACAACTTGTGGAAGAGGCTCTAAGAACGGTCTCCCTTTGGACAGGTTGATGGTGTTCCACCATTTCAGTGATCGAAGTGAGCGACTGTCCACCAACACCAGATCGGTAAGTTGTCCGTGAGCTTGGTTCCACTGTTGTGCTAAGCATTCTTGTAAGGGACGCATTTGAAGTCGTGCGTGTGGGACTATGGAGATGCAGGACGCCATCATGCCTAGGAGCTGCATGAACACTCTTGCTGGAAGAGATGGATGAGTTTGAAATTGAGAGATGAGATTTTGTATACTGGCTATCCTGGCTGTGCTGGGATAGGCAATGGCTTTGGATGTATCTATGGTTGCTCCTAGATACTGATGTAAGTGGGAAGGTTGTAGGTGGGATTTGGGGTAGTTGATAGTGAATCCCAAATCGTGGAGAGTTTGAATCGTGCGATGAGTGTGGAGAACGCATTTTTGGTATGTATTGGCTTTTATGAGCCAATCGTCCAGATAGGGGAAGACATGGATCTGTTGTCTTCTGAGATGCGCTGCCACGACTGCTAGGCACTTGGTGAACACTCTGGGTGCTGTTGTTACTCCGAATGGGAGAACTGTAAATTGATAGTGTTGCCCATCTACCACAAATCGTAGATATTTTCTGTGAGCGGGATGCATAGGGATGTGAAAGTATGCGTCCTTGAGGTCCAATGTGGCGAGGAAGTCTCCCTGTTGTAAAAGTGGGAGGACTTGTTGGAGAGTGGTCATGTGAAAATGATCCGAATGTATATACTGGTTTAGTAGTCTGAGATCCAGTATGGGCCTTAGTGTTTTGTCCTTTTTGGGAATGAGGAAGTATAGAGAATATACCCCTTTTCCCTGATGTTGAAGGGGAACTGGTTCTATCGCATGTTTTTGTAACAGGGATTGAACTTCTTGTTTGAGGAGAGAGAGATGATGCGAGGACATTGGACGTTGTTTGGGCGGTATGTTTGGGGGGGATTGTATGAGTTCGAGGCAGTAGCCAGACTGGATAATTTGTCTTACCCACCTGTCTGTGGTGATGGAAGTCCAGACAGGCAGGAATTGTTGGAGTCGTCCCCCGACCGGAGTGGAATGGTCTGGGGGGAGTGGTGGCAAGTCACTGTTTGGTGGCTGGTGAGGTGCGGGTGTTGTTGTTATTGCCGCGTCCTCGACCTTTGTTATTGTTTCCCCTATAACCTCCCCGGAAGTAACCTCTGTTAGGGGATGTTTGTCCAGAATTTTTAAAGGTGGACGTGGTCTCAGTTGATGTGTTTTTGGAGCCTCCTCTATAAAAGGAGCGACGAAAGGAACCCCGGTTCTGTTGAGACTGCAGTGCTCCCATAGACTTGGCAGTTTCATTATCCTTTTTCATTTTTTCTAATGCAGTATCCACTGCAGGGCCAAATAGCTGCTCTTGGTTGAAAGGTTGAGCAAGAATTGCGGTTTGAACCTCCGGTTTAAAACCGGAAATACGGAGCCAGGCATGTCGTCTGAGTAGGACGCCAGTATTGACCGCTCTAGAAGCAGTGTCTGCTGCATCTAAGGCGCATTTAATGGAGGCATTAGATATTAATTTGCCTTCTTGGATGAGGTCAGAGGCCTGGGACTTAAAAGGTTCAGGCAGATGCTGCATAAGGTCCTCAAGTTGGTCATAATGCGCTCTATCATACCTGGCTAACAGGGCCTGGGTATTGGCAATACGCCAATGGTTAGCCGCCTGCGCGGCGACCCGTTTGCCCGAGGCTTCTAAAAGCTTAGACTCCTTGTCTGGGGGAGGCGTTTCTCCAGTTGTCTGAGAGTTAGCGCGCTTCCTGGCATTTGATACGACTAGGGAGTCTAAAGGGAGCTGGGCCTTAATGTATGCAGGGTCTTGCGGGGCTGGTCGGTACTTTTTTTCGATGCGTGGGTTGAGCACCCTAGCTCGAACAGGGTCCTTAAAGACTTCAGTAGCATGCTTTATAACCCCTTTGATCATGGGCAGTATGTGGACAGTCTTTTGTGACTGCTCAAAGGTATCAAGGAGGAAGTCCTCTTCAATGGCGTCTGTGTGCATTGTAACGCCGTGGAATGTTGCTGCCCTATTTATAAGTTGGCCGTACCCTAGGTGGTCATCAGGAGGGGAGGGCTTGGAAGGGTAGGTAGTGGGGTCAGGCATGTCAGGTATAGGATAAGACCAGTCATCCATGGGTGCTGGGTCTGGGAACGTAAAAGGGTCGTTTGGGTCAGCAGGATCATCAAATAAATCAGGGTCCGCCCCTCCCCCTAAGTCATCATTATCATCCTGTGGAGGAGGTGAATGATAGGGAGATGGTAAAGGTAAAGGTAAAGGAGAAGCAGGAGGAGGAGGGGGGGACGGGTTAGGAGGTAAAACAGGAGAGGAAGGACGAAGTGGTGAAGTAGCACAGTCCTTTTTCCGTATGGGAGCTGGGGGAGGTGTAGTGTCCAGCTTCCGCTTTTTATATGGGATGGCAGTCACATGTCCCGTTTTAGGATTGATGTAGATCCGCTTCTGAGTAGGATCTGGTCGAAAAAGATCATCTGGCTCCGAAGGTGGTGTCTGTGACGTCCGCTTCGGGTCTTTATGAGCTTGTTTCGGCGGGGACGCAGTTTTCGGCTCCGATGATTTTTTCGGGTCCGATGGATTTTTCGGTGCCGACTGATTTTTCGGTGCCGACTGATTTTTCGGTGTCGACTGATTTTTCGGTGCCGACTGAGGTTTCGGTGCCGATTGATGTTTCGGTGCCGAATGAGTTTTCGGTGCCGATGGACTTTTAGGCATCGATGTTGAAGAACGTTTCGGTGCCGGTGGAGACTTCGGTGCCGAGGAACGTTTCTGTGCCGAAGGAGATTTCGGTCTTGGAGCCTGTTTCGGTGCCAACAATGAGTGTTTGGGTGCCGAGGGTGTTAAAGGCACAATTAGGTGAGGTTTGCTCGAGCCCGAGCCACCCACAGGCTTAGATGTCTTCGGAGCCGGGCCCGAGGGCGGGGCTTCTGAAGAGGATTTCCGGTCGCGACTGGGCCCAACTGGCGGAGTCTTGACCACTGCTTTTTTGGATGGGGCAGGGGCAGGGGGGGTGGTACTCACACGCTGCCCTGGAGTGATGAGGTCATCGGAATCGTCGGCTTCGGACACGATCTCGAGATCTTCGGTGTCGTCTTCGGGAACATCTTGAGCAAAGATGTCTTCCGGTTCTGGAGCTGGTTTGGCCATAATATGGCGTCGAGCTCTTCGGTCCCGGAGGGTCTTCTTCGAACGGAAAGCGGAACAAGCTGGACAGGTGGACTCGTTGTGTTCCGGCGACAGGCAGAGGTTGCAAACCTCGTGGTGGTCACTGTGGGGGAACTTCGCTCCACACTGGGGGCATTTTTTGAAGGGTGTCCTGTCCATCAGCCGCTTCCGGAACCGGTCCGAGTTGATGTCGACGTCGATGGAATACAAATCAAAGAGTTAAATCGATTGCTGGAAGTTTTCTGCTGGAGCGGAAAAAAGTTCATCCGAACCCAATGGCGGAAAAAAACAATCTGCCGATGGAGTGGATGCCCATGCGCACTGTTGTCCAGGGGAGGAGTCACCAACCTCGTGACCAAAGGCTTCTCCGAAGACAACAACAACCTGCAATCATCCGAGCCCAACACCAGATGGCGATCTTATCCTCAGTGTGTGATCTGCAGCTCATATGCCTCGAACATACTTTTACGCCTTTCTATACACAAGGCTGCATTAGAATTGCCCATCAGGCAAATTGCTCTCTGTACCCCTTGCCGCAACTCAACCACATCAACTCCTGTATTGTTTGTGTGAGCAAATCGTCACTTTAGCCTGGACACAGTTTAGTTTTCAGCGTTTCCCTGACCATGTTCAGTTTAGGCAGCACTGTTCGGCTCGGTGACTGGGACGCTATCTCCTATAACTCCTCGACCTCTCACTCTAACAAATGGATTTCTACACGCATTTTAGCCTTGTGCTGGGAGGCATAAAAGATAATGTCCCACCTGATTACCACCTTAAGTGTTTCCCAGAGTAACATCTGAGAGAACTGAACCCTTGCTGAGGTCCAGAAAGCACTCTTTTGCCTTCGGAATCTCCTACTGGAATGTTGCATCTGAAACGGAGCTCAATTTGAGTGAATGCTAGGGAAGGGAAGGGTGCAAAACTTTCATCATGCGGTATAGATGAGAACCAAAGATTCTGCAAGCATGTGTGGTCACTAGAATGACAGGACATCTGGAATGTCCTTGATATTGTACATGGCTCTCCGAATCAAAGGGGTTAAAGGCGAAACACAGACAACATTCTCCAGAACATTCCACAGGGAGCTGTGATCCCGCCTTTCGAGTAACTTGACATGATGGTGTAAGAGTTTGCCTGCATGCACAAAATAATGTTATACTAGTACAGTCTTTTGTGACAGGGCTGGGGACATTTTGCCTCGGTGTCCTTGAGGCAGGACAATGGTTTACCTTTCAGGGAAATGGCCCTCACCACAATAGACTGAGCACAATGTTTTCTGTCTGTGGATACCTGGCATTTGTTGTTTGCAGCCTTCAATGTAGGTGGCTTCTTCTGCATCTCCTGAGTCTGACAGAGGACATGTAAGTTGGTGATGAGGGGAGGAATGGCTTTCATGAGTAGTCACTACTACAGCATAGATTTTCTCATTCTCTGGTAACGTTGGCTTGATGGACAAACCTTTAACTGTCATCACACATTCTAATTAATACAGCTCGAGAGCTTGCTTCGTACAAATTCTAGTGATCAGTGCTAGCAGCTTTGGAATATGTGTGGGATCCACCAGCCACTACCTCTAGAAAGATGGCAGCCTGGAAGATGGATCTTTAGAAGCCTTTTCTGTTACTTCATGATCCTGCTAAGCTATCAACAAGCACAGCCGAAAGAGGCGAATAGAAAGGGCTGTGTCAGATGAAATAAGGTGAAGCTGCCAGATGGCCAGGCAATGGCTAGGAAGCACTGGGGGAGCAGGGTCTCTAGTGCCAAGGAGAATTTTGATTCCATCATGACCATGAGAGCAGCAGACAGTTCCGAAGGCACTAGAGCAAGATAGCCTTCACTTTGGTACTACAGGCATCCAGAAATAAGTCTTAGTTAGGGAGCGTCAACAGCATGTTTGCAGTCCATGAGCTTAGATCTGAGAGGAAATGAACAAGCAGTTTGAGCTCAAGATCCAGTTGTTTTTTATGTAAAGGGTCAGAGCTGTCAGAACTGCTTGCCCTGAAACCCAAAGAGAAGAATAGCTGATGGAAGAAGCGAGAAAGTACTTAGGAGACAGAATAATAGGAACTGGCTTTAAACCCTGGGCTCCTGATTTCAAGATTCAATGCATACTGCTACTCCTGTACGTCCAGAATCGTATGTGGGTGGAAAGAGAGCATTGTGATAGGTCAATGGTCCAGTGCTGCCAGAGCTGTTTCCAACCACACTTCCTCCAAGAGATGGATAAAGCAGTGACCTACACTACTTCTTCCTCATTACGTGGATTTATTTTTACAGCCATTAGTCAAAAATCTACCGTCATATATATACGAGATACCAAGCATATTTTGAGTATTTTGGCGGATGTAGTTTGGGAGGAGGGCATGATCCTGGCGACGTTGGATGTTACATCGCTTTACACATGTATCAGACAAGATTTGGGCATTGGAGCCATTGAAAAATTCCTATATACTAGACCAGCAAAACAATGGGAACATGTTCAGATGCTCTTAACCATGATCAAACTAATTCTTAATAACAATGTTTGTCTGTTCGAACAACAGTGGTATAGACAAACGCAAGGAGTTGCGATAGGCTCCAGATTCTCTCCTTCATATGCCAATCTTGTCATGGGTTGGTTTGAGGAGGAGTGGATCTGGGGACCTAAGGGATCAACATGGTGCAACTCCATTATTTATTGGGGAAGATATATAGATGACTGCTTTTTGATATGGTCAGGTACAAATGATTCCTTTAATGTCTTCTGTGATTTTTTGAATTCCAATGATATGGGAATTCGCTTTACACACAATAGCAGTAACAAAGAAATAGAATTTCTTGATGTGGTTTTATTCATTGAGAACAATCATATTCACAGTAAACTACATCGTACATCTACCTCATGTAATTCATTGTTGCACGCACAGAGTGCTCATCCTAAACATCAAAAGGACTCCATTCCTTATGGTGAATTAGTTAGAGCGAGAAGGAATTGTAGTGATGAGGCTGATTTTAATCATTGTGTGAATGACATGAAAAATCCATTTGTTGAGAGAGGGTATGATACTTATACAGTGGATAAAGCATTAAAGAGAATTCGTAAAATTAATAGAGCAGGCACACTAAAAGATAAACCGGCATGCAATAAAAAATCAGAGGCTCTCAGATTGATCACAGACTATAATGATCTCTCCGTAGGGCTTAGGAAAAGCATGAAACGTCACTGGCATATACTCAAATCAGACAAACACTTTGAGCACCAACTCGGTGAAGTTCCATTAATTTCATACAGAAGGGGTCGGACCATCAGATCCCTACTCAGTCCGAGTTATCCAAAAAGCAGATCATCAGAGAACTGGTTATCATTAAGTTGTAAGGGTTTCCACAAATGTGGAGGCTGAAAAGTATGCAACTTAGTGATGGACAAGAAAAAAGAATTCACGAATCCTACAGGAAAGCAATTCATGATTAGTCAAATGATTAATTGTAACAGCAAATTCGTAGTTTACATGTTACAATGCAAATGTAATACATTCTACATAGGAAGTACCATTCGACCTTTAAAGGTACGCATTAGTGAACATTTAAGAGCGATTAAATACAAAGACACTAGATATTCCACCGCAGTACACATTAATGATTGCTCAATGCAGGATAGACAGAAACCATTTACTTTCTGTGGGATTGACAAGATCGAGAATGACCCCAGAGGAGGTAAGAAACGCGTTACTTACCTGTAACAGCAGTTATCCAGTATTGGTGTCTTTCATAGATTCACATGCCTGAATCATTCCCCGTCGTCGAGACGGGAGCCTCCGGTACATAAAAAAGTAATGTCCTATAGACATACATAGAGAAAAATAGGCCTAAGGGCCTCCCCTTAGCAGCCTATCCTAGTCCTTATGTAAAAAGGACCAAACTCTTAGAGTCAGCCAATCAGCTATCACCTCCCTCTAGAACCTTCCTGGCAGGAGCCTCAGTCCCTCAGATTTTCGTACGCACCAAGCTAGGTAGGCGTAATACAGTTAGAGAGAGACGTGAGTCCTTCCAGGGGAGGTGGGAGGGTTGCATGTGAATCTATGAAAGACACCAATACTGGATAACTGCTGTTACAGGTAAGTAACGCGTTTCTTATCCAGTATTAGGGGTGTCTTTCATAGATTCACATGCCTGAATCAGAGTAGTTAGCAATACATTATGCACATTTCTGATGTAACATGCCATAAAGATATTTGAGATAATACACTATTATCATAACAGTTTGAAACATTGGCATACATCAAAACAGTAAATCAGTAAAGAATGTGCATACCAGGATGGTGGGATGTTGGAAGGCTCACCTCACTGGAATAGATGGCGAAGCACCGCCTGGCCCACTGCCGCATCCTTCGTAAGTTCGGCATCCAGGCAGTAGTGTCTGGAGAAGGTGTGCGGTGACATCCACGTCGCCGCTCTACAGATGCCCAAAATCGGCACTCCAGCGAACAGCGCTGCTGATGTGGACATCGCTCTGGTGGAGTGTGCTTCCACCCTGTCTCGCAAAGGCCGTCCGGCCCCTTCATGGCAGAATGCTATTGCTGAAGAGATCCACCTTGAAATGCTCTGTTTTGTTAGAGGCATACTCAACCTTGGCCTGCTGTAGGCCACGAACAGCTGCGATGACTTTCTGAAGGTTTTCGTCTTGTCTATATAAAACTTAAGACACCGCTTGAGATCCAGAGAGTGGAGCGTCCTTTCTGCTGCCGTGGTAGGGTTTGCGAAGAAGGAACGCAGGACCACCGGCTCGTTGAGGTGAAAGTCTGAAGGCACTTTCGGTATGAACTTGGGATTTGTCCTCAGCACCACCCTGTCCTGTTTGAACTGCATGAAGGGCTCCTGAATGGAGAGAGCTTGCAACTCGCTGACTTTCCTGGCAGACGTTAGAGCGAGCAACAGAGCCGTTTTCCATGAGATGTACTTGATGGAAGCTCGATGAATGGGTTCGAAAGGGTGCTTCATGAGTTGGTTAAGGACCAAGTTGAGGTGCCATGTCGGTGGGACCCGTCGAGGTCTTGGAAAGGACCTATATAGACCCTTAAGGAACTGTTTGATAAGTCTACTGGACCAGAGAGACGGGCCTTTGGAAGTCCTGGTAAAACGTGAAATTGCCGCCAGATGCACCTTTATGGATGCATGCGCTAATCCGGACTGCGCCAAGAGCAGGAGATATGGCAATATCTGTTCAGGCGTGATATGAAGTGGTCTCAGGCCCTTCTCCGAGCACCATACGCAGAAGCGTTTCCATTTGAGAGAGTAGGTCTTGTTGGTACTGACCGCCCTTGCTTTTGCTAGCACATCCCTGCATTCCTGCGGGATGTTCAAATGACAGAACTCTCTGTGCTCAGGAGCCAGGCCGATAACCTGAGCGATTGCAGGTTCAGGAATTGCACCTGCCCATTGGACATTGTCAGCAGGTTGGGGTGCTGTGGTAGATGAATCGGTGTCCTGATGGAGAGGCGATGAAGGTCCGAGAACCAGTGCTGCCTCGGCCAGTACGGGGCAATCAGTATCAGGGTACAGGGCTCCGCCTTCATCTTCCTGAGGACCCTGGGAATCATCGGGAACGGTGGAAAAGCGTACGCAAATACGCTGAACCAGCCTATGGAAAAGGCATTCCCGAGCGACTCTGGCTGGGGATGCCAGCTTGCGTAGCTTGGGCATTTGGCGTTCTCCCTGGTGGCGAACAGGTCGATTCCTGGGACTCCCCATTCTGAGAATACGTGTGTCAGTGCACTCTCGTCGAGCTCCCATTCGTGGGAGAGGGATTTCTGCCTGCTTAGGGCGTCCGCGATGGTGTTGTCCTTTCCCGGGACATAGTCCGCCCTGAGGGTGATCCCATGGAGAACAAGCCAGTTCCAGATCTTTTGCGACTCGCGCGATAGAGTGAGCGAACGCGTTCCTCCCTGTTTGTTTAGATAGTGCATCGTCGTGGTGTTGTCCGTTCTGACGAGCACCTGGGAGTTCTGGATGCATGGGAAAAAGGCTTGCAGCGCTAGGTACACAGCCCTCAACTCCAGCAGATTGATATGGAGGCGTTGCTCCTGATCTGTCCATTTGCCACTTACTCTGAGGTTCTGAAGGACAGCTCCCCAGCCCGCTAGAGATGCATCGGTGGTGATCACAAGTGCACCGCTGGAAGCAGGAACGGCAGTCCCCTCGACAGATTCCTGTAATCCTTCCACCACTCGAGGCTCTTGGATATTTGCGGTGTTATCCTCACAATGTCCTCGAACGAACCTGTACTCTGAGTCCACTGGTTCGTGAGAGCTTCCTGCAATGGACGCATCCGAAGCCTGCAGTGAGGGATGAGTAGTATACAAGAAGACATCATTCCCAGGAGTGATTTGAAAGTGCGAACTCTTAGGGATTTCCTTGATGCCACCGCCTTGGCCAGCGATATGATCTTGTTTTTTCTTTCGTCTGAAGGAAATGCCCTCGCGCATTCCGTATTCAAGGTCGCCCCTAGGAAGGTGATGCTCCTTGTTGGGGACATATGTGATTTCTGAAGATTGAGAGTCAATCCTAGGTGTTGGAAAAGATTGGTACAGGCGTTGGAGGATTTGGTTGCGCCTACAGCCGTGGGCGCCTTGACCAGCCAGTCGTCGAGGTAGGGGAAAACTTGGTGACCCATTTGACGTAGGAAAGCTGCCACAGGAGAAAGGCACTTGGTGAAAATCCGCGGAGCGGATTTGAGGCCAAACGGTAGGACCTTGAATTGGTAGTGCTGTCCTGCCACCTCGAAACGTAAAAACTTCCTGTGCCCCCTGAGTATCGGGATGTGATAGTAGGCATCCTGAAGATCCAAGGATGTCATGAAATCTCCTTCCTCTAGAATGCCTAGGATTTCTTGGAGCGTCACCATCCTGAACGACTGACTCTTCAGAAAAGAGTTGAGTGCCCTGAGATCTAGAATGGGTCTCCACTTCTTTTCTTTCTTGCGTATCAGAAAGAAACGGGAGTAGAATCCTTTCTCCCTCTGAGCCGATGGAACCCGCTCGATCGCTCCTTTCCTCAACATCTCCGATATTTCCCGGAGCAGCAGCCGTAGGTGCTTGTGTGGGAACCTGCGTGGTGGGGTTGCAGGCGGGATGGTGGTAAATTCTAGGGAATGGCCGAATCTGAGGAGTTGGAGCACCCAACGATCTGAGGTGATGATGCGCCAATTTTCCAGGAAATGGGTCAATTTTCCTCCAATTTGTGAAGAGGGAGATGGTAGCAGGACTGGCTGGAGTAACTGGTCACTGGCGTCCGCTGGTGCCCCTCTTCTGGTTCTTACCCCTGAAGGTAGATCTTCCATAAGACGACTGCCGACCCTGTTGCTGTTTCTGCTGGTACTGGGTCTTATTCTGGAAGGAAAACGAGGACCTATTCTGGAAGGATCCTCTGTAGGAGGACTGGCCTCTAGATTTGTTGCCCCGAAAGGACTGGTTCCTTGCCTGCAAGGTTCCAAGCGCTCTAGCTGTGTCAGTGTCCTTCTTAATAGCTTGGAGCGCCTCATCAATTTTATCTCCAAATAGATGTTGACCGTCGAAGGGCATATCCAGCACCTTCGTCTGCACTTCCTGCCTGAACGATGTTGCCTTCAGCCATCCTTGGCGGCGCAGGACCGCAGCCCCAGCCAGTTGACGAAAGCCTGTCATGGCCACGTCTATGGCGCAATCGATGATCTCGGCTGCAGAGGTCTGGCCCTCAGAAAGTAGTGCCTTTACCTCTTCCTGAACTGCGCTCGGAAGTTCTGCTAAATATGGGGCGATATCCTCCCAAAGTTGGCGGTTATAACGCCCCAAGAGGGCTATGGAATTGGCCACCTTGATGGTCATTGCCGAAGTGGTCGAAAACCTTTTGCCAATCGTGTCCAACTTTCTGCCCTCCTTGTCCGGTGGTGCTGACAGAGGAGAAGAGGGATTACGAGAGTTTTTCTGGGCCGTTTGGGTCACAACCGAATCCGGTTTCGGGTGGCCAGTCAGGCAAGCTGGTGCCGTGGACGGAGCCTTATACTTCTTATCCAGGCGTGGAACCACCGCAGGAATGGAAGCCGGCGTCAGCATTAGCTTCTTTCCCTGGTCCCAGAGAAAGTCGATGATCGGGATCGATTTCGTCGTCTTCTTCGTCTGCTCCTTAAAGTCATGCAGGAAGCACTCCGTCTCCGTCGACTCCATGACCATATGGAACCGCGTCGCGGCCCGTTCAATTACCTTATGAAAACCACCAATATCCACTGGCGGTGAATCAGATTGGCGCGGTTGTGGGGAAGGTGGTGAGGATGCCACATACTCCTCCTCCTCATCCTGGTCCGACTGGTCTCCCTGGACCTCTCCTTCTTCCATCTCCTCAGCCTCCTCATCCGATGACTCTATCACTTGAGGAGGCGGTTTCTCGTGGCAGACCTGTGTAACCGGCCGTGATTGCCTTGGGGCTGTCGTTGGTGGGTTTGTAGTTGGCACTGGGACCCCTACGTCCAACGTAGTCGATTCCGGGAAACGTTGCTTGTAGTCCCGGATAAGGAATTTGAGGTCCTGAACTATTGACAGAGGAAGGCAAACCATCGGAGTGACCTCCGTGCGAACCTGTTCCTGGACGGGGCGCTCCTGCGCGCTCATGTCTTCCTGCTCCTCGTCCGTGCTTTGACATTTGACATAAAGTTCAGAAGGGGAAGTAGCCTGTTCAAAGAGCTCCTCTTCAGACTCTTCACTCTGAAGAATCTCCATAGGCAAACTGGTTTGTACCTTGCTTGGAGATGTCGTTTCCGGTGTAATCTGTGGTTTGGCTAGTTTGCCAGAAGCAGATCCTTGTACAGAAATCCCTGCTGTCTTCTGTCCCATGGACGACGACGACGACGGGGTCGTCGACGGTATGGTTGTCAGCAACGGTGTCCCCGTCGACGATATTTTCCTTGTTGACGATGTCTTCGTCGACGCCTTCGTTCGTCGTCGACGCCTTCGTCGACGACGCCTTCGTCGTCGATGCCTTCGTCGTCGACGCCTTCGTCGTCGACGCACTCGTCGTCGACATCCTCGTCGTCGACATCCTCGTCGTCGACTCTTCCGTCGACGGAGGGCTCCTCATCGACGAGGACGTCGTCGACGGGACAATCTTCGTCGTCGACGATGACTTAGACGTCGATGACGGTTTTAACAGTATAATAGACGAGATAGGAGTACCTGCTGACTATGAAGAAGGGGTAGTCGTCGTCGACGAGAAAACAGACGACGCTGTCGATGTGGACACGGTCGTCGTTGGTGTGGAGACATGTCCTGATGGCCTTTTCTGCGCCGAGGAAGGTGTCGCAATTTTTGTGGCTGACAGAGTAGGCTTCTTGAAAGTGAGAGAGTCCTTGTCAGACACTGAAGATTTTGAAGATCTTGCCTCTGGAAACTTCTTGTGTGTCTTCATAGGAGGAGCGTCTGAGGGGCCAGGAGATGTCACTCTCGGCCTCTTCAGGGAGACTTCAGAGGTTCCGGAAAAGCTCGCCTCTGAGGACACCACACTCTCTCTGTCCTTGAGTCTGTCCAGCCAGATAAGCAGGCGACCCTCTCTGTCTCTCAAGGTCTTATGAGGGAAAGACCTACATATTTTACAGTCCTTAGGGACGTGGTCCGGATAAAGGCAATACAAGCACAAGTCATGCTTGTTGTCCACATGAAGCCTCTTCTTCCCACATGAAGAGCAAGCCCTGAAAAGGGCTTTCTTCTGGGAGTCAGACATGCCAGGAGTTGTAGATGAAATAAACACTCACTGCAGCAAAAAGAGGCCTGAAGTAGTCAACGTTGAAATCCTTGAAGAAGAAAGTCACCAAAAAAGTGAACAATCTGGCTTGAAGAAATCCTGAGGAGAACCCAGGTTGGAGACTCCCTAGCACAACGTGCGGTAGAAAATCTGAGGGACTGAGGCTCCTGCCAGGAAGGTTCTAGAGGGAGGTGATAGCTGATTGGCTGACTCTAAGAGTTTGGTCCTTTTTACATAAGGACTAGGATAGGCTGCTAAGGGGAGGCCCTTAGGCCTATTTTTCTCTATGTATGTCTATAGGACATTACTTTTTTATGTACCGGAGGCTCCCGTCTCGACGACGGGGAATGATACAGGCATGTCAATCTATGAAAGACACCCCTAATACTGGATAATATAGAGCTAAAATTAAGACGTCGAGAAGCGGTTTGGATCATGAAAATGAGAGCTGTTGAGCATGGGCTCAATTTAGATCATGAGCTACACTATTTTTTGGGTGAATAGAATATAAAACTTTATATACAGTAGTCCTATGTGTGTCACAAGCAATATATAGACACAATAGCCAATGTCGAGTAATGATATATATTTTGATTGTGTATATACTACTATAACTACTGAGTACGTAATGTAATGATTATGAAGCAATTACTGGTGGCAAGATATTTTATTCAGTCACCACTCACTGGATATGAAACATGTTTTTCATGTTCTACTAATGAATTGTATTAGTGATTAATCTACCTATACAGGGTACTCAGATGGTTGAACTTTTCTTGAGATAAGAACCATATCCACCAATGAATTATATTGGCGATATATTTATGTAAATATGTTACCTAAATGGAGGAAGTATTCATTTAACGAAACATAGGTCTACTTGTTTGAATAATATTTCATTTAAAAAATGTGTTTCATACCTGTCATGTGACCAATCTCTATCCCATTCCAATTACTAAGACTTATGTATCCGCGATGCTAACACATGGTGACAGTATTTTATCATTTGAGTTTCTCTTCGATACTGTAATTCACAATGCCTTGGGTTTAATTTTGCTTTAGATAATTTATTTACAAACACATTGTTTGGAATTATCCCCTCATGTATTTCACGGTATAATGTAACATTGTTGTTGACCCAGCTATGTAACACTGATAACTGCATCATGGCCGCTGTATTAGGCTGGTGCGTCAATGTATTTAGAGTCAACTTGACGTTGTCTATATAGCACCGGTGTTAATGGATACACTTCCGGTTCACACTACTTGTGGAATATTTTGAACTAAGAATCATGGTGATATCTGGTGACTTCACTTTGTGAAATATTCATATACAGTCACGCGACTATATATTCAATTCAGAAACATAATATTCGTAATCTTCCTTATCTCTAATTACGGCATTTTTTCAACATTGTTTTTACTTAGCCATATAACGTGAACAATTGCATCATGGCTGCCGCATTAGGCTGGGACGTTAATATAGTCAGAGTTAATCTGACGCTATCGACGTGGCACCGGTTTTAAATACTTAGACTTCCGGGTCACGTTACTCCGCGGAATACTTGGAATTAGGAGTCATGCCGATATTGTGTGAATACACTCTTTGTAAGTTACTATACAATTAACGCGACCCGCATTATATTACTGTTTGGATTCTTAGAGTATAGCATAGATCAGAGTTTTTTTCTTTTAAGTTAATTTTTGATTTATACCGTTTTCAGAGCGTCGGATGTTTTTGGCCATTCGCCGATAGATGTGAATAACCTTTTGACCTGATATGGCTATTATTTAATATACGAGCACGTGAGTCTGATTCATTCTTATTTTGATGGTTTGCCGGTTATATGTACACAGTATGATTAAAGATTGAGTCAAATGAGATTGTAGAACATGGAATTGAGCTGTGAGTACAGATGATGTTTGTGTAGGCTATGTGGTCATTTAACTCTTGTCATAGTACGTGGCTGTCTATGTAGAGACTGTATTTCAGATCCAGTTTACCTGACTGGTTATCGATACCATAAATATTAGGAGCTCTATCTCATTATATTTTGGATATGTTAGGAAACTTTTCTTGGTTTCATGAACCTTAGTGTTACGATGCTTATTATGCACTTGGATATTTATATATATTCATTATTGCAGAACGAGACATTGGAAAGACATTCGACTATCTATTTAACGCAAAGGAGACAATTGTTTACGTAAGGTAGATACACTTGTCATAATACATGTATATAGTCATCGTGACTTGGTTCTGGGTCCTTGTGTCTCACAATGATAATTTTCTATACACACGTTCTAGGTGATCTACACGTTATGTTATTTTGTCCTTGATGGGACATATCCCTGATGTCACTCTTTGTTAGCAACGTGGGTGTCTAGGATCTATGTAAATGTGGTAACCTTCAGACAACTTGTAATACATGTCACTTAACTGATGTGCTCCTCACCTTGGGCTCCACCTATCTCTCACGACATGAGTGAATATGGAATGAGAGATATATAGACACTGATTATGATACAGACAAACAAATTATGTATATTTGTTCATTTTCCAGCCCTGAGGAAGTCGCGGGTACTCCCAGGCGACGAAACACGTGTTGGCTGGAGCAAGAATCAATAAATGAAGACTTGATCTTATACCTCAAGAAACTGAATCACATCATTATTAACATATTGTTGACTACTTAATGGGTGTGCTCGGGTTTTGTGGCATTGTTTGTGATCTCTAGGGATTACTAGTTAGAAGGGTGGATGACCCTTCTTCCTTGAGCACCCTCCCAATACTGGAATACAGTACACATTGGAAGCGGTGAGCGCCAATACCAACCAGGGGTCTATCATCCATTTCGTATATTTATTCTACACTACTTATTGTCCCAATTGTGTTTTAGACCCCCACCCAAACACTAGGTGAACAATGACACCTTGGCTACCTCTTGAAATGAGGACACTCGTTTACAGACTCAGAAGCCTGCTCAATCTCAGAAACCTTTCTGCACCAAGCAGTAGTCAGACATGAAGCATGGAGGAGTAATCATGCGGTGGATGCACCTTGCTAGGCTAGGACTGCAATAGTAGGTGCCTATAGGATCTAGTGCCAACTCCTGCGTTCAATTTCCTGCCTAAACCGGAGCAGACTGAAACTAAGGCCCTTAACTTGGACTCAGGGAGGGATGCAGCCGTCCACCCTGAAAGAGAGAAATGTAACGCTAGCTCAGAACTAACATGCAGAAAAAAAGTTTTACTCTATCAGAAAATGTACCTGAGTCTACATTACTTCAGGGTTTGGTCCCCATACACTCCTTGCATCCCAAACACTTTGTATCCCATTCTGAGATGACAACAATTGAATTTGGGTGAAACCCATGTTGGTTACTTGGGGAAAATGTCCATGTGACCATACCAATCTGTCAAGATTGTGCAAGCATGTCTGGTAAAAGGTCAAGCCTGTGTATGACGTACAACTATGTGCTTGACACTGTGCAAAACTATGCATAAACGGTTACAGAAACAATTTCCAGCCTACCATTAGGTACTGCTTTAGTTACATGTTGAAAAGGGAAGAAAGGACGGTTTTGGATAATCTAATTCCATCCCACACTGAATCCCTTGAGAAAAAATAATCTGACGAAAATACAGCTGTATAAAATACAAACTCCACTGTAAATAAAAACATATGTGTGTGTATATGTATGTATGTGTATATATATGTATATATATATCAAATATCTTGCTCTGGCTTGTGCAGAGACCCAGCAGTCAAGAGGTTAAGTAAAAGATACAAAATCTGGTAAATTGGAAGGCCTCTGCTGATACATGGCCACATAAGTGATTCTATGAAAATTTCTTAAAATGCTCCACAGCTATCAGCGAAGTAGTGCCAGCATCAACACAGTTTTAAGTATGTTGGTTTAAATAGTTTCTTTCTTAGTTTTAGGACACGTCAAATTAACAATGCCGGGTTAGTCTGCATAAACCCAAAATAAACAAAGTTTTGTTTTGAATTGGAACTACTTGACAGCAGATATCGAGCTCGCACATTTTCAAAACAGATGACTGCCAATGAGCCTTAAGTACCTATAATCATACAACTGTAAAAAGATATTCACTCAAAAACACATTTTAAAGCTATTTATGGATTAGCAAACCCAAATCCATAAAAGCCTTGAAAAAAAACAGTTATGGGATGCAATGCACACCATAATTCACGTCCCCAACATGCTTTCCTCTTGGTAGACAGCTTTTGTATCACAGGGACTCAGCATGGAGGTTTACTGAGCATTGAAGTGTAGTGAGTTATGATGTGTATTGTGCGTTGCATAACAAAATTGGGAAATTTCCGTGCTTTTTTCGGTTTTGTGTTAGTTGAAACATAACTAACCCTAACTGTGTTTTTTGTAGTTAAATGATGTACTGTAATCACCTGTTTTTTACCCATTCCGTGCTGTGGATAATCTTAGGCTGGTCTGTGGCCAACACATGCAGGTGGCTAGTTTCAAGATGCGCAGGGCCTTTGGCTGTGCTAACCTCGGTTGACTGCAGCGGCTGCTCTCTGGCCAGGACCTGTGACCAACTTTGACTAAGCAAAGGTTAGTTGTAGGGTCTGGCCTTTGGCCATTCTCTGCACCCAACTACCTAAAAATAGACAGCCGGTACTCTTTTTTCAATACATCTATTTTATTATTTTTTCCGGGTTTACAACTCTTGGGACTAGTTTGAAAACCCTAAATGTTTCTTCGGGTCTGTAAACCAGGTTGTGAGGTTCATAAAGCCTGTGACAAAAACTGCACTTTTTAGGTCTTGCCTAACAGGCAACGCAAGCTTTCAGGTTGGAAAAGAACTATTGTGGGATTATCAAGAACTAACAGTGGACTTGCATCCCACCCATTGCTTACTATTGGTTTACTGTCACTCATGTGTTTGCTTATTATTCAATGGCTTTCCTTATCCATCTTGCGCTTGTCCTTCCTCAGGAGCATAGCCCCCTTATCATTCTTTGGCTTGGCCGACTTGTATACTTCCCATGCTCACTTTAAGGGAACTACTATTTTTTTCCTTAACCACTCCATGATGTGGGGCGGGGTGGGGAGGGGGGGTGCACACTATGCTAAGCTAAGCACAGATTTTCAGTTTACCTGCTTTTAAGCCACACCATTAATGACATTGGCCACACCCCTTTGAGAGACAACCCCCTCAGTTTTTTCATCCCACTTAAAGCCCTGATGCAATCCATCTAAACCTATGAGTTCACTGATCCAGGTTTGAGTTTATTGACCCGAAATGGACAATGGGAGCAAAAAATCTCCCTGGTCCAGTGGAGGGGGTCCTTTATATTTTAAACATGGGTTTGTGGACTGTCCATAGAATAAGACGTCAAGATATACAAAAGTGTTAACTCTTTCAAGCTCTCCCAGTTTGAACTTTAGGCTCTCAATAATTAATAATTACTAAAAGATTGACATCAAACCATACAATGCATACTTTCAGAGAAAAGTTCTACATTCATGGCAATTTTGGTATAAATCCCTTCAGTGTTTTTTGCTACAGCAATGAGCAAAATGTCATATGGTAGTTAAAATGGGAAATCATATTTTTTAATGCTTTTCCCTACCCTTTTTCCTTAGCGTACTACAGCAAGAAAATTGTTATGTAAGACTGTGGCTACAAACAGTAAGAGAACGCCACATTTTGTGCAGATCTGTACATGCGGACCAAAGTAACAGGAAAATAACAAAGCCATTTCAATGGAATGTTGGCTTGAACCATAACTATAAGTGGCGACAGGCATGGTACATTAAGATGACTACAAAGTCAAATACTAAGATACATACCTATGAGCTCAGCAAATCCTCCTACAGGAAGACGACAAGTTCCAGTAACGAACTGCAGTAAACGGATCCGCTTCTCATTGTCCATTTCTTTTACAACCTAAAAACACATGTCAAACATACATGAAGCTATGATCCCTTGCCCTTAACTCCTATTCCTGATGCAAAGCCTATCCATGACACACATCCTGTGGGAATTGCTAATAGTTTGCAGGTTGGAGATGTAGACTCTTGTATAAAAACGTATCCCTTGCAAGGTAAATGGAAAGAACTACATAAAAAGGAATACAATATAAAACGATGATGCAGCAAAAACTACAAACAAATATCTGTCTATAGTAGAAGCTTCTGCCGCTTACACTTTTGTACTAAAACACCGGGGATTCTTGTGAAGTCAAGGTAGAATATGCCTAAATTATTCATTCTCTGAGAAAAAAAAGATAAACGTACAAAGGAAATGAGGCAAGAGAGAAAGACACGAGAATATGAGTGTGAGAGAAAGGAGAACATGAAGATGATGACAGTATTACACATTTTATCCCCACACACTCCGAGCAACATGTTCTACTGGCAACTCTCTTTCTGCATTACTCAACGTCATGGATTCACATCATTTAATTAATGCCCATCATCACGCTGAACATCCTCGGTACATTTCAAATAGAAGTATTCCGAAATCTATACTTAGTTTTTGTGTGGTTTGTTTAGTGGTCTAAGGGGAAAACAGGCACTAAGTCATACTACTTGCCGGATACCTTCAGTATCTAAGGGTGAACCTTTAAACATTATGCCTCATCAGGAAGAATGGTGGGTTCCTGGTGGATTCGAAACTATTTAAGATATCAACACTGGGAAATGTATTTACAGGTAAAACATTTTTTTTCTTCTCCAACGTTAGATACTGAAAGACTTACATGCTTTTAATCGTTAATACATTTACATGCCTTTAATCAGAATAGATGGCAGTACATAATGGAAGAGAAGGAGCAAGTGAACCTCATATTTACACAGCCGACTCTCCAAAACCACAACCCTACGTCGGCCTCTTCTGGACTGACATCTATACACTAGTACTCGGTTAAAACATGTGTTGAGTACAACATAGCGTTTGATAGGAACAAGGGTACCCCAATATACGAACCTGGGGTGGTACAATGTGGAGAGAGACACAATGGTTCTAAATGGCCTAAAAAGGTCCAGAATAGAAAAACCTTGAAAAGGGTAAGCGTTTTAAATAAAGGTTTTTAGAACTTAATTTTTGAAGAGAGAGAGCGATAATTAATATAGAACAGGGACAAGAAGGTCAAGGTATGACAGATATTTATTATACAATGAAGTAAATTCAAGTGCTCACATATTCAGTGACAATAAGCGTGACATAAAAAGTGAAAGTGGACTTTAAAAGAAGACATCGCATTAACAACAAGAGTTGAACCACTTTCTTTTAAACTTAATATGAGGGGTTCATGTTGTAAGCGGTCGACGACGTTTCGAACTCAGTTGAGTTCATCTTCAGGGCAATAGTGAGCATCTATAATTGTCAGTGTAGACATAAGGTAGGGGTCGAGTATATCAACAAGGATTTAGGTTACTGATCACGGCAATTTCATGTGCAAATTACTGCAACATAGTGGGGCCCTTTGTCATAGCGGGAGGCTTGAAAGGCGCTATGAATTCATTTAGACGGGGCCGCAGAGATTCAGGTGCCGGGCGAGTTTAAACAATAATTTTGGCCGACAGCAATGCATTGAATGCGAGCCTCCCAGTGGGGTAGAGCGAGTCCTGCTCGAGTGCTGCTTTGCGCTGGGACAGAGGCTCGCATTCAATGCATTGCTGTCGGCCAAAATTATTGTTTAAACTCGCCCGGCACCTGAATCTCTGCGGCCCCGTCTAAATGAATCAGTAACCTAAATCCTTGTTGATATACTCGACCCCTACCTTATGTCTACACTGACAATTATAGATGCTCACTATTGTCCTGAAGATGAACTCAACTAACTAAGTTCGAAACGTCGTCGACCGTATAATAAATATCTGTCATACCTTGACCTTCTTGTCCCTGTTCTATATTAATTATCGCTCTCTCTCTTCAAAAATTAAGTTCTAAAAACCTTTATTTAAAACGCTTACCCTTTTCAAGGTTTTTCTATTCTGGACCTTTTGAGTACAACATAGCAGCCTTGCAAATGTCAAGTATTGGAACTCCTGCAGAAAAATACGGTGATGGTCATTCCTCTTGTTGAGTGTGCTTTCACCTTTTCCTGCAGTCCTCTATATGCCTTGTTATGGCAAAAGGCAATGTACAAGGTCAAACCCTGAACATGACCTGTTTGGAAAACTCTTACCCTATATAAGCTTGATCAATGGCAACAGTTGACCAGTATCCCAAAAACCTTACTTTCTATCTATATACCTTCTGTCTGTAAAATAGTGAATGCCTCTCTTTGCATCCAGCATGTGCAGAAACCTTTTGAGGAGAAGTGGGTTCCAGAAAGAATATAGGTGTGGTAATAATGTAGGTCATATGGAGCGAAGAAGGTCCTTTTGGAACATGCTACATTAAGTACAGGTTCGTTCTTTAAGAATGTGATATAGGGTTGTGCAATGACCGTGTCTGGAACTTGCAGGATACTCAGAAGATGAATTTGCAACAACAAATGTAGTCCATCCACCGTAAGGACTGGTTTTAATGGTTGATCCCTCAGTCTGTAGAGGACTTGTGTTTGTTTTAGGCTGTGTTAAGGCCACCCTGATGGATTAGAAATCTTTTTGTGAGTTGTCAGTAAAGGGAAGTCTCCTGTATCCAGAAATTGTGACCAGGTGCATGCTCAGAAAGCAGTCCGAGACTTGATAGCGGCCGATGCAGTATGTGGGTTAACACCTAATTTAGAATATGTGAGTTGATGAAGAGCCCTTTCTTTATACCACATACATAATCCTTTTGATTCCTGGAGAATGTTTACCTGGTTGAAAAGTTATCCATGCAATCCAGATATTAGGAGTTTAGGAGCCATGCTCTCACGGTTATACGCACTGGGCCATGGTGTAGGATCTTTCCTTGCTCCAGAATCAGTAGCTGTGGGGATAATAGAGTCTGCTTGGCTCCTGAAGAGACATAATTTGAACCAGCTAAAGCATTCTACACACAGCAGTGATTGTCCTATTCGTGAACAGTGTCTACCATTTGTGGTAGTCTTCTGTCTATCAATTCAGGGCTGCCACTAGATCATCTGCTATGTCTATTAAGTGCAAGGGTAGAAGAGGTATTTATCTGAATCACCCATTCCGATCTCCTTAGAGAATGATGGAGTCCTTTTCACCTTTGCTTCCTGATATAGGGCACATTAGGCCTGCAAATAGAAGACTTTACCAGCTTTTCTTCTATTTTTGGTAGCAACCCTTGATGGGCCTGATGCACTACTCTTAGAGTGTATTGTGCAGAAACATTACCCTACAATGACCAATGTCCTTTTTTTGTTAGATTTCCGAGTTGTGCTATCCAGCCACACAGCAATCTGGGTTCAGTTCATAAAAGGACTTCCCTATCCTTAGATTGTTCTGATATTTCAGCCGAGATCCAAATTGGATATTAACATGTGCCTCACAAGGTCCTCTCTACTTCAGTCCCTATAGTCCAAATGGCTGATCAAAATAATATGAGGCAGACCCTGGCTTTCGTGGATATGAGATAAACGTTTAAGCAGTGGCAGAACAGTTAGAATATGTGGTGGGCCTTCCAAAAGTGCATTTTCATCTTGATGGCCAGGTGCCAGCATTATGTGGTGAGTTCATTCACAAATTATGAGCTTTCTTAATGCCTCACAGGCTTAATTGATTACCGTCAATCACAGCTCCTCCTTGTCAATGTTCCCAAGAGCTCCTTGCTCCATCACATTATCAATTGCGAATGGGAACTTAATCTCTCCCCACTGCCCATATCCACAGGTGAGTTGTACTCTATCCCACTCTCTGCTAAAGTCATTCTGAGCATGTCTAAATGCAGAACCCAACCATGATATCAGAAATATGTACAAGGCAACTCTCACCACTCTTCACCACTTCACTACCACCGTACTCAAAGCTCTCCTGTTCCCATCCTTATGATCCTTGCCCATGTGCTTTAGATCTTCCTGTTTTTTGTTTGCTTTGCTTCATATTTTTACTGTCCTACTAGCTCCAGCCCCGTCCAGCCTCCTCTTCCATTGCTGCTTTAACCACTGCCAGTGCACAGGGTTAGCCAGACATCTCTTAGGATACTCTTGTTCATTCAAAGATCATTTTCATAGGATATACAAGAGTATTTGGCCTACGATAGTACTAACTTTAGGCCATCTACCTGCTGAAAGTACACCTGTGCATTTCTTTTCTGCAAGCCACTTCCTTGAGGAAGTTTCTCATGAATCTTTAGCTCTTACTACAGCTGTTACTGTCTATAAGAGATTTACACATTTTGAAATATTTCCCGGATATGCCTCCTTATTACACATGCCTTCACTCCGCATGCATTACAACACGGTTGTAACAACGCATACCATTACCCCGCAAGTTGTAACAACGACTTGCGGAGGGGGGGAGCTGGATGTTGGAATAGTATAATTTACAATTCCAACTCCAGTCTGTGTGAACAGTAGGGAAGGTGTTGGATTTTAAATCCAAGACCTTCTCCCCCCTCCGCAAGTCGTTGTTACGACTTGCGGGGTAATGGTATGCGTTGTTACAACGCGGTCGTTGTAACGACCGTATTGTAATTGCATGCGGAGTGACAAATTCTTTATAAGGGCTGTTTACCATATTTCCCATCCTCAGGCATGACATCCGCTGTACAAAAGTGTTGTTGTACCACAAAGTCATTTGCTTTGGTAGCAAATTCATTTTGAATAGGTCACTTTGCTTTTAGCCACTATGTGAGTGTGGGGTTTAAGTTATGTTCTTGAAGCTTTAGGGTAATCTAGAGTCACAGTCTGTGCATCATGCAACCATAAATAATAGTTCAGAGTTCTCCACTGTATGTCAAGGAGGGTCAGATCCATGCCAGATTTTCAGAATACCCATGTAAAATATACAAAACATACACAACTAATAATTATAGCAAATCTAAATGGAACTCATTTTGATAGTAAGATGCTTGTCGCATCTTGAAGAGTCACTAAGATTGTTAATGGTTCAAAAGAACTGTGGTGATTGTTTGAAAATAATTGTGATTTTCTTAGCTTGTGATTCAAGGCCTTAAACATAATTACCTGAATGACTGTCATTGACAGTAATTGTTATGCAATTTCTCAAACATTTTTCAATTGGCTATTTAATACATTTAAGGTACATTTTTGGTGAGGGGACAGATTGTACGACACACTCACCTGCCAGAACCACTGTATCTGCTTGCTGTTCTTTGTGTAGTGCCGGTAGATTGTGTGTTTTTGCCAGTCAGTCATGTCAATTTCCTGCATGCCACAAAGCATTAGCTATGGAACAAGAGAGAAAACATCAGCAGGATTTTACACACCACTGGTTAACATAATAACGACAAAGGCTGCTGAAATGAAAAGGGGTGAAACAGATGCCTTCAATAAATTTATGCTAGCACACCAACCTAGACGGCTGCATTATCTTATGCAAGTAAGCAAACATGACTTGTAAAGTAACAGAGTGCGATTATTCGGGCACTCAAAAAAACGTCCTTACATCAGCTAGTCACTCACCTCTAATAGTTGTCAACTGTGTGAGTCTATTTAATGTTGGCGAAAACAACAAATCTATAAGTAAACAAACTTCACTACCTCGATGCGCTTGGTTTTGCACTGCTGTTCCCTTATCAGAATAGAATAACTTAAGCACAGTGAAGGGTGGGCAATTAGGACTCACCTATGCAAATAAGGTTGCCATGAACATTATCTCAGCCTGAGAAGGGCTAGCCACCCCTATAGGGTCTCAAGAATGATTATAAACCTCCTACAAGTTATCTTTCACCTTAATCGCATTCAACAAACCTCTTCACAGAACCCCGGCATTCACAAGCCATCTTGGGCTGCAGCTAATAGAAGTGGGGGTGCATGACATTATGGACAAGCCTAAGTCACAATTCGGCTTTCTATTCACCCTCAAGAGCAGGTATGATGCAGAAGAAGCAAAGGAGAATTCTGTTAATATGTAGGTCTTCATTTTGGCTGTATAGAGAACTGAGACAGAGCCTTTTGCTACCCAAATGACCCCATGAGGAACACCCACTCCTCTGTAAGAGTATGGGCTCCATCATCAAACTTTGTAACTTGCTCAGCAACTGAGTGGTGGACTAAGCCTCTAAAGTGACAGCAGGGCGACCCTTAGCGATCTACAGAACACGACAATAAATAATTACAAAGTCCCAATTCCTTCATGATAGGCATCTGCAAAGGCAGATCAGCAGAATTCGTACTAAAAGATCTAGGCCTTCATTTTTCCTGAATGAAGCGGTATTACTTGTAAGCTTGGGTTTGATCAATAAGTTGTTCTAGGACCTTAGGATAACTCCCTAAAGTATCAAGCAAAGGTCCCTTGACTGCTGGAGGGATTTCAGATTCAGTGGGTTTTTGGTTGCAGCAGGGAGGACTGTTCCTGTTGAATAACGGAAGAAAATGCATTTTGTTGTGATTTTGATTGGCGGAACATAAACTAGACCGCTGCTGGAACAGTAGAGATATTTGAGAATAAGTCGAGCTTGCAACAACATTGGCTTTTAACAAAATCTTGGCTATGGATTTGAAAATCTTTTGCAACTATTAATTCCTAAGAATTGTTTTAGGGAAAGGTGTTAGCTACAGTAAATGTTTGACTTTACTGTTTTTTTCATATGCCTTGCCAATGAAAATAAATGTGTACTGATAAACTCATTCATTACTACAGAGCAAAATTGTTATTACCACAGTACATCTTAACGTGAGCTGAGAAACCAATGCCTTTTGTCTCGCAGTTTACATAAGAAAACACCTGGAACCACGATCACAGAGCTTAGTTACTGTCGTTTTATCTCAGTACACTCCATTTAACCCTTTGTTCTATGTCTGTGGTACAATATTTAAACTACTCGCCATAAAGAAAGCAGAATGCTATAAACCATACATGCTGATCTACTGAGTGTAATGTGCTATTAATTACCATTACTGGTGGAGAACACGGGTGGGGCACCATGATCACCTCGAGGCTTCGCCTCTTGTCAACCACAGCCCTCAACTATAGCGCTAAATAGCATATGTGTGTGTGTGTATATATATAAAATATACATTACTCTAGATGTAATATAGACTAATTGATGGAGATATGTGTATATCTACATTAAATAGATCATATGTATTTGATGGAGATATGTGTGAATATATATATATATATATATATACACACTCATATGATCCATTTAACACACACACATATATATAAATAATCTATTTAATCTTTTACTCTAGATATAGACATATCTCCATCAATTACTCTATATTACATCTAGAGAGATATAGGTTATCCATCCTGGCTATACTATTTATCAATCTTCATAAACAGAACTCCATCTGTAAATATAGCACTGTGCCTCTCTGTTAAACTACTTGGCACATCAGTATGGTTAAGGTTAAATTTCTATTTCCAGAGAGAATTCCAACACATTATTTTGCGCTTAACATTCACGCTTCTGATCACCAGTTTTCGAACAGCTTCCTCGAATTCACAAGTTCTTGAACACGTGCAGTGTCTGAAAATGTTGGCCAAGGATTTAATTAGTTAATACATGTATTCAATTGATATTTGTACACTTTTAGCATTGGATGCTCATTAAATACAGATCAAAAAATACCCCAAAACTGTTTGCAGCAAATGTTACTTTGCATCTATAATGCAGTGAGAACAAAAAGGGATAAAGTTACAGCCCTAAAGGATACAATTGTTTACTGGAAAATGCTTTGTAGACCACCAGAGGTTCTTTTCCGAGGCACAAATTTAGGCGTGCCAGTTGGAATTTCCCCAAACCTGAACAATCTACTGAACAGATATTTACCACTTTTATAAATTGGTGTCAGTGAGATCTTTTCTTAAGGTCCTGGGGCAGTCAGAACTAATGCAGCAGTATCGTTTGTGGATACTGTTGTTTACTACTGGTGCCCCAAACTTGGTAGACAGGAGAATTACTCTCTGCACTTGATTCTCTCAGGGTGGGATGGGCGAGCAGTCAATCCCAAAAAGGACTCACTAACACCAATTTATACAAGTAGTAAATATCTATTCAGTGGGTTGCTCGGGTTGGGGAAACTCAAACTGGTACACCTAGATTTCTGCCTCGGAAAAGAACTTCTGGTGGTACACAAACCATTTTCCAGTAAACAATTGTATTCTTTAGGGCTGGACCTTTATCCCTACTCGGTTTATTCTTTTTACAAAAAGTCTGAAGACTGTCTTGGAGCATGTGGTCTGAAGCCAGGAACTATGGCATGTGTACTGTGACGGAGGGTTCCACAGTGTAAGACTGTAAACTGAAATATGGCTTTTGCGTCTGAGGCTGTGCGATGACAGCTGAAGTCTGAGTTGTACATACTATGTCACCCAAAGGATAGTTATGCTGTGCAAAGTGTGATCCTATACAACTTGTGGAGCCTGAAAGAGAGTACTCCTGTCTCTTATCAATGTTAGTAGGTTATTTGGCTACTGAGGGTACACTTCTGTTCTCTATGCCGTGGTGTGCAGGTGGGTAAGAAATGTGGGCTTTAGGGCTTTCACCCGGGTGGGACGCAGAGATGGCTGTTAATGAATGCATATGGCTTTGGGTGTTTTGGGACTAAATGGATTGTGCTAGTGGCTTCTACAATCTTCACAATGTTTTCTATCTATGCCTTCACCGTCTCCTCTCACAAGGCTCCTCTTGACGTCCCCATGCAGGCTTCCCTACACTAGGCATCCATTTCAGGTTTGTTGCAGGCAGCGTCTACACCTGCAGATTGCATGACAAGTCTTTCACCTCAGAATACGAAGAAAGCAGCCTCTTGCATATAGCGATGGTTGAGAACAGTCATGTGACCCCAACAACAGGACCATAGGCTCATCTCTTCTGCTCTGTTTTCATGCAAAAGAGCCAATATATTAACTCATTTGATTTAATGCCGTATCATAGCTAAATAGCTACCTGATCCATGCATCTATAAGTAACAGAAGGTTTGTATTGTTTGAGCTGTTTGCATAGTTTACATATGGAATGCAGGGAATACATAGGCCGCTAACATGTAGAATACAACAGCACTAATAAGAAACACCATCAGGAAACATTCAATAAAATATGTTAGAAAGAACATGTTTTTATACATCCAACACAGCACAAATATACCACATACCTGGTTAGGATTGTGATCGCTAGCGGTCATCACTTCCCTTTAGCATACCAGTGTGCCGGGAAATGAGTATAACTTCCAGCTATAAGATGCATAATTCATTTGGTATAAGCCTCTAGGGTCTCATCCATCAAACAACAAGAACAATCATCCACACCTCACAACAAATGAATGTGAGACTCGAATAACTGAAGAACAGACCAAAACGTAATACTGAGCACAATGTGAATCAGACTTGGATCTACATTAGTGTTGCTAAGCATACCTATGAAAAAATGTGTCCTGTACAAATGCCTCAAACTAAATGTCTCTGACAAAATCTTCAGTGACCCTCACTATTTACCAAAAGCAGAATGTGCGCTATTAAAATGCCTCCAACCTATTAGCTCTAACAAAATATTCACACTAGATTGACATTTACTTTTATCCAACGTGTCAACAGAATCACTTAGCGAGCCAATTGTCGCCTACCGTCTCATCTGCACACTTGAAGATAATGGAACTTAGATTACACCTCTCCTGTCTAGCTTTTTGTCAATGCTAGCCTTTCTGGAGTCCTCAAACTTCACAGGCACCAATCAAAGTGATCCTAAATTTAATGTCTGACTTCTGTCATCCACTAGAGAATGTGACCATATCTCATGCATTATGAAGGTACTAGGCTGATTTCCCATTAAAGTGAGAATGAAATAAAGATATGCTGCTTCACTTCAAAAGTGATCCACCTCAAAAGACCTACTTATCTGAAAAACCTACATCTAAGGTGATGAAAGAGGTCTCGGAGGTAAGAACTCTTAATAATGAAATCACCAGATGGAAGACCTCCCAAACACTGACCTAAACTTTCTCAGGGACCGCAACACTTTTCTGAACTCCATTCTAGCAGACCTAGGAGCTGAAACCACAAAGTAATTCAGAAAATATCTCAAAACTCACTTCATCCGTTTATCCAGTAGTGTATACGACCCCACGCATCTAGACCCACTCCTTAAAGTCGCTGAGTAACTGCATTTAAATGTGTGATTTTCTCCTGCTCAAGACCAGTTTCTTAATGTAAAGCACACCAATAATTCATGGTGAAACAGGGAAAACACTGTGTGTAAACCAGAAATGTAAAGTGGTGATACACAAATCTGCCACATAAATACTTGTAGACATGTAAAGGTATAACTTTTGTAAGATGTGTTCACCAACCATTCTATTGAAATCTTGCTTTTCTTTAAGTAATCCTTTAGTGGGTAAAATGGGAGTTGGCTTAAAGCCATCTAGATAACAGGTCCATCAAAATGGCAGTGTGCAGCACTTTGCTGGGCGTATCATATGTGGACCAAGAAAAATCACAATCTTCACTGCCTCACAGACTCCCTTAATAGGTGCCCAACATACAGTTGGAAGCAATAGCTTTAATATGTTGGTCTCCTCGTCACTGCCCCATACTCCCATGAGAGTCAATTATTTGAGTAAACCATCCAGAATAACATTGTTTTTCTAGGATAATAGCTTGTTAGGAAGTTACCCTCGAGTACCGGATTAGCGTGGCCATCACCCATCAAAACTAGCTTTAAGGATCTCGAGAATCTGCTAGACACCCTCTTACATCAGAGTGGCCACGGCCTATCTACACCGTGTGTGAAAATCAGGAAGAATTGGCTAGGCATGCTCAACTCGAACAAACTCAAAAGAAAGAAATTCTATGTTCAACTACTGGATTCACAACACACCAATGAGTGGTTTTCAGAACAGATAATGTTTCATTCACCAGGTGTGGAAAATTTCAGACTCTCTAGGAAATATTCAGTGGCGTTATGCAAAATGATGGGGCACCCCTGCAGAACGTGACGAGGAGCCCCTGAGTCATCCATATCTCACCGATATTCATTGGCCTTAGGATGAATGAGGCACACTTTAAAGAATTGGGGGGCCCCTGGAGTGTCCGGGGTACCATTGCACCACAGGTGCTGCAGGGGTCATTATGTCCCTGGAAACATTACGTACTGTACCACATGCCAGTCCAAAGCTCAGGCAGCCAAGGGAAGCAATGGACACTAAGCCAGAGCACCACCGATTCTACAAGAGGCAAACCAAAGTGAAACCAGGTAGCTGTGCAACTGATCTATTTGACTCTGCAAAGTACACAGTCTGGGGGGGGGGGGTAGGAAAGGCAGTAGTAGAAACATAATAGATTCAACAGAGTTCCCAACTTAAACTCATTGCCCGGTTCTCACCTCCAGCTCTTTCTCATCAAAGTACCGCAGCCACTCGAGAGGTGCCACCTCATTGAAGCCATCTAAGAAGGCCTTGGTCTGCTCCTCTACTCCTCTGGTGAACCTCCAGTCAGTTAGAAGCCTGAAACCAAAATGCACAGAGTGACACACAAGACCCATCTCTCCACCTCATGCGAAAAAAGGATGGTATGTAAGAGAAATTGCCAACATAAATTTGTACCTTAAGATAATCAGTGACCACCCACACAGAAGATGAAAATAAAAAGTATTGCTTTCTAATTAGCATAGTTCGGAATTGGTCCCCCAAACAGATTTGTGAGTTTTGAAGGGAAGAAGGTCAGTGTGGAGATTGAAATAACTTTATAAGAAATTGTGTTTTAATGCTACCACCAGAAGCTGGGTATAAGGAAAAGCAGACACTCCGTAGCAGGAAGGGGTGGTAATGTGTTGGTTACTGTTGGGGAAAAGAGTATATGTTCATTCATTGGAGCTCCATTGTACCATAATTAATTTATGTCTATGCAGCAGTGTATAATGCGTGAGTGGCATCACAAATAGTATTTTACGCACCCAAAAGCATAGCAGATGTACACAGAGGAACAATAAGATCAGTGTTAGTAGAAAGGCGGTCTAATCGACATGAACTTAAAAGAAGCTAGTGGAAGCTGCTCTGAAACAGAAATCATTGAAGTCAGCATGTGTTTGGGGACTGAAACTTGTACTAAGAAAAATGTACTTGCCTAAATTGAGCAAAGCGTGTGATTCTAGAATAGATTTCACGCTAATTGTTGTTTAAATCTGTAAATACAGTTTTTCTGATGTGATGTTTTCCATAGATTCACATGCTTGAATTATTGTCAGTCGTCTGGATTACAAGTATGCCAACAGGAAATACATAAAATATGAGAATTTACGAATGATCCGATGGTGGTGAAGTTTGTACGTCTTGCTGGGTGTTTTTTGTGGAGTCTGTGAGATAGACTTTCGTTTGTGAGATAAATTGCTGTTGGGGGGCGTGTACTTCTCTTGATATATGCATTTATGAATTATACTGGTGATACAATGGGCAACCAATGAAGCACCGTAGGATGCAGTGGATACTAGTAGGGACTAGCTAAATTGGGGGAAGGAGGGCCTTGCATGTGTTGCAACTAAAAGCTAACCTGTAAGCTCCATACAGTGCTTACAGCAAGGGTGTCCAAGGCAGGTCCATGTGGTAGGAATCTATGTTGGATTTTTCAGCATAAATATGATAGGATATAAATATACATATGTTTAATCTAGCGGATTGAATTCACATAGTCAGTGCCCATCCTGAAAATGTAGCCTGGATCCAGCAGCTCCTGCCTACCTTAGACATCCAGGGGGCAGATTGAGCTGTTTGGATCAACATTTTTCATAGAATTATTACCTGGGTCACATCATGCAGAACGAAAGGCGTAAATACAGTTTAGTGCATCTCCAGCAAAGCTTATGCTTCCAGCATCTGTAGTAGGACCCTGATGTGCATGGTGTCAACAGCAGCTGAGGAGTAAAGGAGGCCACGGGAGGCCATACATGTTCCTTCTTCCTTTCATAACTCTTGAATGATATCCTCAAGTAGTGTTGCATGCTAACTCAAGTAGTGCTGCAACATACTTACAGGATATACTCCTCCTTGTTCTCCTCGGTCACTCTTATACTTTCGCCCCCTTCCTTAAGCTCATAGGTCGTCACTTTGCCAAGGATCTCCATATCCTGAATGAAGTAGAGCTCCAGCTCACATTCCTCCAGGTTGTTCTCCCTTAACAAAGAAAGAACAGTAAGAAAACTGGGTAGAAACACTTCAGCTTGAAATCATACCAGCCATCAAGGAGTAATTCACATCTTCACAAGACACACTGTTAGGGAGAACTGCGCATAAGGACCCATAAAACTAACTATTATCAAGTTATCAATTAAAGTTTATGTGAGAGGCCCAGTCTAATGAAAGACATTACATCAAGCCTAATGCCAATGTTGGCGGCAAGCCCCTAACAAAACAGACTGGATTAGACTAGACAACTAAGACCTGGCTGCATTGAGGACTCATCGTGGACAACCCAAAATAAAGGATCAAGCACAAGAAACAACTGATTTGACATCTAGATATGTAGAATGAAACTGTGAAGACTAGATCATCTGTGGCAAAGGAAACAATATAGGACCATGTCATGTAATGAAAGTGAAGAACTCATAGCTTCCAAGCCCATGTTTCCCTCTGTGCAAAGGTAAGTAACTATCGAATTTGTAGCCCCCGCCTTCAACCTTACGTCGTCTTACCATGCGATCCAGGTACCTTTTTTTACCTTTAAAATCTGATCCTTCAACTCATGAGTTCTCGAGAATGCACGTCTGATACACCCTAGACAGATTACTTTTAATTTCCAACATTCAGAATACAGGCTTGGTGATCGAGAATAGATATAAATAGGCTAAGGATGCTGGTTCGGTAGCTCCAGTTTCACTCACTTGATCCAGACGATGGAGTTGTAAAATTCTGGGTCGATGGATTCCAAGTCCTTGAGTGTGGGCTTTTTATTGAGCATCCTTTTGTAGAAAGGCAGTGTGAAGCCTGTGTCTATAAACTTCATATGATACAGAGCCTGTAAAAATAGGTAGAGTAGTGGAGTGAGAAACCATCAGGGTAATCACCACAGGACAACGTTCACACCACATATGCAACGCATTGCAAGATACATTCATCATCAATGCCAATGCACTAAACTGAGCACCCGCTTCGGCACCCCCTATGTAGTACACACACAGGATCAACTTGATCAATGAAAGCAAAACGTCAGGCACTATACTGCAATGAGAAACTATTCCGGGCCCTCTACTAGACACCCTAAAATGGGTTTTAACGCAGTGTCATCATGTAGAAAAAAGAAACTTCATCACTTATAATTATTGCCATCGTGCCTGAACATCACATGTGTATCAGGTGACACAGTAATGTCGTCAAAAAAAGGTCTGGGTATTAATCAAGCAGTAACTCAGCACAACTAACCCAAATAAGACAGCCCTTGCTAGAAAACACTGGTCACGTCCCACACAAACCCCACTCCTTCAGGGACCAGTTGAAATTTATATGGGGCACTAACTTTGGGCAAGTTACGAATGCAAATATAGGGCCACATGTACACAGGCTTTCTGTGGTCGCAAATAGGAAAATGTGCAAATAAAAAAAGGTTTTCTTTTTTCACATTTACAAAGCCCTTTTTGCTATTCGGTAAACTATTACTGAATCCCAAATTGGGTTAGTGATTCAGTATTAGCAAGGGGCGAGTTTAGGGCATCCCTTCCTAATTCCAAATTGCAGTGGTATGTGTAAATGATTTGCGAACGAAATGCGGTCGCAAAACATCCGCATTTTACCACCTACTTCAAGTAGGTGGTATCCCATTCATAAATGGGTAGGGTCCCCAAGGAACCCCGTCCCCTTTGTGAATGTTTGTAAAAACATTTTTTAGCAGGCAGTGGTCCCACGGACCACTGGCTACTATTAAAAGATGAAAAATTATTTTTAAATGCATCCTGTTTTTCTTTAAGGAAAACGGGCTGCATTTGGGGAATAAAAATCCTTTATTTAGAAGCAATCACAGACATTGTGGTCTGCTGAGCCCAGAAGGTCACCCTCCCTGTGATTCCAGCGATTCCCAATAGGTCACAAACGAGACCTACCTTATTAATATTCATGAGGTAGGGCTATTTATGACCCACTGGAAATCGCAAACTGTGTCAAAGACACATTTGTACATTGGGGTTTGCAATTACCCAACAGCAAATCGCAAAAATGTCCTATTTGGTCATCGTAACGATTACCTTTCTACACGTGGCCCTTAACTGTCTAATTTCCACAATATACTCATCCCAGACTTCACATCTGCAGGGCTTCCGTCCTCTTCCATATACCAGCCATACACTGCCATGAATTTATATAACATTTCACCGGAATCACAAACCAAGACATAAGCAAGGACACTTACGCATCCATAGAGTAACAGCAATGATGGGGGACTCTCGACATACAACAAAACGACTCTCTAGTTGCATTCAGATGATTGTGTGATCAGGAAGATTTCAAGTTCCGAGTCACGGGCCAATTACAAACCCTCCATTATGAATTGCATTTTCTCTGCGCCTGTTTCCATTTACGCTATTTAAAGCTGTCGCCCGCGCTTCTGACAACATTTGGCTTTCAGCGAGTGCCAGGGCTGGAGGGAGACGTCACTGAGTCAGAGAGTGAGAGCGGCCAAGATAAACGCAGACAGCGTCTAAACGAGAGCCCGGGTGAGTAACAGTCTGAAGTTTTATTGCTGCCTCGTCATACTTAGCAAAAGAGGCGAGGCCATCACAGAGGTCACTCCCCACACCACAGTGGGCCCGAGACGGCGCACTGACTGCACCGAGGACAAGGGCCATCACAGAGGTCACTCCCCACACCATCAGTGGGCCTGAGACGGCGCACTCACTGCACTGAGGACAAGGGCTCACCACAGAGGTCACTCCCCACCCCATCAGTGGGCTTGAGACGGCGCACTGACTGCACTGAGGACAAGGGCCCATCCCAGAGGTCACTCCCCACACCATCAGTGGGCCTGAGACGGCGCACTGACTGCACTGAGGACAAGGGCCCATCCCAGAGGTCACTCCCCACACCATCAGTGGGCCCGAGACGGCGCACTCACTGCACTGAGGACAAGAGCCCATCACAGAGGTCACTCCCCACACCACAGTGGGCCCGAGACGGCGCACTGACTGCACCGAGGACAAGGGCCCATCCCAGAGGTCACTCCCCACACCATCAGTGGGCCCGAGACGGCGCACTCACTGCACTGAGGACAAGGGCTCACCACAGAGGTCACTCCCCACACCATCAGTGGGCCCGAGACGGCGCACTGACTGCACCGAGGACAAGAGCTCATCACAGAGGTCACTCCCCACACCATCAGTGGGCCCGAGATGGCGCACTGACTGCACCGAGGACAAGAGCCCATCACAGAGGTCACTCCCCACACCATCAGTGGGCCCGAGACGGCGCACTGACTGCACCGAGGACAAGAGCCCATGATCACAGAGGTCACTCCCCACACCATCAGTGGGCCTGAGACGGCGCACTCACTGCACCGAGGACAAGGGCCCATCCCAGAGGTCACTCCCCACACCATCAGTGGGCCCGAGACGGCGCACTCACTGCACTGAGGACAAGGGCTCACCACAGAGGTCACTCCCCACACCATCAGTGGGCCTGAGACGGCGCACTGACTGCACCGAGGGCACGAGCCCATCACAGAGGCCACTCCCCACACCATCAGTGGGCCCGAGATGGCGCACTGACTGCACCGAGGACAAGGGCCCATCCCAGAGGTCACTCCCCACACCATCAGGGGGCCCGAGAAGGCGCACTGACTGCACCGAGGACAAGGGCCCATCACAGAGGTCACTCCCCACACCATCAGTGGGCCCGAGAAGGCGCACTGACTGCACGGAGGACAAGAGCCCATCACAGAGGTCACTCCCCACACCATCAGTGGGCCCGAGATGGCGCACTGACTGCACCAAGGACAAGGGCCCATCACAGAGGTCACTCCCCACACCATCAGTGGGCCTGAGACGGCGCACTCACTGCACTGAGGACAAGGGCTCACCACAGAGGTCACTCCCCACACCATCAGTGGGCCCGAGAAGGCGCACTGACTGCACTGAGGACAAGGGCCCATCACAGAGGTCACTCCCCACACCATCAGTAGGCCCGAGACGGCGCACTGACTGCACCGAGGACACGAGCCCATCACAGAGGTCACTCCCCACACCATCAGTGGGCCTGAGACGGCGCACTCACTGCACTGAGGACAAGGGCTCACCACAGAGGTCACTCCCCACACCATCAGTGGGCCCGAGACGGCGCACTGACTGCACTGAGGACAAGAGCCCATCACAGAGGTCACTCCCCACACCATCAGTGGGCCCGAGACGGCGCACTGACTGCACCGAGGACAAGAGCTCATCACAGAGGTCACTCCCCACACCATCAGTGGGCCCGAGATGGCGCACTGACTGCACCGAGGACAAGAGCCCATCACAGAGGTCACTCCCCACACCATCAGTGGGCCCGAGACGGCGCACTGACTGCACCGAGGACAAGAGCCCATGATCACAGAGGTCACTCCCCACACCATCAGTGGGCCTGAGAAGGCGCACTGACTGCACGGAGGACATGAGCCCATCACAGAGGTCACTCCCCACACCATCAGTGGGCCTGAGACGGCGCACTGACTGCACTGAGGACAAGGGCCCATCACAGAGGTCACTCCCCACACCATCAGTGGGCCTGAGACGGCGCACTGACTGCACTGAGGACAAGGGCCCATCACAGAGGTCACTCCCCACACCATCAGTGGGCCCGAGAAGGCGCACTGACTGCACTGAGGACAAGGGCCCATCACAGAGGTCACTCCCCACACCATCAGTGGGCCTGAGACGGCGCACTCACTGCACTGAGGACAAGGGCTCACCACAGAGGTCACTCCCCACACCATCAGTGGGCCCGAGACGGCGCACTGACTGCACTGAGGACAAGAGCCCATCACAGAGGTCACTCCCCACACCATCAGTGGGCCTGAGACGGCGCACTGACTGCACTGAGGACAAGGGCCCATCACAGAGGTCACTCCCCACACCATCAGTGGGCCCGAGAAGGCGCACTGACTGCACTGAGGACAAGGGCCCATCACAGAGGTCACTCCCCACACCATCAGTGGGCCTGAGACGGCGCACTCACTGCACTGAGGACAAGGGCTCACCACAGAGGTCACTCCCCACACCATCAGTGGGCCCGAGACGGCGCACTGACTGCACTGAGGACAAGAGCCCATCACAGAGGTCACTCCCCACACCATCAGTGGGCCCGAGACGGCGCACTGACTGCACCGAGGACAAGAGCTCATCACAGAGGTCACTCCCCACACCATCAGTGGGCCCGAGATGGCGCACTGACTGCACCGAGGACAAGAGCCCATCACAGAGGTCACTCCCCACACCATCAGTGGGCCCGAGACGGCGCACTGACTGCACCGAGGACAAGAGCCCATGATCACAGAGGTCACTCCCCACACCATCAGTGGGCCTGAGAAGGCGCACTGACTGCACGGAGGACATGAGCCCATCACAGAGGTCACTCCCCACACCATCAGTGGGCCTGAGACGGCGCACTGACTGCACTGAGGACAAGGGCCCATCACAGAGGTCACTCCCCACACCATCAGTGGGCCTGAGACGGCGCACTGACTGCACTGAGGACAAGGGCCCATCACAGAGGTCACTCCCCACACCATCAGTGGGCCCGAGAAGGCGCACTGACTGCACTGAGGACAAGGGCCCATCACAGAGGTCACTCCCCACACCATCAGTGGGCCCAAGATGGCGCACTGACTGCACTGACGACAAGAGCCCATCGCAGAGGTCACTCCCCACACCATCAGTAGGCCCGAGACGGCGCACTGACTGCACAGAGGACAAGAGCCCATCACAGAGGTCACTCCCCACACCATCAGTGGGCCCGAGAAGGCGCACTGACTGCACCGAGGACAAGGGCCCATCACAGAGGTCACTCCCCACACATCAGTGGGCCAGAGAAGGCGCACTGACTGCACCGAGGACAAGGGCCCATCACAGAGGTCACTCCCCACACCATCAGTGGGCCCGAGACGGCCCACTGACTGCACAGAGGACACGAGCCCATCACAGAGGTCGCTCCCCACACCATCAGTGGGCCCGAGACGGCGCACTGACTGCACTGACGACAAGAGCCCATCGCAGAGGTCACTCCCCACACCATCAGTGGGCCCGAGAAGGCGCACTGACTGCACTGAGGACAAGGGCCCATCACAGAGGTCACTCCCCACACCATCAGTGGGCCCGAGACGGCGCACTGACTGCACTGACGACAAGAGCCCATCGCAGAGGTCACTCCCCACACCATCAGTGGGCCCGAGAAGGCGCACTGACTGCACTGAGGACAAGGGCCCTTCACAGAGGTCACTCCCCACACCATCAGTGGGCCTGAGACGGCGCACTGACTGCACAGAGGACACGAGCCCATCACAGAGGTCACTCCCCACACCATCAGTGGGCCCGAGACGGCGCACTCACTGCACTGAGGACAAGGGCCATCACAGAGGCCACTCCCCACACCATCAGTAGGCCCGAGAAGGCGCACTGACTGCACTGAGGACACAAGCCCATCACAGAGGTCACTCCCCACACCATCAGTGGGCCTGAGACGGCGCACTGACTGCACTGAGGACAAGGGCCCATCACAGAGGTCACTCCCCACACCATCAGTGGGCCCGAGAAGGCGCACTGACTGCACTGAGGACAAGGGCCCATCACAGAGGTCACTCCCCACACCATCAGTGGGCCTGAGACGGCGCACTCACTGCACTGAGGACAAGGGCCCATCACAGAGGTCACTCCCCACACCATCAGTGGGCCTGAGACGGCGCACTGACTGCACCGAGGACAAGAGCCCATCACAGAGGTCACTCCCCACACCATCAGTGGGCCCGAGATGGCGCACTGACTGCACCGAGGACAAGAGCCCATCACAGAGGTCACTCCCCACACCATCAGTGGGCCCGAGAAGGCGCACTGTCTGCACTGAGGACACAAGCCCATCACAGAGGTCACTCCCCACACCATCAGTGGGCCCGAGAAGGCGCACTGACTGCACTGAGGACAAGGGCCCATCACAGATGTCACTCCCCACACCATCAGTGGGCCCGAGACGGCGCACTGACTGCACTGACGACAAGAGCCCATCGCAGAGGTCACTCCCCACACCATCAGTAGGCCCGAGACGGCGCACTGACTGCACCGAGGACAAGAGCCCATCACAGAGGTCACTCCCCACACCATCAGTGGGCCCGAGAAGGCGCACTGACTGCACCGAGGACAAGGGCCCATCACAGAGGTCACTCCCCACACCATCAGTGGCCCCGAGAAGGCGCACTGACTGCACCGAGGACAAGGGCCCATCACAGAGGTCACTCCCCACACCATCAGTGGGCCCGAGAAGGCGCACTGACTGCACCGAGGACAAGGGCCCATCACAGAGGTCACTCCCCACACCATCAGTGGGCCCGAGACGGCCCACTGACTGCACAGAGGACACGAGCCCATCACAGAGGTCACTCCCCACACCATCAGTGGGCCCGAGACGGCGCACTGACTGCACCGAGGACAAGGGCCCATCACAGAGGTCACTGCCCACACCATCAGTGGGCCCGAGAAGGCGCACTGACTGCACCGAGGACAAGGACCCATCACAGAGGTCACTCCCCACACCATCAGTGGGCCCGAGAAGGCGCACTGACTGCACCGAGGACAAGGGCCCATCACAGAGGTCACTCCCCACACCATCAGTGGGCCCGAGACGGCGCACTGATTGCACCGAGGACAAGGGCACATCACAGAGGTCACTCCCCACACCATCAGTGGGCCCGAGAAGGCGCACTGACTGCACTGAGGACAAGGGCACATCACAGAGGTCACTCCCCACACCATCAGTGGGCCCGAGACGGCCCACTGACTGCACCGAGGACACGAGCCCATCACAGAGGTCACTCCCCACACCATCAGTGGGCCTGAGACGGCGCACTGACTGCACCAAGGACACAAGCCCATCACAGAGGTCACTCCCCACACCATCAGTGGGGCTGAGACGGCGCACTGACTGCACCGAGGACACAAGCCCATCACAGAGGTCACTCCCCACACCATCAGTGAGCCCGAGACGGCGCACTGACTGCACCGAGGACAAGGGCACATCACAGAGGTCCCTCCCCACACCATCAATGGACCCCAGAAGGCGCACTGACTGCACTGAGGTTATCAAACGAAGGGCACAGGGGACAAGAGCCCATCACAGAGGTCACTCCGTTGCAGTACAATGCCTAGAAAGATTCACCAGCAGGCTTGTATTTAAGGCTATAGGTAGACCAGATGCCCATCCTCTCTCTGTTTCCGTACGCAATCTGTTGTACTCTCACATGAAGTAGACGCTGTCAGCCATGTAAGTTCTTCAGTACCTTTATTCCAGTTGTACAGCAAGTTAGTTCACAGGTACATCAAACAGGTAGAACAAGTAACTGGATAAGGTAAGTAGGGTAGCCCAGTGGTCAGTCCTTGGTACAATGTCACAGCAAACACCTTTGATGTATCAAACCCCCTAGGTAGTATCTAAACCCCACCAGGAGCAGCCTGCCTGCTGCTCAGCCCATCTGTAACTGTCATCTGTCACCCAGTCAGACTCCCAACGTTCTATGCATCACAGCATCCTCAACATTCTACTCCAAACACACACTGTGGCTGAACAGCAGGAGAACTGGGAAACAGCAAGATATGAAATTACTATGCAGGGCATAACATATCCCCCTTCTTTTAAAATGAAAAACAAAAGTGACATTTGTACTATGGAAATGCAACAATGCAATTAGAGCAAGCCATACACAAAAGAGAATACACTTGTAATTAAATAAATACAATAGATTGTGACAATAAGTAGCGTATAGCAAAAGGGGAACAAACCCGCATAAAGCACAAATTGCCAAGTCTCAAACATAGCAAAATTTCCCCAAGAAAAGAATGAATCAAAACCAGGGATGTGCAAATAAGAACATCACGAGAGATAAAGAACCATTCAAAGTAGAGAACAGATAAAATACAACAATTATAAAAATTGAGTACAACAACCCATCCTCTCCCAAAAACAAAAATGAGAAAGTGTCATCGCGTTAGACAAAAGGTAACCACCTTGCCACTGTATTTGAGTCTAACTCCCATGCATGCACATCCTGAGTAGGAATGACCTAGAAAAGCATGGGACCCATCCGACACATACCAACTCTATAGTACAATCCCTAAAGAAAGGGAACACGTAAAAAAAACACAGTTCCTAGCATAAGGAAACTCACCTACGTTGTGAAGATGACTAAAAGCAAACCTTCACTCCTCTTGTGAGGTACAAAAACTCGGGATTATAACCCTAAAGTCCACCCTAATGCAAGGGCCTAAGACTTTAACAATGGATATGGGACCACACAACAAAAAGATACACCCTGTGTAGGGGAACCGTACCCATAAATCAAAACCAACCCAGAGAGGGTAAAATATTATGTTAACTGGTGAGAACCAAGAAAACATGACCCGCGTCCGGGTTACCGTAAGAAACTAATCTCTAAACCTTTAATGGGAACAATACCCATAACTCACCTTAGTAAAGGCTGCGTGTTACGCACTATGGAAAGGGGCTCGTACCCAGACCATGACCATCCCTATAAAATGGGAACTGTGAGTAGAAATCACACTCACCAACTCGCCTCAATAAAAAAACCGCGTGTACCGCTTAATGTGTAACATGACCACATACCAACCCCAGAGCAGGGGTTCCAATAACTCTAAATGGGAAGGAACTAGAACCAAACCCATACCCATCCCTAAAATAAGGGAACGTGTAACCACTGCCCATTAACAACTCTAATAGGACATCCCTTGCGTAAGGGCACTAAACCTGTGGTAATTGAACCACTGAGGACAAAACACCTCAAACTTACTCTCACTAACCAAACCAGGCATAGAAAACACTGACTGTAAACACATCCATTGTGAAAACACTTTGAGGAACAAGACATGTTCAAAACACAAGACATGTTAAAATTTTGACATTGCCCCCAACACATTGCACAGAAGATTAAGGCACACTGCTTAAATGAAATTACAAAATCAAAACATGGCAGCTTGAAAACAATTTAGAAACAGCATGTAAATAAACAAGACCTAAACTCCAGGAGACCACCATGGAAGATTACACCAGAGTGAAAAGCATCGTCGCGCACCGGTGGTCCAGTCAGCATGACTCCTTCAATAAATTTTTAGTGAAAATAAACCAACAGACAGCGACGTGGTTGGAGATATGCGTGGTTGGCAATCGATGATCACAGACTGAGGAAAAGTACCTATCTCAAGATGGCGGCACGTTTTTTCACGCCGCACCGGGTGGCTCCCGGCTTCAGCATGCACCAAAACATGTCGAGCTAACATTCAGGCTGGAGCAGGCGTCACAGAGGATCGCGCAGAGCAGGAGTCGTCACGAAGCAGGTAAATGGCAGTTACGCGCTGAAAGAGGCTCGCGCAAACATGTTTAAACCGTACCATGGTTTAACTGACAATGACCAAAGTAGGGCCTCACACGACGAATAAAATAATAAATTAAAATGTCTCACCGCCCCAAGCCAAAGCGATGCCTCCGTCCAAGAAAAGTGGATGGCTGGAAACACCATAAATGTCAATATAGCCCCCACACGCAGCAACCTCCATTTGAAATGCCCAAATACAAAATGTTGACCGCAGAACTGGGACATGAACCTTCAAGCAACCATTCTTGTGAGAGTCCCAAAGCTCCAGAGAAAGAGACACGCATCTCTTTGTGGCTGTGCAGACGCCACTAAAAACCTTGTGCAAACTCCTAACTTAGAGTCACTGTGCCATGCTCACCTTCGTGAGGAGTTACGACGTTGACAACAGCCCTAGCTGACCATTTGCTGCATAGAGACCAAGTTGTGCCAAACCATATGTAAAGTCAGCGCAAATTGTATAAACCTGTTGCCTTCACGGTCATACTTCAGACACCTCCAAATTAGCGCTAAACAGCTGTCCAAGTGAATCTTGACGTTAGCTGCGCCAATGTAGCATGTAGACCAATAGAAAATCATTTTCAAGACGTAAACTTTACATGCAGGTGCAGTACATGTGGGTGTACACACAACCAGACGGTACAGCACTCTGTTGTTGGGGCTGTCCGATGTACAGGACACTGGTGGGGTTGCGAAGAGTGCTGTGCCACTTTCTTCTGTTGCTAGTGACATCTTGAGTTACTTCTTTTAGTTGCGCTGTTAGAAAATTCTTCTTCTTTCTTCTTCTTGTTACTGTACCATCTCCCAGGGCAGTGAGTACGTTTCCAACTCTCGCTCGTCGCCAAAAATATGTTGTACTCTCACATGAAGTAGACGCTGTCAGCCATGTAAGTTCTTCAGTACCTTTATTCCAGTTGTACAGCAAGTTAGTTCACAGGTACATCAAACAGGTAGAACAAGTAACTGGAGAAGGTAAGTAGGGTAGCCCAGTGGTCAGTCCTTGGTACAATGTCACAGCAAACACCTTTGATGTATCAAACCCCCTAGGTAGTATCTAAACCCCACCAGGAGCAGCCTGCCTGCTGCTCAGCCCATCTGTAACTGTCATCTGTCACCCAGTCAGACTCCCAACGTTCTATGCATCACAGCATCCTCAACATTCTACTCCAAACACACACTGTGGCTGAACAGCAGGAGAACTGGGAAACAGCAAGATATGAAATTACTATGCAGGGCATAACACAATCCCTCCCTAAGCATCTTATGCACTGAGTGTTGCCCACCCCAGCAAGTGAGCACAGGGCACGGCTGATCACACAAAGGGGCGGGACACACAAACTAATAGCTCTGACCTCAAAGATGGATTTGGTGATTTCTGGTCAGAGACATGCAGCTGCTGAGGGTTCATTATTACCTATCTGTTTCACTGGAACTTTACCGGGGTCTACAGGTTTCAGTTGTGATGCTCAACTTCTAAGTGGGGACGTGGTGAAGAGGAAGCAGGCAGTCATCAGCTGAAAAGTAGGCACTATCTTCACTATGCTGACAACAAACCTGCCTGCAACATCCCTGGACCAGATGTGACATAGCAATGCCCATGGCCGCACCTGGGGATCACGGTCTGTTTCTCTTCGGATACAGATAGAAGAAAGATATTTGGTAGGGACTATAACAAGTTGTGCTTGGATGACAATAAAAACACATGCACATCAGGTGATAACAGGTGCTGCGTTACAAGAATATAACCATCCTTATAAAGGCTAAAAAAAGGCTATGTTGTCACGGACATCTCAAACCCATGTAAAACATCACCAGATTCAACATCCGTCCATGTAGCAGGTATTTTAAACCTCTAAACTACACAACACACACTGCTCCTTGACAACGGCAACTGCATCAGATGACAGATTTGTGGTTCACTCTGTCCGGCTCGTGTTTGTTTCAAGGTTCACCACCCTATTGTGGTTTGAGTCTATGCACAGGGTGATGGACTGCAGGCAAAGCATTAACTACATGGGCCTATAATGTTTCATGCCATGGGTGTACATTTACTCGATGGTGCAAGATGTACGGTGTGTCCAGGAACACAGTAAAGGCATTCCACGTTTCTTAGTTGACGGAGCCTAAGGTTGTGCCAAACAGGATATGTTCACCCTAAGGCCAGAGGCTCCTGTGCCGATCTCTCTTCCTCCCAGTATCAATTATTTCTGCCTAACTTTCAAAGATGTTTGCAAAGTGGCTATGTTTCCAGGTACTAGAAGTATATTATTTTTCAGAACGCAGAAACTAGCAAGGACTCTTTAGAACAGTCAGAATGCAACTATTTACTTCAGCTCAGAAACCTAGTCATTTTCGTAGACCCATAGCTTTGAAAAGTTATGGGTTGCACCTATAATTATGCAGTTGTCTTAGTCTGGATTTTTAAATACTGAAACTATGGAGAGGCCTGATGTACACCATGATTGAAACACCCTGACAATACTAATAGGCATTCACTGCAGTTCACAGCGCTCCATATTAACGATACCACTAAAAGTGGTAACCTCAACATTTAATGGAAGACCTATCTTGGGACCAGCTGCGAGCAGTGGGTCCCTGGACATCTAGATAGCCTGTGTGTGGTGGGCCTTTTCTCAGCTATCCCTTCCCATATGCAAACCTTTCTTCACAGGGCTATGAGTAACTAAGGAAGCTGTCCATGTCTTGCGTTGAAGAAAGCCCACAGCGTGTTCAAGTGACCAATGGCAACCTATAGGCATGTTCCCTGCGAACCTCCACAGATGAATGCCTACCAGAAGGCTACAGACATTAGTCCTGACTAACTTTTCACAACATGTCGGGGACAGAGCTGGACGTGCCCCACCCGCCTAACGCTGGTACAGGAAGGAATGGTTGGCATACCAGGGCTTTTGTAATGCCTTTCTCTACCTAGAAATGAACCATTTCTGTCATTCATAGCAAAGCCTGGGCCAAGGGCTATGAAAGACGTATGCAGTGATGTATCTTGGCTTGTAGTGTTGTGCCTGAATTTACTTATCTTCTCATTCTTGTGTTCTACAGAAACGGAGGATTCATTAATTCAGATGCAGGGGGTCAAACAGAGCAAAATCCCTGCACACAAAAAAATACAGAAAGCTCCACAGCAACTACTGCTGCTCAGAGTGGGGAGTCGATGAGGGAGACCAGATCCTTTCACAAACGTTGAGGGCTGGGAACGAGGAATACATTTCAACTCCACTCAGAAAGGGTAAACAAAAGAAAACATTCCTTGCATCCTATGACATTATCAGATTTTGGAGACGACTGGCAGATCAGTAGCTCAAAGGTATTCAACACTCATAGGCAAAGAACAGGAGCAACGTGAAGGGCTGTCATCTTCGTTTCCTTTCCCAGGTGCTGAGAAAGGTATTTGGGATTTCCAAGCTTTGCAAAACCTTGGAGCTTACCACAACTACATCTTCATATATAGACTTGCTAGGGGTCATACAGATGGCTTTGGATTTAGAGCTCAGCTCCACATGGCTCCCAAGACCTTCTCCCTCGTCTGAGAATCATCAGGAGAAAATGTTCTTTCCCTGGTTTCTTTCATGAGGTTAAGACAACAATTACCCTGGTTCCATCTCATGACGATTATGCTAATATGATCTACTTTGATGCCCCCTAATATCTTTTAGAGCCCCTCAGATGGTTCAAGAACATTGCAGCGAGCTTCCTTCTACATCATCAGCCATGAGACCATACCAGCCTGCACTGTATTAACCTTCATGGGCTTCTGCACATTTAACATGCAATACATGGTGGACCTTCATGTGCTGCACACATTTGAGACGTATCAGCCCAGATGCAGACTCAAATCAAAAACTCATCTTTGCACAAAGATCCCCTAAAATTTCTCTGGTTCTCAAACATTACCCAAAGTTCAACAGATCACAAATTAAAGGATGGATTTTTTCAAAGCAGTGGAACTCTCTTCTGCTCCTCATCAACATTTTTAATGATCTTGTAGTCTTTAACAAAACTCTCAAAACACCTGAGCTTACCAAAGTCCCACAATCCCCATAGAAATTATGGATAACCTAACCAATAATAGAGGGATACAATTACCCTCCTCTCACAAGCTCACAATCTAAGCACGTAAGACACCGACATGTATCACCACCTCCACAAATTTGAACACACACAACTACCCTCTGCACTGCTCGCTCATCCTTCGCGTGCGAGTTTCCCTTCCTCCAAGCAGACCTTGTCGCTCCTCAATCAGAACAGAACTTTGGTTCTCAAATATTATGCCTCAACATACTTACACCTCCTCACTACATCACACATGCACAGTTAAACCACACATAGCTCCCTCAACCTCTGTCCTCAGATCCTTACCTCGAGTTTGATAACACATGGACCATCAGTAATGGACGGCATCGAACCCAGGGCAACATGAAAGGAGCACCTATTCCAACACCTTCACTTCAATCCCCACCCTACCAAGCCACACATGCACCTGCCTGCCTCTAATAGTACTGAGCATCACTTGAAAATGCTGGGGCCTGCCTTATTCTTCAACTTTGTACGCCTTCCATACTTGATGGGCTCACTGCCATTTACCATTTCAATTGCACTGCCTTCATTTAATTTTGAAATGTGTTTATTCTGTCACCTCTATACCTGTTGTCTCTTTTCTCTACACCCAACATCCTGTATTCTCTGGTCGTATTTTCCCACTATCTTGGTCTGTCCCCGAGCTTCAGATACTTGCTTACTCTTTCCAACGTGCCATCATTTTGCCAATTGTAGAATGCTTCTGTGAAATCGATATGGTTTATAACTAAATAATTCTGATAACCTGAAGAGATTTATTGTATCTAAGTAGGCTTTAGACTCCAAACTTGGATCTAGCGATTAAGGCTCAGACTGAGGACATGTCTTTCATTGTAACTATTTCATTTATTCATACCTCATTTCTACCCTCCTAGCTTTCATGGAGCAGGCTGGAGTTGATCTATCAAGTATGATGTACTGTATGCAAATCATTCATATCGTTACCTCTTATTTGCCTAGCATTATACAATAACACCCTTCTCCCAAAAACAAATCTTTATTGCACTTTAGCACTGTCCACTTACGGACTCTCATGCAGATTTTCCATGCAGAAATCAAGGGACTCAATTAGTTACTTCTTTGTGACGCTTCAGAAGGGCTCTACCTGCTTCATGTGCTCATAGGTTCATAGGCACATAGTAAATATATCTTATGCTCATGAGACATTCTATTTTGCAATGATGGGAATGTGCCTGCCTCTGCACCAAAGATTTTGAAAGACTTTCTTCACAGGTTAGGGGGTTCTCTGTTTTTAGCAAGACGCTTTGCTCACAAGTGGAAATAAGAGTATTGGCAAGAGCTAAAATAAATCCAGGGCTTTTAATTCACCTCACCTTGGAGCTCTGGTCAAAGATTATTCCTAGTAATTTCATGCTGAGATTCTACTTCTGTAGGGAAATCTAAACATTTAAGATGTCTGTGAGTAGAATACAGCTTATGTTCCTTTAGGTCACTTAGGCCATTCCTACTTATCAATCTCGGTATTTTGTGGAGGAAAGTCCCCGGCTGCCTGTATTTTGCAAATATGGACCTTGCCCACCTCAGAACATAGGCTGACGGGTATTTAAAAATGTGCATTTTTTATACGGCTGAATTTTTGATTAAGAATAAAAAATTAACAAATTATAATAAAGATAATATTTGGTCATTGTATGAAGCTGGCTCTTTATATAGTGCACCAAAATGAGGTACACTGTGCAGAGAACCCCCAAATGCTCTCTTTTGTGGTAGTGTGGGCGAGCTGTTAGGCATATCAGTGGGTAGTGCTAAGTATTTATTGCACACACAAAGACAGTAAGTGAGACACACACTCAATAATGAAATCCGACACCAATTTATAAAAATAACAAATACTTTTATATAAATTTAGATACCAAGATCATCGGAAATGGGTAAGTACTTTTCCAGATATGAATCTTTACAGTTTTCAAGAATGGACACTGCAATTTCTGGATCGGTAACGTTATCCTATGGAGGAAAAACATGAATTGCATTCTGGCACTTAGCAGCGACTTATGGGACTGTTCTGCAGGACTCAAGGTGAGTATGGGGAAACGTCCAAGAAAACACCAACAGGACAAGTCAGGAAGCTCTGGGGCATCCGGGTGCAGAAGTATGTCACAACGTCAGGTGTCCCTTTCACTTTAATGGAGAAAGGTCCGGGTATAAAAGAGGCTGCAAGCAGGGACTGGGGGACCAGTCTTGGGGAACCTACAGGGTGGGGGGGCAGAACCCTTGAGATCCTCTGGCACACAGGGACACCCTTGGTCCACTTCTCCTCGGGCTCTGAGGCTCGGGAGCAGTGGTGTCTTTTGGCGTTGGATCTGGTGCTGGAGTCTCTCGCAGTTGGAGGGGGCCTGCAGAAAGAGGCTGCAGGCAGCGACTGGAAGTCCAGACTGGGCAAATGCAAGCGTAGGCTTAGCTCTTCTGAGTCTCTGCATCCTGTTGGCACTATCACCTCCCTTCGCCTCGGGCCCAGGAGCACGGGTGCATAGGTGCTTTGAGACGTCGGGTGGTGGCGGTCAGAGACTCATGTCTTGGTCTTTGTTTTGCAGAAGAAGGGCAAACAGGGCAGCTGTGCTACTCACAAAGTGTGTTTAACTATCCCTGAAGTCCCTCGATGTGCAGGTCGGTCTTTCTCGGCGTTGGTGTCCGGACATGAAAAATAACAAGCCTTGGCTGCTGCTAGGGGTTCAGTACTTCGGGTATTAGTCCAGTGCGGCTCTGGTTGGTCCTGGTGTCCTCTCACTCGGCGGGAGGACAGATCTGCCCATAAGGAGCACAGGGTCCTCTTCCTGGGGAGCTGCTGTGTCGGGCTGGCCGGGAAGCGACAACTCAGTGGACGGCACCTTGCGTCATTGGTGCCTGCAGCTGCAGAGGAGCAGCTCCTCTACTCCAAGAAAGTTTCTTCAGGCAAATGGGAAGCACTGGCAGCCCTCAGGGCTTCTTGGAGACGGCACAGTGGTAAGACAATTCTGCTATTTCTATGACTGTTAGGAGCAGCAGTCAGTTTGGCATCAAGTAAGGCATTGCTCCTCGGTTCTCAGGGCAGGACTCTTCTTTGATCCATCGAAATCTTAAGTCCTGGAATCAGCGGGTATCCGAAATACTGAATTTAGGGGCTTTAAGGAGTGAGGGGTAGTAGCCAGTGGGCTACTTACCCCTGGGGGTCACTACACTCCCTAGATGACCACTTGTTTTGGGGAGTGGACATCACCCTGTCTCAGAATTCCTAATTCCACAACACATAAGATGGGGGAATCTCTAAAGTCATATTCACCTCCAGCTGGTCACCCTGGGGATGTGCCCAGCCTGGAACTGAAACGCCTCCTAAATAGCTACATTTCCCGCCTTGGCCAGGCGCTAAATGGGCCCTGGTCAAGAGGGGTTGGCATCCTCTCCTTTGAGGGAAGCCAGATTCGCAAACCAAAGGCAGTGGGCTCTTTGAACCCCCAGCCATGGAATGCTAGTTTGCAGGTCATCCTGTGGGAGGGGGTGTGAACACCCTCTCCCCATTCAGGCTTTGTTCCTGACCTCCTGAGAGCAAAGGCCCTCACCCCTGGGAGTCAGAAGCTTGTCTGTAGCAACAGGCTGGCTAAGACCAGTCCGTCAGCACACTAGTAGTCGGCAGGTTTTCCGGGGGCATCTCTAAGGTGCCCTCGAGGTGAATGTATTAATACATCCATCACTGGAATCAGTGGAGGTTAATTAATACGAGTTGTTTGATACCAAACGCCATATGTTTCAGTGAAGCCATTATGTAGCTGGGGAACTCGTTTTGACCAGTGCCCAGTACATACCGTAAGGTGGCTTCCCTGCTCACTTGCCAATCAATATCTAGTAATAGAACTAGACATCACAGGGACATACCTGCTCATGCAGATATGACCTCATATCAAATACAATGCACCCTGCCTTAGGACTCAAAGGCCTGCTGTATGCGTCACTTACATGTATTAGATGCAGTGACTTTGGCATGACACACAGGAGTGTGTCAAATCATGTTTTCACTCATGGTTTGCACCATGTCACACAGCCTGCAATGGGAGTCAGTGTGGATTTGTATGTGGGTCCCTTAGGGTGGCATAAGATAGACTGAAGACCTTCGGGACTCTCTCCTGCCCTAGGTACCTGGAGTACCATTTACTAGGGACTTACAGGGGTGCTAAAGTCTTTTGCCAAATGAAGCACAATTAGACAACACCTTGTTTAAGGGAAGGGGCAATGGCACTGAAGTCTGGTTAGCAGGCCTCGGTGCACTCTCAGTCGAAAATCAGCATCTAGTAGTTAAAAATAGGGCAAAAGTAGGCGGGTAACTGCAACAAAAGTCCAGTTCTCTATAGTCACACAAAATAAATTCAAATATGTGCATTGGCCAGTTCTACGTAAACATTCTGCTTTTGAACATTCTAAAAATAGTACTATCATGGTCTTACCATGGCAATGAATCGTCCAATGAAGCGGAAGTAGGTCAGGTGGTCTGGGTTGATGGAAGAGGCAGGGTTGATCTGCAGGCAATAGTTATTCTTCCCCGCGTACTCAAAGAGACAGTACATGGGATTGAGCACTTCATGTGACAAAAGGAAGAACCATTCTCTGTTAAGAAAAAGGAGACACAAGGCAATGAGCTTTTGCATTAGAGGCACATACTTATCCTAAACATTCCCAAAGGTGTACATTTTGATGCAAAGTCTTCTGCTTTGATCCCAAGAATACACATGATACACTTTTCTTTCTCTGGCATTCCATACCGCCAGGGACACAATGCTCAGCCTTTTAGTTACACTGCAGAACACACCTGAGACTCAGTCCATCCCACCCACTCTAAAGCAGACACATTAATCTTTCATCACCCACATGAACAGACTTAAGACACACTTCTTTCCTCCCAGTCTAGGGCAGATTTATACTTGTGCTTTACCTCCTGCTCTAGAGAAGATTTGGTGAGAAGGCCTTCCCTCTCAATCCGAAACAGCTGTGACCCGCATCAAGCCTCCAACTTTCAAAACAACTTCTAACTTAGGCATTTTAGACAACTAAAGAACAAACACAAGGGTCATCACTTCATTTATGCTCTAGCACATGGCTCTGGAAAAACCTCACAAAAAACATAAGATATGCCTGATACTCATTCAAGCAGCACAGTGCCAGCTTCCTACAACACTCCTCTGCTCTGTTAACGTATGTGCACAATCCACCCAAAATGACTTTTATACAGTGCGGTTCAGGACCATTTCAGACTAGCATTTCACTGCAGGATACCAATCCAAAATTGTTTTAGAACCCACCAATTTCAGAACAGTAGAAATTAAATAAAAATACCTGCATACAAAAATGCTAAATAATTTCACATATAAAAACAAACAATTCTGTACTTTAGTTGCATTCATATAGTCTGTTCAATTACATTTCAAATTCTGTAACTCACTGACCAATGTTTATTGCTCTGATCACCTGTCTCGCCTATTTCTCCCTCTCTCCACCATTAAACTCTCTCACCTTACCCCCATTTTCACCATTTTTATATTATTTCACATACATCCACAATCTCACTCCATAGCTGCACTTTTAGCACAGGTACACTCTCACCTCGCCATCCACTTTTACAACACATTAACCTACCAGCACTAAATCTACTCTCATGCCCCTCATCTTACAAACCCTACACTCAGCCACTCTCATTATTTGTAAAATCAAATGAAAAACAAGCTGCATATCTTTACGGATCAACACCTTTAAGAATTCTGAAGTTTGAGTGCATTTGTTTTGTTTATCCCGTTTGTCTCAATGCATTTAATATGAGAGAAAGAATCTGTAACTATCTTTTTGCAGCTTGGATTACTGTAGATTCGCATGCTTTTGCATACTCCTGCCATCTAGCATTGGGTAAAGATGTTGCAAGTTGCTTTTGTTCAAAGAAGTTCTCGGTCTCAAGATATATTGCAACACCTCCCTTGGCCCACAATGCACCAGGACAAAGACTCCACCTCAGATTGTTTTCCTCAGCTTGTGATTAATGATAGTGAAGGAAAACCCTTTTATGGCACTCCAAGAAAGCGCTCACAACAGTTATTCTGAACAGGGAGAAATGTTTGTTTTGTTTGCTAGCTGCTACTGCTGCCATGTGTATGCCAATCCAGCTTTTTGGAGATGCAGTAACTATCTAACGATATCCTGAAATTAAGTTGCAGGTGACAATAATAGACATTTCCATTTAGCTGCCTTACAGGCTTATGTGGTGGGCGTGCGTGCCAATTATAAAATATGCATACTCTCTTCTGGGAGATTAAGTTAACTAAACCCTAAGACCTCAGGTGCTAGATTGCTAGGTTCAGTTACCTGAGATCTGGATGTTTCATCTGCCCCTAATGCTAAGTGAGGAGGCCTGGTCCCAGTGGCAGTCATTTGTGTGGGTGGATGGACATTTCCAGAAACATTGAGTGCCATAGCGGTCTCAGCCAACTTGGCGCGACCAGAATAAGAGATGTGGATGCATATCTCGGTTTCCTCACCCTTTGAGGGATCAGATAAAGTGGAGAAAAGCAGCACCAAAAATACCTGCCAGTTCATCCATGTTCACTGTCCTTGGACTGTGGGCAATTCCTAACATATTCATCCATGTTCATTGCCCATGGACTGTGGTCAATTCCTAACCTGTTCATGTGTGTACATTGTCCATCGATGGTGAGGTTTCAAGTACCTGGAGGTGAAGCTTTGGGATTTTGTATATTGGACATTGGTGAACAGTTCGATTTGGGTGTACCCCACTTTTGAAAGTACTTGGAGATTTATCTCCTATTTGTGGACTTGCTAATGCATCCTGTTTAGCGGGCCCGCAACGTCGATATCCATCCCAGGAAGATGCTCCGCAACCAACTGAATGTGACTATGAATGGCTCAATGCCAAATCATTTGGGTGAGCGCTGGCAGTTGGGATGAACTGATGTCATACACGACAGCGTTGTCCATCTTTATTAAGAATTTGTTTCCCCTGAATTGGAGTGTAAAATCCCATCAGTGTCAACTGAATTGCTGTCAGCCCCACGTAGTTGATGTTTCAGACCTGTTGTTCCTGATTCAGGTACCCTGAACCATTATCAGGTAGAGATGCATATATTGTAATAGTCACATCCGCACATGGTCGAGAAATGGCCTGCCCAGTAACAAGTTTTTGTTATTGCATTATTTTATGATTTGATGAAAACTGGACCTCACCATCACAAGATCAACCAATTGGCTCTTTGCTTGTGACCATTGTCAAGCTAAGCTCTCTTGTATTGGACACATGCAATCTTGCAAAACACACCACTGTTGCACATGAAGCCTTTATCCCAACTATTTTATTACTATGCACAAAGTAATGAAACGTGTTGTCTGAACGAGGCAACAACCTATGAAACGCCTTCACCATCTCTTGATTTGAAAAGGCTTTCCTTGCAACAGTGTTTAACAAAGCTCCTCGGAATTTATTTGTAGAGGTGAAGAGGCAACTTCTTCGCATTGACTGTGAACTTTAGCTTGTGTAAAAGTGGAACTGTCATTGGAGTGTGTGCTAGGCATCGTTGTTGCTCTTTATAAGCCAATCTTTTAAGTATAGGAAGAAGTATATGGCGTTGTGGTTAAGGCGTTCCACCACCACCACCACTGCTAAGCTACCTGGTGAGTACTCTTAGCGCTGATGTAACCAGGAATGGGAGAAACTTAAACTGGTAGTGCTGTCCACTTACTATAAAGCGCAGGTATTGATGATGTGCTGAATGGATGGATATGTAGAAGCAGATATTCTTGAGGTAGATGGGCGCCAAATAGCCCCTTGTGCGGAGCAGCGGAATGATGTCCTGTAGAGGATATTCAGGTTTATAGGCCTGAGGTCTAAAATAGGCCCCAAAGTTCCATCCTTTTAGGTACTGAGGAAGTACAGGGAATACACCCATTGGACCCACCTTTGAGAGGATACTGGTTTGGTGGCACCTTTGCTGAGAAGTGCTTGTACTTCCTTTTGTTACAATCTTGTGTGTTTCTGACTTGCTGCGTGGAGTACTACCTAGAGCATCCGTCTGTCTCAGGTTATTTCCTCCTACTATGTAAGGAATAAGATTATTCACCCCCACATAGGTGTATGATCAGGGGATGGAAGGTCAGCCCCGGCTTACAGGTAGAGGTGCCCCTTCAAGAGCTACTTTTTCATTTGCCACTGCCATTACCACAGTAACCACCCCTTCTATAAGATTTAGAAGTATGGCCTACGAGAAAAGGCTAATATCCCTTTCAATGATGAAGGGTTGCAATTTTAGCAAATGCTCTTGCCTGTTTTTTGTGGATAGCAATCTGTGGCGTCTGGGTTTGCAGAGCACCCATGGCTTTAGCGTCGTCTATCTCTCTTTTGATTTATTTTAAAGCATATTGTCCAAATAGATGCTGCCTGTGAAATGGAACATTTATGAGGTGCTATTGTACCTCTGGTTTGTATCCATACACCATAAGCTATGCATGGCAGCAGAGTATGATGCGCTTGTTCATCTCCCTAGAAGCAGTGTGACTGGCATCCAGGGCGCATCAGATATTGCCATTAGAGATGACCATCCCCACTGCCGCTAGGTTTTGTGTCCATTTACAATACGTCTTCGGCAGATGTTTCACCAACTGCACCATAAACTCACAGTGGTATCTATCATACGTAGAGCAACTCGCTTGAGCTATCAATCCTCCACTGGTTGGCAGCCCTCACAGCAACTCGCTTGTATGGGGCATCTGCAGTTGCCTGCTGTGCACAAGGTCATCCGGCGGGCTTATGTTTCTTTTCAACCCTCAGTGTGACAACACATACCTTTTCTGGGTCTTTGACATTCTTAGCAGTAGGTAGCCTTTCTTTTGAGCACTGGTAAATACTGTAGAGACCATTCAGTCTTGGAGACTGTCTCCACCAAAAAGTCATCTTCATCCATGTGAAGCCTCATTTTATGATTTAGGATGTACTACTGCCCTCTGGATAACAGAACAATACACCATTGTGCCATTCGGGGGCTTTGACAAGATAGACTCTAAAATCAGCATCATCCTGGTGGTTGGCGTGATAATACTCTCAAGGGTCGTCTCCATCCCAGGTTGGCGGATGCTCTAAAAACGGGTCCTGTGTGTCGCAAGGACTCTCTTGGTCTGAGTCTGTGTGAAGTGAGTGTGTAGCCTGCTACAGTGACGGAGGAAATGATGGTGGCTGTGGTTGTGGTGGAGGCTGAGCTATAGGAGGAGAAAACTGTGGTAGAGGGCTAGTAACCTTGTTCCTCAACTTCATGGAAATCGTATAAAATTGCAGCTGTTCTGAAATCTGCTCCTCAAAGCTGAGCATCTCTCTTTCTGCATGGTTTTAGGTGCAGTGTGAGGAGGTCCTGATGAGGTGGACAACAAGAATATTTCCTGTGTAAGGATGTATATGAATGTTCTATTACCTATCATCAGGCATCTCAGGAGTTCAATGGCACCAGGAGGTTTACTCGACTCCAATCTCAGCCATCTTTGCCAACCAAGATCCTTCACATTCCAGCAAGAAATGTAATTGTCCTAGGGAGGAAAGTAAGAGGAATGGCCAAAAGACGTGATTATAGCCACCAGCCCCTCCTCGTCTCTCCTTTTCTTCAGGGCTTAAAAGTTTATAGGAATACCCTTCCTAGGTCCCGACACCTGGAAATTAAATCACTAGCCATATCAGTGGAATAAATATATAGCTGGGCCAGAAGCAAGCATTTTTGGCCAGCTCATGAAGTGAAAAGTGTTGAGATTAGGTGCCGCAGACTTTCATCTCACTAGATACCTGGAATTCTAGCAAAAATTCTTGTGGGTACCGGGAAGAAGCAGGTGTCTGCTGCTAAATGGTATCCGACAAAGTTGTCTGCTTACTTCTGACCAGGGCGAAACCGATCCTGGGTTGCTTGTGTTCCACCTCAGAGAGGACCTGGCTTGGCAGTTCAGGCTGGAGTGTTCCTATTGGAGCAGGGTAAAGAATGATTTGCATATGGCGGAGTCCAAACTGCAGTGGCATGGTGTGCTAAATAACGATCGATTGGGATGCGGCCCAAGTGATTACCAGTGGCTGAGATGAATTCAAGCATTCCATCCATCACTGTTTTGCATACTTATTTTGTTGCCCTAAGTGGACAGGTACGCCCAGACTTCGGTCTGGTGCACACTGTGTCTGTCACTCGAACCAAGCTGTAGCTGGCTGATGAGCCCAAAACTATGGGGAAACCGGTCCTGGGTTAATTGTGTCCAGGCACAGGGAGGACCTGGCTTGGCAGTTCAGGCTGGACTGTTCCTATTGGAGCAGGGTCAAGACTGATTTTCATATAGCTGGGTCCAAACCGAGGTGGCATGGTGTGCAAAATAACAATGGATTGGGATGTGGCTGAGTGATCAATCCATCACTGTTTTGTATACTTGCTTACTGGGAACCAGCACCTTTGGGATAGCTGGAAATGGACAATGGTGCACGCAGACTAGCAATATGTGCTAACTGGCACCGACAGTACCATGCGATCACAAGAAACTAACAAAGATGCATGCTTTCTGGGTACAAGCAATTAAGAACATCACCACTGGGAAAAGCAACGACAACCACTCAAGCAGGGCTAACAGTGATGTCTGCTTGCTGGGAGCTTCCAAATGTTTGTAAATGTGATTTAGCAACACTGTGCCTGCTGTGGAGTGGCAACTGCAGGTGCTTACAAGCATGGTGAGGGAGGGAGGAGAGAACTATGAGGGAGATATCCAGAAAGCACAGAAGCACTCTGTGAGATCACAGACAGACAAGCGAGGGAAATACGGCACAGAGAGAAGGGGGATCAGAGGAAGGAACAAAAGAGCGGGAGAGTAAAGGTCCTGAAACAGTGGATAAAACTGCAGAGGAGAAAGAGGAAGGAAAATGTATCAGATGGAGGGATAGTAGGCACAGAGGACAGGGAGAGCAAAGTCACTTGTGAGATATGAAAGTGAGTGAGCAAAGGCTGAGATGGGGGTGGAGAGTAAATACAAAGAGGGAAAGGAGTTGAAAGATCCAGTAAGGAGGAAAATTAATGGCACAGAGGGGATAGAAAGTAAAATCATAGGGAATGGAGAGCAAAAAAAAACAAAAGTGTGGGTACAATACACACCAAGAGGAAAATTAAAGCCAGAGAGGACGAGCCAAGAAGGGGGTGGAAGTGTGCAAAATCAGAAATGTAACTTTTTTGTAAGATCCATTTTGTTGGTTCACTGAGGATCAAAAACAATAGGACCAGGAGGTAATGACTGTGTATAATTGGGAATCAAACCCTCTATATTCAGAATTCCTACGAGAAGATAAATACTGCCAACCTGCCCATCAGGCTTGACATCAATATCAATTTCCTAGCGATTCCAGAGGCAACGCAATTTGAATTTTCAGAGTGGTCCCATGGCCAGCTAGTGGGAAGCAATGCTGTCCTCCTGCCAACCAAAATAATCCGTAGGCCGTGCAGAATAAGCATATACAAGGTCTGACATTTTTCCATATGGAGACGGGGATGATTTTAAGAGAAAAAGGGACTAGGTGATCAAAAGGATATCTTGATTAAAAATAGGCATTAAACCATGTGCCAGCCCCACTGTACTGTCTTCCAGAACTGATAACATTGAATTTACCGAATTAGAACTACGTTAACCTACATTGAAACAGTCTACAATTGGGAAGCTGTAAGAAATGGAACTGCGCTAAACTGTAATTCGGATCCTTATATTTAACTATGATAGTGTTCATATTTCTTACTGTATTATTAAGTGCCTAATATAAAGAGGTTTAAAAAACACAATACGCATTAAAAAGTAGAAGTTATGCTTCAAATACATTTTATTTATCTCCTCTTCTCCAAACAAAAGTAGCATGGAATGTGAGGTGAAACATCCCTTAGTTACTTCCTTGCTTCAACAGCATTTACATTTGTAAAAATATCATTCATGAAAGTGGTGGTGTTTTGCTTAGCATAAATAACAATCCCAGTGTGATGAAGGCTTCCCAAACTGTGTTTTGAGTTTGATATTGGGTCTCAAAAGTCAATAAAGAAAAGTGATGAGTCCAAATCAAATTCCATATCTTTGCTGCGTTCAGGAAACTAGTAGTATTATTTTAAGTTGCACAATATTTGGCTTCAAATTAAATATTATGTTCTGAGGAATACACTTACACAAGAGTAAATGACAACACTTTGCCATAAGAAGTAAATTCTGTATTCATTTTATTGAAAGAAAAAATTGCAATTTTCAGTTGTTTATTACGTTTGGACGAAGTGACCAAGAAGTCAGCCAAGCATTTCTATTTGCCACTGACGGGAGTCATGCTGACTACATGACATTTATTAATGAAGCGTAAGCGGGCTCGCTTCATTACATAGCTGTGCATTCGAGCCCATGAAATCACAACATTTTCAACTCAATTTCAAATCCACATTTTAAGAACAAATGTACTAACAAGTTCAGCATATCGGTCATGTAGCATTTTAGACATTTTTCACCTGTCCCTAGAATGGAGGTTTGCCGCTGGGAAGAACAATGGTTATTCTTGAAATATTAGTTCAACCAGTATAAAATGTGCTCATGTTCACAAAACAGCCATGTTCAGAGGTCATTAGTTCATATCGGCTGCACAAGCTCTACAATGCACTCACACAGTTGTGGTGATGCTTGAATTATCTGGCCCCAAAAAATTACACACATCAGCCCTTCCACCCACAGAACATCTGGTATAAATATTAGGGAGCATGATCACAACTGGGCTCACTGGAGGCACTCGGACTATCTTTAATCGGAAGCTCGTTGCATGTCTTTCTTGCATGAAACATTGTGCCAAGCTTTGAGACTGATACACAAAGGTAAACTTACACTTTTGTGTAGGTTTATGGCTTTTATTTTATTTTTGAGTATTGACAAATGAGTTCATAGTATGTTTCCGACTGGGGAGATAGGACTGGTCTATCTTTGTATGCACTGAGTTCCCTCCTGAACGCAGAGTCTCCGTAGTCATAAACTTACTATTAACTTGTAGTTTATGAATACCAAACAACCCATAAACTTACACAAAAGTGTTAAGTTTACCTTTCTGAATCAGGCCCTTTATATTTATGACGAAGCCACGCACAAGTTGTCTGTATTTCAAGAGTCTTAAAAGTTTCTGCCATGGGCCAAGACTGAATGGATGGAAAACCTCAAGCACTACGCGAGAAGGCCATCTGTGTCAGAGTAGTCAAAGAACACTTGTATTCACTACCAGAGGAGGGAGTTTAGCTAGCGGGGTTTCTAGAAAGGCGGCTTTGTACAGTGTCTTTTGCAATGGCTCTAATTCAACAGTAGTGCATGAGAGGGAGATCTCACTGGAGCTCTAAATGTAATCTTGCTCTACAACGACATTTGGATCCAAAATGAACAATGCTTTACTTATAGTTTAAGAAATCGCAAACATTTATAAACATACATCGTTGCTTCTGACTGAGAGTGCATCATGCACATTAATATCCAGTTGGATCGGGTGGCTGTGTAGGGACGTTCTCTTCAGACACTGCTCTTTTCTTTAGTGGCTGTCTTCTGATTTCTTGTGGTTCCTCAGCTGTTCAATCTAGTGATATCTGGATACTTCGGATGCAGAGAGAGCCCGGTATCCTGTCCGTGGTTCTACCCTGTGGTAGAACAGCATGACGTAACCTACCATAGGGTAAAACCACTGGCTGGACACAGAGTATTAGGCAGAGGAAGCACACAGGAAGCCCAGAAACCGAAAAGTCACCACAGAGGTAAAGAAAGACATCTACAGTGCAACTAATAAAATCACACAGTAGTACGAAGAGAAAGGGAGGCAATAGCAGAGGTAATCCCAGCAGAAGTGGAAGGAAAACCAGAGACAAGCACCTTTAGAAAGAAACCATATGTTCAAGAGCTAAGAACATTGTTTACAAAAGTCCAAATAGTCCAACAAACGTGCATTTCAAACTAGAGTAGAAAGACAGAGAATGTCGGACACTGTTGCACCTGCCACTACACTGAAAACATTAACTTTACTTTTTTTATGAATGCAATAATGCCTTGAAAATCCATTGCGGTGGTCTTCAGCGCAGGTACTTAGTAAGAGCCGAAACCCTATGCCACATAGAGTTCTCCTACTGTTTCTCCATCTCCAAATCTGTACCAAAGTCCTCAAAAGAATTTTATGAATTAGTGGCAGAGATAAGAGCCACCTACCATCTACCGGACGTTATTGAACAGAGGTCTCTCCAGTGCCAACACAGGGAGGTCCTTCTCTTCCAAACCCTAAGGCATCAACACTGGACCTCCATATGACAATGGGTGAAATCTTTGGCAGTGCCCACAGTTGAAATACAAAAAAAAGCACAGATGATGATAATCATGTTTCAATAATCAATTTTCGTTGGACAACAAGAGTAGCTCAGAAAGGAACCACCCCTGACCCAAAGGTTAGGACATCCACAGGTCAGTGGGTTGAGCACAGGAATCCATTGGTATCCACTGGTTAATATGCATGGGATCAGAGACAGTCTCCACAATGGCAAAAAATGAGTTGAACATGGCCGAAGTAGCAGAGAGGATGCTGCTCCTGGCGAAGACAAGGCATTCTCCAGTGCAGTCTGCAAAGGGGACCCTGAACTGGCCTCTGGGTGAGCTATTACGCATAGGCTTGTGCTTAATTTGGTTTTTATATTTTCAAGAATACATAGGTGCATTTTAGAAGAATACTCTACAGAACAGCCTAGCAGTGTTTTATTAGGAATAAGGAAAGTTGTGGGTTTCTGTCTACAATTCGGTTTCATGCACCTCTCCAAATGTATTTATAACAGGCATCAGTGATACCCTCAGGGAAAAAAGGAAGGCGGCTGTACTCACCGTGCAATACCTCCGTAGTCGAGCCCCTCCTCACCCCTCATAATTATGTACAGACGTCTTCGCAAGTCGTAGGGTTTCATGCTCATAATCTGGAGGAAAACAAATGGGGGAGAAATTGGAAATAAAGTCACCTTTCAGTCTGGAAACTATAATGTAACACAATTTCCAATTTCAGAGCCAGCTAACTAATTAACATAAAATGACGGCATTTCCCAACCAGAACTGGAGGGCAAATGAAGCGGTTTAGAGTCAGTGAAACAGAATTTTGTATTTCATGGACTACAGAGGGTAGAGGTGAGCGTTAAGACATGGCCAGTGCCATTTTTCGGTCTCCAGAAAAGCATCACACTATTGGAAAGGGGTTAACTGCACCACTGTTCTCTTACAAAATGATGAACACAGGGGGTGACAAAACATATGAACTACAACAGTGTTTCTCCTGACTAAACCTACATGTCAAACAGTGTAGCGGTGGACATCATATTGGTACATGAGCTAGTGAAATAGTGTCCTGCGGTTTATTTGCAAAACATTAGGTTATTAAGACAGGGCTAACTGTGGTGGCAGAGTACCCTTGGAGAGGACGGGACTGGTCATACTCTTCATGACATGGTTATGGGCAGCGTACCCGCTAAGAGGCACACTCCTCGGGCAAAGCTCTTTTCTCTCGCTTTGCGCATGTTTTGATACCTCCACAAGCTACCCCTTGGCCTACAAATTCTGCAAGCAAGCCACCCAGCAGAAAACTACGGTGTTCTTTCACTCAATTCTATTTAGGTAATACTGAGCACAGCTTTTAGTGTCAGAAAAAACGACAAGCTCTGCATTTACATCTGGTTTACCATATATTTTATCACTCTTGCACTCCAAATATGATTTGCTTCTGAAAATAATAACATTTTACCACGTCGAAAACAAGGGGCACACACACAAAGGAAAACATAGAATTTAACCAGTAATTAAGAGCGAAAACACATAGCCAGCTGTGACAAACTACCTCTAAAGTATTTCATATGAAAAAATAAAACTGCAAACAAAATAGAAATAATAGTAAAAGTACTAATCAACAAATTGTGAACAATTAAAAACTAAAAGAGAGCACTTCTTCCAACGTGTGTGTATATATATCTATTTATACACACACTCACAGACGTTGTAAGAAGCGCTCTTGTAAATTTCAATTGTTCACCGTTTATTTTGGGTATATATGTGTGTGTGTGTATGTATATATATATATATATATATATATATATATATATATATATATATATATATATATATATACACATATACATACATATATATATAAAATTTGTTTTTTTTGTTTGTTTATAAACATTTGACCCAATAAAAAACAGAATTCCATGCTGATAATGATAGTCATGTACACAACCTGTTCATAAAATAAAATTGTAAAGGGGTATCTGCCAGCAAGGAAGATTCTTTTCACCCGAGGGTTCCAGGTGACATCATAGACAACGTATGTCCTCCGTGTCTGTGATGTCCACGGAAATCCGGAGTTAAAAATGATACCCCTTTATTGAGCACTTCCTGGCCACAATTCTATATATGCTACAGATATTTGAGGCATCCTTGAAATTTGTACCTATTTAGTAAGGGGCAAAATAAAATGAGAGTGTGCACACAACCCACTACATTTGGAGAGTAATGCGAGAATCTCAAGTAAAGAGGAGTATAGAAGGGAATCTCAAAAAAATAGGAGAGAACTACCAAAAGTCATGCAAGCTAAGTAGGTTTCACAAGAAAACTGATTAGGAGCAAGGCTAGAGGGCAGCTTAGTAAGCTAGAGTGTAAAGGATGTAGATTTTGCAACACAACTTGGGTAAAGGTCGAGAAGAGGAAGAATTCTGGGTAACTACGAGGGATTAGAAGGGAAAATGGAGGAGTGGATGACACCACGGTCCAGGCTATTCATACGGCTGCATTTCATGTCTCTTTACCAGCTGGAAAGAGTCCTCGAAAAGAGTGGTCCGCGTCACACTGATCTTGACATGGCTGGGGAGTGCATTGGACTGTAAAAAAAAAAAGAAAAACATTAACAGCGTCTACAACGAAAACATACACTTCAACCGCAACAACCCTCGAATCAAAGAAGGCTGTACGTAGCAGGATTCCTTTCAACATATCCAAATGAGCGTTTGGAATTAGGAAGGCACCTTTCATCTATTCTATGAATGAGTTTTACATCAGCATCAAAGAGTTTTAGAAACAACAACAGAATCACTTCCGAGCTGAAGGATTCCAGCTTCAAAGAGCATGCAGGAATAATAGCTATTTTATATTATTCACTTTATCACATCTGGGAGTCAGAGTTCTTTCTAAGCAATCATATGTATGAATTGGGGCTGGGTGATGCTAGATGCTACCAGTTGCCTGAGTGTGCATTACATCCATCATATCCTTGTTGCAGAGGGAAGGTAACCATTTGCTGTAGGCTCTTTGTTGCACCGGTTTTGTAAAGGAAAGTTTGCTGTAAAACCTGCAAAGTGGGATGCCATGGATAACACCCCAAGCGAAGGTGAATGAGACAATCTTAGGTAGATGGTTGAGAGCACAGATTGCAGATAGGATGCTCTTTTGTGACAATACAAAATGCATGAAGAGACCTGGAGATGGTGGACAAATGTTAAATGGTTTAATTAGGATTTAAGGCATTTTCAGAACTGCTGGCATCCCATCTCACAACAAAGATATATAGTGCTGTACGGCTAATTTCTGACCATACTACACGGCACTATTTAGGTAAGCTTCCCCTTCACCCAAACCGAGAAACCGGTAGAGGAAATACACTTAAACCCACAGATACCTACTGCACGAGGGAAGCTATAAAAGCTTCGGAATGGGAACATACTTCCAGAGTTCTTCACGACTGGACTAAGTATGATATGTTCAATCAGTAATGGTTTAGTAATAGTGGGTACGTTATTAGTTCAATCTGAGCTTTGACTGGGCGCTGAAGAGTTAGCTTTAGTGTTGGTAACTTCTGACTGCACTATCCTATGTTTCCATTTGCACCACCAAATCTTTGTAAACCGTACAACTTTGTTCAAATTTTTTTAAGAAGTCTAACTCAAACAAGGTGCGAATTGATGACAAGATAGGGAACGTTATACCCAACTTTGTAGCACTAAAGAAGCAAGTTGAATTTCAGCCAGTCCCCACTTCCACCAGCAGCATTTATACAGCATTCCGTCCATGCACGCCCAAGAGGGCACAGTTGTGCTTTTCTTCAGTTTTCCACTTCCTGTGCCAGAAACATTCTTGCATACTATGTGAATGGGGAAGGGGGTGCAGAATTGTAACAAGTTTAAAAGTGTTTGTTTTCCTATTCCATGGCAGGGTTGAAGAGGGTGGTTTATCAAGTCAGGGATGACGAAAAGGATATTTTATCATGTAACCTCTTCATATTAAGGGGTATGCCATATGCCTCCCCTTCTGGAAGGCGGGGAACATGAAAAATGTTTCAAGTTAGATCTTTTAGGTCCTTGTCTCCCTGGGTGAGTCACCTGGTAGATTAGGACTGGGGAGGGGACAAATAGGACCCAATTACCACACAGCCCTCCACCCCTTCCTCCAAAACTCACTCTGAGGCACACTTTTGAATTGCTTGGCATGCAACCAAATAGAAAGGACAGAAGATCAACTCCCATGTACGTCTGCAATGTTAGTTCTTCCAATGAAAAGCAACTGTAGGGCTGCCAGAGTGCATTTCATCTCCGTGGAAAAAACTCAGGCCCCATACATGATAATATTCGCCTGAATATCAAATAATCACTGTATGTGAATGTATGAGGACTGTGAGCTACACATCCTGATTCCAGTCATGCATTTCAGGTCTTTAAACCGTAGCAGACAAACACTATATTCTCCCATAAACCGCCCCAAGAGGGAAAGGTGGGAAAGATTATGGCTCGTGTGTGAGAGTCACTTGCTGCAATTAATGGGCACACATGATTCAGTACTGTTAACAGTGTCGACAGAAGTACTCATGACAGCTGAAGGGCAATGCAAAGCAATACTCACGTGACAAAGAAAACGAAACTGTTGGTACTTCCAGCGGAAACTCCTATCGTATGCTGCGGGCGATCCTCCCGGCTTGCTGCTGAAAGTGTACAAACCACCAATCAACTAATTTAATGCACAACTAGCAGCACCTGTTCTGAAGCACATATCTGCAACCATACCACTAACTCTATTCCACGCAGAATCCAGAGAGGCAAATACGTGTGCTCTTAATCTCCAAATCCAAGTATGCATGGAGGACTTACCTAGATTCAAACCCCGGACGGGGATCCTTGAAGGTGGTGGTTCGCGTGTTGTGATCTACGAAGTATCGGACGCCCTCGCTGGTGTATTTCATCTCCCACCCGGGAGGGAGAGCAGGCTCCTGAATCATTCTGTCATTAAAGCACATCAAATGTCGAGTGAGTAAGGCTGCAGATGCCCATGAGACAGACTCCTCAACAGGAGATCTCTTTAAGACTGGATAAGCCATCCAACAACTAGCTAACCGACTCACTGTCTTGGAATGTTGTTCTTTATAAAGAGGTGGGCAAGGTTTGCAGTTGAAGCAAGAAACACTGGATATATATTTACAGTCCAGTGAAAATAAATGTTGGCCAATAACACATAGCATTTATTATAATAATAATAATAAACATAACATGCATAATAAATCTTTGCATGCGTTCCTGTAATCCTACTAAGCAAAGGTGAAAATCCATGTTATTAACACAGTACAGCCAAACGGACATGAGAAAAACCCTATTTACTGCCTCACAGATTGCAGGATGCAATGCCATCGCACAAGGAAATAACTCTCCTAGTAGTCAGCAGTCCTCCTCTCCAATGTGAAACTGCCTCACTGCAAGAAAGGAAGCCCTTATAGCCTGGCTCTAGTTAAATAGCTTTAAAAAAACATTAAAAAACCACCATGGCATAAACCATATATGCAGATGCACATTATTACCATTACTAAGCGATAGGAGGAGCATTACAACCCACTCGAGGTTTCGCCTTTCGTGAATCATTGCCACTCCCCAGCCAACAATGCTAATAGACAGCATATCACACTCTGAGTGTGTGTGTGTATATATACACACACACACACAACCCTGCGTGTGTGTCTGTATATATGTATGTATATATGTATGTGTGTATATATATACACACACACACACATATATATACACACACACATACATATATATATACATACACACACACACACACACACACACACACACACACACACACACACACACACACACACACACATACATATATGCTGCAGACTTCACCATTAGTTGCAGCAGAGTTACCAACTTGTCGGAGTTGGAAAACCAGTTAATACAGAGCCGCGGGTGTGAGCAGGTGTCAAACAGCCGTGACAAGGATGTAACAGTTTAGAAATCTTGGAGTTTTTATCAGCTCAATTCTAGAAAAGGTGAAAAACCTTTTTGGCAACATATCCTTGATATGCGCAACAGCAGGGATACCTAAGGAAGCACAATTTGTCTTCATATAAATGGATAATCGAGAAACTTCAGTTTCGACGTACAGAAAAGCAGTATACTCAGTAAGGGAGGGAAACATACTGAGGACAGTGAAACACAGATTTGTGTCTCAGTATTTCAGAGATCAACAAAAATAATTTCTATCATGCGGTTAATAAAGAAAATGTAAAGCTTCAGGCTTGCTGCTACAGCCTACACAAAGTAGTCAATTTAAGGACGTTAGGAGATTTGCATAGCACTGTATTAAATAGATGGTGTTTCTTCAACACAAAGAAACATATTTAGCATTTTCTCGTGGCTTAATGCTGTGTCTAAACGCCCTTTTAATGCCGGACTATTTTATGAACTATAGTTGGCAACTCTGCTTTTGCGATGGTTTTCAATGGCAGACATAACACTTTTTTCCATTAACTGGCGCAGTTACAGATAATCATGTGCAGTGTACTTTAGTAGGGCAGAAAAGGCTGCCCTGAAAAATTCTACTATGGGCAGAGTGTGGCTTCCTGCAACCCCATGGGGCATATGGTTTCAAACACCAGAGTCTGACCCGCACCATCATTGGTGCTGCTCTGGCCTACACAACTTGCGACTCTTCTGCCGTGCTCAAATGCTACTTTGCTTCCTTCATCGAGATATCTGTACCATCAATTCGGGTCTCCTTAACCCTGCTTTTATTGTACTTTGCACTGCCCTATTTCCAGTAACGATATTCTTCTCTGCCTATCCGACGACATCCCTCCGATGCCCCAGATGTACATATAGATATAGCTGCCAGCCCAAATGCCTCAGCATATCCCTAGAATTTTCTCAAGGCTGCTCTGTGTCAAGAAATACGTGTGGGTCGCCCCTTAAGATGATGCTCTGCCCAAAACCATGTTCACTTATGACACTGCTCGGTCAAAACATGCTCATACCTCAGATAGCTGCGTGTCTATGCGGACTGGAACATGCTGTTTGCCTTGCTGTGTTTGCGACAAAATGCAGCACTTACACTGTGTTTGCCATACACTGTTGTATCTGTGCTGTGTGTGCATAACAAGCTTTAGAGACTGCACAGTGTTGGTACTTTGTTGTTGGTCATACTCTGTGGGGGCAGTGGTGCTTTGTTATGAACTTCACTCGCAGTATTGTCTTCGTGAGCCTTTTTGACGCTGCACTGATTTGTGCTAGGCTGGAAACGCAATTTGTATCTCTAGCAGCTGCACTTACTCTGTCCTATGTTATCATGGTTGTACTATATTAGTGAGGCACTCGAGCTGCTGCCATGAGTTATTGCTGCACGATTCTGGAGGCCCTGCACTTATTGAATTGAACTGAATTTAAATTTGTATATGACATATTTGGGAGTGACAGTACTGTTTTCGTTATGGGCTATAGCGAAGTCTTTGTAATGTGCTGTATGGTTTAGATGCACTATTTGGATGGTGCTATGGTTGTTGTGTAATGTAGAACCTGCACTATGATCTTTTGCATTGTACTGGCTGCATCGCTTTTAATGCATTGTAACGGCTCTGCTAGATATTCCGTCTGCCGAAATCTAAATCCCATAGGATATTACAGGACTTATATTTAAGCTGTCCGAAATATCTGTCCCTAATGTGATGGAGTGACCCGTCCGCCGATGTCTAAATCAGGCCCTAAATTCATAATGCACCAGATTGGATGCACTATGCGTGTATGCATTGCAGTGGCTGCTCAATTCTAAATGCAGTCCAGTGGCTGTGATGCGTTTGTAATGCAAAGCAGCGGCAGCTTGTTGGTTTAATGTGCAGCATTGCCTGTGCTGTGTTTGTAATACACTGCAGTTCTTGCACTGTCTTGCTGTACTGGATACACTGCAGCTATGTCTGTGGGGACACTGCCAGTAATATCAGTTCCAGGAGGTAGGCAAGGGACCACATTTCCAGAATTCCCATTTCCAGAAGGTAGGAGAGCCTGGCACGAGTCTAAGCACCCAGTCGCTAGCCTTCCTTGAAGAAAGCGGTCCTTAGGACTGACAAAAGATATCTTACCCCTGAGTCCTGGGATCCTCCCATTGGGTCGTCCGTGTGTTGTGGTTCACGTAATAAACTCGGCCATTGTCCTGTCTCTTTTCTAAAAGGGAAAGAAAACATGTACATGGTGAAAGAAACCCTGCCTTATCGACAAGTCCGCAAGCGAGCAAAGGGGGTGGCAGTGACAGACGAATGACTTGTGGATCGCGAGAGTGAAATCTCAGCATACTTTAGAGTGCAAGCGTGGAAGTGGAGGGGGAAGATGATGATCTGGACAGGGAGTATGTGAAATCTGGTGCACGGACAGCTCGGGCAGAATTTTGGTCTGGAAATGTATTTAAGTGTGATGAGGATGCTTCCACTCGCTGTACAATGCGCCCTGCTTAAAAAATTAAAAAAATGCAGGACATGTCCTAGAGCTCAAGAGATCCTCAAATTTACTAGGTTCTGACTCAACTTGGAAAATTAAGGCCTTACTAAGTACTGTGTTGATACACTGAGGACCGTGGAGGTGACACAATCATGAACACACAGAAAGGGGGACAAACAGGATACATCTTGGAAAAAGACAGGTTAAGAAATAATGGCAGGTTGTAAGAAAAGTCAGTCCCTTTTGAGAAGGACCTGTCAGTCACTCAGTATGCAAAACCATTAAGCATCCCGAGAAGAAACTTGGCCTGAGCAAAGATATTATGGAGCATTTTTGAAAGCAGGACATAGGAAACTGTCATGATTACACCATTGATTGTGCAGTCAAGTTCTGTGCTACCTAATGCGGGGAAAAAAAGAGAAAGCTGCCATAAGAAAGCAGAGGGAGAGATTGACTTGTTCAGCTAGCCGCATCAGGAGCGATATGGTGTACATTTTACCAGAGAACCGAAAGCTGCGAGACAATTATTTCCATGGTAGAAGAAAGCTGAATTCATTAAATGAAGACACTGTTTATTAAGTATCAACACATTTTACTTCCTTACTCACAAAACTTAATTTTGGTTAACAAGAAACACAACGGACAGCAGTTTAAGGTCTGGCTTCCTTAAATAATCAGATTATTTCTTCCCTTGGAGCAGCTTAATACCAGTGCATCTTCCTTGGTGAAGAACTTATGCAGAAAGAGACGTATTGTTGGATAAGCAGGCCTGAGGAGAAAGGGTGCCTGCTCTGGTCGGACAGTAAACTATGCTTGCACTGTTCAACTTTGAGCACTTTTAAGAAGTGCGCACATATTTCTTTGACCAGAAGGTATGTATGACTTTTATTATCCACAGCGGTCTTATTAAAACCACAAAGTCAGTAACAGAAAGCAACTATGACTGTACGACCCTAACCGCAACTCGTTTATGCAAAGACTCCAAAGCCATGTATGTCCACAGTACCACCCAGGAAGCCGCCAGACTTGTGGTCATCTTTCTTTCGGAGGGGGTTCAAAGACTTGAACAGTGTTTAAATCTGCACTGCACATTTTGTTTTGCTCCTACTACAAGACAAGGGATACAAGACTACTACACCCAGGACTACGAAGTAACCAAGATATTACCCACCTTACACGTATGAGCAGTGGACCACTACATTTACAGCACACTGCATAGTACGTATGACTAACAACACAGATTATTTTCAAAGTGTTTCACACAATCTTCCCGCTTCCACGTTTAGACACTCAGCTTTATAAAACACAGTCTTTGGGAAAACGCGAATGATTCCAGAGTTAACGAGTTCAATTTATTCTGAGCTAACTTTAGCAACCTTCGCAAACTGTTGACCAGCTAGTTGCATGTCAAAAGTGTTAGAGCATTCTTTTGATGCTACAGCACATGTTCTGATACCCAATCATCGAAAAGCTGGCAATAAATAAAGATCTTTTATCAAGAAGGCTGAAACAACAAAAAAACAGAACATAAGCCAAGTTTCCGGTCAGTGGTGACAAAATTTACAGCTATCCAATGATCTCTGATTTTTCCACTGTAAATGTATCTCACTGATGTCAAACTGACCAAAACAGCATCTGAAATAATCTTTTTTAAGTTCATGGAGGTGCTTTCTACCAGGTAAGGCTGTAATATATATTTGTCGAAAGAGTTTAATAGCACTCCATAATGGCTCAGGGATTGACGAGTTTTAAAATTAGATTAAAAAGAAAAAGGATACATTTGTTTTTTATTTCATTCTTTTGAAATGCTGAGACAGGAGTTGATTATCCTAAACCTATTGAGTTTAAATGTTTTAACACTAGGGGACGCATGTAAGAATTACCAAATGTAGTCTGGGATAAAGAGGAGACACAGAAGGAAGAAGGGCCAGAAACAGGTTCAGATCTCAAAGGAGAGCAGTCGGGGTATAAATCCACAACCACAGTAGTCAAACAGGGTACATCCTTCTCGTCACTAAACAGAGAAGTCAAGGTTGGACCCCCGTCTCACCCAGCTGAGGGTGCCTGGCGCATACAGGTCAACAGTGAGAAAAAGCTTGCCCTGCTGTGGAGAAAATGTGGCACCTTTCAAAAGCATTAAATGTATACTTTCCAAAGGTAAATTTATTTGTATAGCTTCCAATACCATTGCCTAAATAAGACAGATTCTTGGGTGCCAGGCTCACCTGTTTAGAATGGAGGAGAGAAAAACAGCAGTGTTTTGTCCGGGATGAAACAAAGTGGACAAATGGGAAAACCGGGATCAAAATATACGTTTCTTATATCCATTTCTGGCGATGTATTCACTTGCCTGCATCTCCTCCTTCCTGTTTCCTTGTAGAGTTAATCATCTGAGAAAGGAGACTGCTGAAGAATACACAAGTGATCAGAGGCCTAAGATTAGCATTTGGAATGTCTGACTCAGGCAGGTCCAGAATAACCTACATCCATCCATGAGAATAGTCAGCCGAGCCTCTTCCATTCTTGTCTCCTTCCAGTGGATCAAGATCTGCCCGCTCACTGGCTGAAAGAAACCGAACTCTCAACAGCGTCAAGACGTCCTTACAGCACACAGAAAAGAAAATATGACCACATCTGTCAGATCCGGTCCGACGGAGAGTTAAGGAAACTGTACTTTTTCAGTGGTCTTTGCCAAATTTCAGCTTGCCCCTATTTGGACTTGGCGCCAAGTCAGGAGGGCTTGCTTATCGCCTGGTGAACTGGGAGAATATTTTGGGAACTCGGTGACTGTTGGAACCTTTCAGCTCGTTGAACAATTATTTCATAGTCCACAAGCCGACACAGCACTGTGTGTACACCCTGGTCTACTGAGGCTCGTATTCCAGAAACTTACATTTATGGGCAGGAAGGAAATGTATAATTTAGATCTACTGTGTGAAAAGGATACAGAATCTGTAGAGGTGGAACATTCCTAATTGGACCAATGAATATAACATCCAGATGGAACGTGTGGTCGGTCAACATTTCTGAACAACAAAGTGCAGAGAGACTCTCAGAGTGTAGTCATCATGGGTTATAATTAAACAAGGAAAAAAATACAAGATCACCAAATACACACCGAAAAAACAGATACACATCCAAAATCCCATAAACACACATTTCAAAAGATCATAGCCATGTTCTAAACTATGCCCATGAATTCACTTATTGCCGTCAGACAAAATCCAGCAGAGAATGCACGTTATAAAAAAAAACACAACATCAAATCGTTAAAGATTTACTCCATTGACATAATAAATGCTGCAACCTAATAACACCCTTAACCTCTTCAAATGTCACCAAATAGCATCCACAATCTACAAAAACATACAGCCTTATAAACGCCACAAACTAATAATTCACATAAATAATGCCAGGCAAACTCCACAACTACATCATTAAAAGGCAGAAAACATATCACACAGGCCGCAAATACTAAAATAATGTCGGATTATCACCATGATTTACACAAACCTACTGACCCTTCAAAAATCCATTGCAACAATTTAAAGTAACAAAATTAACAACTTCAAAAACCGTGGCAAGACCTGGTGCAGAGCACACCCTAAAAATCCAAATGCTCCACTCAAACCTTTTACTAGACTAACCAGTGTCTGCTTTGACAGCATAGCATACACTAATAAAGTACAGTGGAAAAGATGTTCAAGTCCAAAAGACTTCAAAGAAGACAATAACCACAGACAAAGAAGTCTGTGGAACTTTAAGTGCATATTTACTGTGCCATCTAAACATCCTTTTTGGGCTGGTCCAATTAAAGGTAGTATTTGAGCATCATATTGGCAAGATTAAACCTTGTGCTCTAACACAGGTCCTTCTCATCCTGAAGGATAAGGAGTACGCGCTCACAAACCCACCCAATAAAGCAACATTGCATATCTACTCTCAGCCAAACTCATAAGGCACTGCCATATGATCGCTACATCCTCACACCAACCCATCAAATATACCAGATAAACTCAATAACCTCACACAAGCCTGACAAATAACTCTGTTGGCCTCACAGGCACCCAGAAATGCATCAAACATTATGGAGACCCTATAACCTGACGACAATCAACCAAATGTCAACATATATGTGCCTCCAGAAATCAACTTAATGTCTCCGGTAGGACTAACTGATCTCTTGTGTACTACTATTAAATATGGGAAACAAATCTGTAATTGGCACAACATTGCGCAAAATCATAAAATACACCAAATTATATCAAGGAAAACACCATTTTAAAAATAATTGGTACCAGCTAAATCATCTTCAATAACTAACCAGCAGACAAATATTCTCCAGGTTCCAGCCACCACCTGCTATGCCAGTGACTAGAAAGGTCCTCTTCCCTCCACATATCTATAAGAAATATTGGTGCTGAAAAGAACATAGGGAACAAGAGCAAACAGCTAAAAGGAAATGCATTTGGATGACAGATAAAGAATTAAACTACGCAAAGGAACACTGCTGCCTCAGTATGCAGGCAGGCTCCCTGGTTGATGTGCACTGTGGGTGAGGAGATGGTCTACAGAGATCCAACCCATGCACGAGCCCTTGAAAAGCGGAAACAGTCCTGGGTAAATAAGACAAAGCTGGGCCCAGATGATCTATGTAGCCACCAGTTACCAACTTGTATTCCTAAAGCTGATTATGATCCAGCAAACCTATCAATTTTCAAAACTATACTTAGGGTATTTTTAGAATACCTGTTAATCAGGCCTTAAGTCACATCTAATTGCTCTCATTCATCTACCGCAAAGTTGCAGGCACAGAATCGCGTTTCACAAAAATACGTCTGGTCCCCTAAGAGGCCTGAAAGTGAGGGAGATGAGGAAAGCAAACATCCCGACAAGAGAAAAGGAAGGTAATATCAAGTAACATGGCAAGCATAATCACACTTGTGGGATGACGGGATGCAGAAAAAAGCTAATACAAAGAAAATCTGTGCACATATGCAGAATACTTGAGAAAGGGCCAGAAACGGCACATATGTATGTGGGTGTAACTGCAATACATGAGATGAAAGACAGGGACAAATCTTGGGCACACCATACAACCTCAAGTGAGAGAGGTCAAGAATATCTGGAACAATACCTAGAACAACCAGAGTGAGAGGGAGAGATGACAACAGTCCAGGCCCATTGTTGGAAAATACCATCCCCCAAGAAGGGTGGAAAATAAAAAGAAGACAGCTTATTAACACGACTGTAAATCACAAATGAGAAGGTAGGGATGGAAAACTTCCAAAAACCTCCAAGGCATCAGCAGCAATCCCTAATAGATGACAGTTAGGTCTATTATGGTCCAGGTCCTAGTTTAACGTGCCTACAGGCACTTTTGTGCACAGAGAGTAGACCTTGCTTTACCAGGTTTAATCGCGTCTGCTCAGGTTTCACTAACTAATGAATATTGAGGAGCAGTGCACGTGGCATCGGAGTGCAGTTAGAAGCTGTTCTTAAATCAAGCCGTGAAATAGTTCAAGCAACGCCTGTAGCACATACTTGCAATCCATGAAGGTGTTCAAGAACCAATACTTTTTGAGAGGGGACACAATCCTTGGAAGAAAGAGAGCAGAGATAGAGAAGGAGCATTCAACCCTCTGGAGGATCCAGTGTGCAAGAGAGGCACCAGATCTGGATCCCGTCCAGATACTCCTCAAGCACCCAGGATCCCAAAGCAAGGATACAGGACTTCAGAGAATCCTGCGGCATCAGGACAGTCCATGAGAGAGGCCAGACAGACATCTCAGCAGTAACTCTTGGAAGCTGAAACTACACAGTGGGCAAACACTTGGTGGGGGTGGGGGGGGGGGGGGTTCAAGGACGTAGACGGTTGTGAAAATCTCTCAGACAACTGCCATCTGATAAAATATCAGTTACAAAACAAAGTACGGATAACATTTGAGTAAAAGGAAATCGCCAAAACAAAATGTAGGAGCTCAAGAAGAGTGCAAGAAATCTGGCGGTAACAGACCTTCATGCAATGCTGAGGCTGCTTTGAGAACCCCCTGGGCCTGCCCAGTGGATCACTGCCTCAAAACCCGCAGATACACGCCTGTACTTGTTCAGATCTTGAGCTGTGTATTTATGACTGATGTAACCTTTGATACTCTTGTAGAGTTCTAGTTGTATTGTAAAGCACTAACACCTGTAGGTAATGTCAACGCTACATAAAACTGCAAAAATAATTATATAAATAAGAGATATTAGGTTTGAAACTATCATTTGAGGACTCGATTCCTTAGAAGGAGAAAGCAGAGAGGAGAAAGCACAACTGACTACTTTTCTAATGGATTAAGCTCGGGTAGAAAGGGGAAATGATTGGGAACCACTGGACACTAACAGTGATGCCTACTCTGAAGAGACAAACTGCTAGCGTGCGCTTGACTATGGATAATAGGGTTCAACATGCTAGGCGACCAGGGTTGAAGCATGCGTCTGCGGGTGCCTAGAGCGCGCGCGGTGCGGATGCGGGGATGAAGGGCGCAGGGAGCAGAGCGCGCGCCGGGTGCGGGGACAGATGGATCGCGCGCGCGCGCGCAGCCGCTGCACTTACCCCAGCCGGACGGCAGCGGTCCGAGCGGGTCATTCTCCTGCGAGGCGCCAGCGGGCTGGAGGAAGAGCCACGGGTGGAACGTGCACCAAACACAGCACAAAAAATACACACACACAAAAGAAAAGACAGGTTAAAAACTGAGCTGCCACCGGTATCGCGCCTGGTCCAAGTGGGGGTGATGCGCGGAGGAGAGCCCCGGTCCAGGACAAGGTAAGGCACGCGGGGGAATGAGACCGCGAAAAGAAAGTGGCTGATAGTCCGGCCAGACATCCCTCCAGTGCTGCGCGCCCTGTGCCGAGGCGGGGAGATATGGCAGCCCTCCCCCCGTGGAAGAGCTCCTGGCCGCCCCGTGTCCCCGCCCCGAGCTTCCTGAGTACGGCCCCGGCACACCCACCTGCCCCTTCCCAGGCTACGGACTGAGGGGGCATTCATGAGCCGGGCAGACAGAAGGGGGGGTTGCCTCCAACACCTTCTACCTCAAATAATGTCTGAATTCACCACACAAAGCCCCTTTCAACTCAATTCTGCATTATACACGTCGTAAAATGCCCCGTAGATCTCAATGCCCCCTAGAGAGCGCCCCCCCATTCCCCCACTAGAGCCGCTACCTTACGCCGGGAGGGGTCTGGGCAGCAGGTTCCCCCAACACGTACCAAATTTGGAAGTATACACCCCGTGTTTACCAAAACGCAAAAACAAAAACACCTTACGCTGTTTTCAGTGGAGAAATTACCATCTACGTGTTTCTTTTTTACACGTCTATCCTATTTCCAGATTGGAGAGTGGCTTTCTAAGATCTTATTAGAACACAAGAATATTTCTGTTCTTCATTTTCACTGAGGGGCACAGCGTCCCAAGCAGGTGGTAGTGTGAGGCGGCGCTACCCTGCCCTCGAGCCTCCTCCCTGCCTTTACTAAAGTCCGACAGGGAGCCACCAGACTTGGAAACGCAAGAGCTGCACGATATGATTTCTCTTTATGGAAAGAGTTTTAATCTTTTTCACTTAAAAACATATTTTGTACTTCTTTTCCACAGTAAATAATAAAACTGGTCCACGTGATGACAAAACTGATCAAACTGCAAGTGATGGTTTTGGTCTGAACCAGGATGGGTAATTCTTCCACTTCTGAAAGAGGGACATTTCTTTATTTACATTGTAATAAACTTGCAGTTTAACCTCTTCTATGCCCATGACGAGATCGTCTCGTCATGGAGCGCGGTTGCGCTGTGCCCATGACGAGACTATCTCGTCATGGACCCCGCCCGCTAATACAATGCCCGGCACAGGAGGGGGAAAGGGCGGGGCACTGAAGGGGTTAATCACTCCAGAAACGACACTGTGCTGATGCTAGTCAACAACGAAAAAACTGTCTTAGTAAATCTGGGAATGCGCCAAGATACATGGGTGGATGTGTGGGAACCCCCACTCTCCACCAACGTAATGCCGCCCCAGTGCATAGAAATGCCAGGCAGCGACTTTAGATTGTCCAAGTCATGCAGGGCAACGCAAGGTGGTTTTGCGTGGCTTGGTAAATCTGACTTGGAGATTGCGTTTCCCTGGCGTCACCCTGTGTGACACAAGGGCAACACAATTCTTTGATAAATCTAGGCCTGTATTTTTTTTCCAGAGAAAAAAAGTAGAACCAGTACACTTTTTTATTTTACAAATAATAGGCCCGGACGTCTGCGAAATCCTGCAAAACTAGATATTGCTGGCCTCAGCATTATAAGCCTCATAAGACCAGTGACATTTCCTCGATTGGGGTAATATACAAAGCCTCGTACTACTTATAGAGTGCAAATATGGTACAGTTCCATAAGTATCAGAGAATATGTGGTTGTAATGCAGTGCATGCTGTGAAAGGTTAAGCGTTTTATCTGTTTAACCAAATCAAAATGTGTTAGCCAAATTTAAGACGGGTCATTATTAACGCTCTAGGTCAGTGGTTCTTAACCTGTGATCCGAGGACGCCTGGGGGTCCACAAGGCCTACTCAATGGATCCGCGAATGTTTTACAACATTAAATGGTATGAGAATTAATCAAATAAAATTATTAAAGTATATATAAATAAGGAAGTAACATTTTCTATATTGGATTGTATATGTCACAAACTATTTCACAATTTAAGTGTTTGTTGATGTGTCCTTTTTTTCTATTTTTGTGTATTGGTCTGTGGTCCAAATCATAGAGATTGCTTAGGGCGGGGGCCCGAGCTTCTAATAATGACAGTGGGGGTCCGCGAATTCCAGTAATGATTCAGTGGGGGTCCACAGAAGTCAAAAAGGTTAAGAACCGCTGCTCTAGGTAACCAATTGCTAGCCATCTGAGCCACGCAATGACGTTTTGTGCACTGTTCATATTACTCCCACAAAAATCATATTAACATCCAACAGAACATACTAGAGAGACCTTATCACCTGCATCCAGAACTGCACTAATTGGCCTAGGGTTGGGTGACATGTTGGTCCCAAAATTAACAAGCAGCAAAATCATCTAACATAGAAATGGACCAGATACAATATAAATAAGACAATCACAAGCCGAATAAAGCTCCTGTCTGTGATGGAAACCTCAGAACTATGCTGGATAGAGCCCGGTTTCCAATAGTATGAGGCCATAAAAATGGCGCATGCCTGTAACATACCATAACATAATATCAAACTGTCTGATGCCAACATTTTGAATACTCCTGCACTATACAGAATTGCCTAGTGGAAAGACAGCCAGCATCATGAATCTGTCCTCTTAACATCAGCCCAACATTTAACTTAAAAGCACCATGGAGAGGAAGATACCAAATCAGGTAGCTTAAGATCCAATATACAATGGTTAATCTCTGGCATGAGCACCTGAAACAAAGAAATACAGCAGTGGAGAAGAAGAGAGACCCACCAACAAGTGAAGACAAGGTTACATGAGTAAGTTAGGCTGTAGGACACAAGCTAGACAAAGAGAAAGAAGACGAAATGGCCAAAAGGGGGAGGAGGGGGGGAAGAAAGCAGCAATGTTAATGACAGAAAAGGGGTTGCAAAGGAAGCAAAAAACAAAAATCCAGTTACGTGGAGCTAGATTGGAAGCGTCTATGGAAAAGAATGTTTCAGATCCATCCTGAATGCTACAAGAGAAGTGGTTTTGCATAGAGTGAGAGGGAGTGAATTCCAGATTCAGGCCCATTTCCTAAAAAACGGACTGGGCCATTGTGGGCTTTAAAAAACAAAAAAAATACGCTGGAGTCCAAGAAGAAAAGATTCAACACAGTGTAGAAACCACTGGCCTCCAGACTTTTTCCATCATATTGGTAAGGTAAAGAGAAGTGTCTTGTGAGAGATGCAGGCTGTCTTGTAAAGTGGTCTCGCTTCAATGGGAAGCCATTGTGCCTTAGACTGGAGTGTCATGGTCACATTTTTTGCTTCAAGTGACAAAAATAGCCACTGCCCTCACTTTTGGTAAACCGGTAAAGAGGCAGTTGTCATAACCAAGTACTGAATAAACCCCCCCCCCCCACCCCCAATAGTCACAGTTGAAAGTGTGCATCCCTAGTCATTGCCTTTATTTGTGACTGGAGGTTTAGGGCCTTAGTTAGAGTTTGCATGACAAGACAGTCCATCAAAACTATTTGGCTATCCTGTCCACCTTAATACAAGTGCACAAGTAATATGGCAGGTGGCACATTCACCATGCCTGTGACACAGTACCCCAGCTGTCAAACTCTAAGGCCCTAAGTATTTGTTAAGAATATAGGTCAATGATTCTGCACTTTTGCACTATCAATAATATCAGTATTGCAAATGAGGATACTGCAGGAGTCGAACAAGGATTGGACAGCAATGACAGGAAGCATAAGTGAAAAAAGGAGGAACTCAGTTTTCAGTGGGCCGCGTGTCTAGTGAAGGATGTCATCCACTCTTGGATGATCAGTAGGGTTTGGATGAAGAACAAAACATCACTAGGTGGGCTGATCTTAAAATAGAGGCGTGTATCATCAGCACATGTTACTACTGATTCCATATTCATTAAGATAACGCCAAGAATTTCAAGATAAATGCTAAGCAGGGTTGAAGTCAAAATACTCTCAGTGGCAAGTTAAGAGAACTAGAAAAGCAATTACTGATTCGATCTACTGAGCTCAATTAGTGAAATGTAATACAGACTGGTTAAGGAGTAAACCATCAATGAACATACGCTCTGAGAATATTAATAGATGTATCATGATTGACCTGTGTTGAAGGCAGTAGATAATCAAAGCCAGCACAGGATAGTAGTATAATCTCCCAGACTGACTGAGAGTTTCTTGAATATGGGAGAGACTTAGACAATTTTACATAGTTTGGCAACACTCCTTGCATAAGAGGATAATTCACTTTATTTGTCCAATGGGATAAGTTGATAAGTCAGGTATTTAGCGATGTTCCCAGAACAAACCATGATAAGGTTGAAAGGTTTCACCGTAGCAATAGTTTTATACATCTTACCTTCTGCCATTTCTTTGAAACGTAGCCACCTGATCCTTGGTCTAAAATTAAAGCTCATGTTTTTTGGAGTCATAAAGTTGAGTCAACGAGAGTTCAATGCATTTTACCTTCTCATCAAAACAGTGGGTCACTGCTTCAGATTTAGCAACAGAATCCTAAACTGATAAGTTGATTTTTGGGTAACATGATTACTCCAAGCAATTTTTAGGATGAATCTCGACAGAGTTAATAAAAAAATTAAAGTGGGTGGCCTTTGCATTAAATATATGTCTTTTGTAATGTATCCTTGCAGCCTTAAAATGATCTAGTTGGAAAGGGTGACTGTCTCCAAGGACTCTCCATCTCTCTTAACTCTTTACTTACTTCAAAAAGTTCTCTCAATAAACATGGAGCAGAGGATTTTTTGTGTGCAAACTCAGCAAGGAGCTCAGCAAAGCATTCACTGATTTAGTAGGTTGACACTGAAATGAAAGTCAAAAGTATGCGCTTGAGTGTTGAGGTCAATGTTTTTGGTGCTGCAAAACCAAGAAATATTCTTTTTGGGCTTGCCTAAGGTTTTGTTTTGGGGGAAGGCCAACGAGAAGGGTACATTGAAATGATTACACCACTCCCTGGGAATAAGGACTTCTGTACTACCCATATCTTTTTTTGAGCCCATTAAGTCCAGACAGGAGCCTTTAATGTGGGTAGGTTTGCAGCAGTGTTCTGAAAGATCAATATCTAACATGACCAAAGTGAACATTTTGACAAAAGTATCATGGGAAGCACCCAAGGGATAGTTAAAGTCCCTTATGATGCTGTGTGAATCGCAAAGAATTAGTTGGTTTGCAAAGTACTCCATGCTTTGCTTGATAGAAAAGTGTTGCATTGTCACGAGGAGTATAAAAGATGGCCTTTAGACAAATGAAAGATGCTTTTAGGTTTTTGACCTCCAAGAGGAAGTAGTAATAAGAAAAGTAACATCCACTTGCTACTGCTCACAATGAATAAAGGTCTTGTGAATTACGGGCCACCCCCTCTTCAAACCTGCTTTCCCAATCACAGTGTCTGGTGACGGTTATTGGTGGTAGCATATTTAAAGAAAAGCACTCAGGAATGTAATTTAATTTGAGTGAGTGGTGGACCTTTGGATATTGATTACATTAAATGAACTTAGTTAAGGCTAGCTCTAAAACCTTTGACTAAATACCAGATATTCTATAAAATTAAAATAGCTGGGAGTCGCCAGATGATGTATCACATTTGATCACTATGAGGTAAAAAAAAAAACTCCAAATGCCATATATTCCGTTGGCACGATGAACCATTTCAGATTTAAAACTACTACAATTTAAAAGTTTAAAAACAGGTAATTCATAATAACAAAATTGCACAAAAGCATTAAAACGTAAAAGCACTGAAATAATTTTGTAGGTACAAAACATTAAAATTCACCTTACATCTGTTCCAATAAAACATTTATTAACTCCAACAAAGACCACCTTTGCTCTAAAACCAAAACCACATTCCAAAAGATAGATAACTATAAGAAAACCAGCTGTTATGACCCTTGCAACAGGTAGCCTTCCTTGCAATTTCCTTCTTGTTACACTTTCTAATATATATTAAAATTCCCCACAGCGGAATTTAGTTTAAATTGAAAAATTGTAATAAAATGCATGAGGTACTTGAGAAGTTGTTGATAAACACGTCAGCTGTCAAGTGGTTTTATGCCTCATGCTCTAATTGTTTTACATTTTGTTTTGTATAATGCAAGCGACAAACTTTGTTGATGTTGTTGATTCTATTTTAGAAAGAGTTTCTTACAAAAGCAGACCAATGTAAAATAGGATCTTTATCAAAGGTATTATTTTGGGTAGGTAATCCAACTTAAAAAAACAATAGATTTAAACTTTTTTTCAAAAAAACACGGTCATGTCAACTGTGGCTTACAATTGCAATTAACAAAGAATCTGTAGATGTCAGATTCAATAACCTAACCAAAGGGAAAAAGGTGGGGTGGATCCGCTAGATGTGCGAAACACAACACCGAATCTGGAAAAATTAAATTATTTTCTTGAGTGCCCTCACTCACCAGGGGTTGCCCCTAGGTGACATGCTTCATCATTGGGGCCATCCCAAACAGGTAGCAGCACTTTTTTGTGAAACAATGTGTAGTGCAGTGTTGGGGGAGTGGTGAAAGTGATGCTAAAAATACCTAGCTAGTGAGCTAATATTTTATTCCTGCTCCTAGTTGGTATGGATAAAAAAGGGTTAATAGTAGTGAGGAAAAGTAACTTATGTGTATACAATCCCTAGTATTTGGTCAACATGTTTCGAGGTGTCCCCTAAACCTCTTCTTCAGGACCACATTGGGACCAGCCCTATGCGTACCACTCCGGTGAAAACAAACCTATAATAGAGGAAACCCGATGCACACCTAATGTGTGAGCACCGCATCTTCCTCTTAGTTCTTGGATCGGTCAACTACAGATTCTTTGTTAACTACATGTACTTTGGAGGGTGAACCTAACCACTACCTCTGTCTCCCCCCATTTTTGTTTGGCTTAAAATTACAAGCCAGCTCTGGTTACATTCATATGGTTGTGGTGTGGTACCAGTACACTGAATAATTAATTGATTTCTCCCTCTGAAAGTAAAATATTACCTTATTTCTTTAAATGGAGATTCAAGCATGGCTCATGGCCCAAGCCACCATAGGCTGGCATAAATATTGTGATCACTGCAAAATTAACAAGAGGCAATACTACAATCACAAACACCTAGCGTAGCAGCCACAATACTAGCAAAACAACTGTTTTGTATTAATAAGAAGTGAAAATTAAGAATGGAATGCCGTCTGCCATAATTATTGTTTTCTTTTTTCTCCTGTTTATTTAGAGCCGTGGCCAGAATTGAACTCCGAGTTCTTCAAATTTACATAAAGACTTTCAGATTTAAAAAAATGCTATGGTGTATCTAATTCTAAATATTGAGTGGATGCAGTAGTTGATGTCACACATCTCCTGACTCCTTCGCATTAAAAGTACCTCGTTTAGGTTGTTCCTTAATTATTTTGTTTTGCTGCTTTCAAAAATGTATTGTGTGCAACAAATTTCAAGGCTGAGGATATACGTTTCCTGTACCAATACACATCCAGCTATGAAATCTAATTAATGTCATAGTTGATCCAGATCATTACTACTTGATATGCTAGGGATTCTGAATTCTTTGTAGAGCAATAAGAATTCTGAAACCTAGATAACATTGCTCTGTCGGATTCCATAAGGCACAACTCATATGAAATGTGAATGTGTTTGCGGACATGCTGATCAAAGAGAGTGATCATGGGCAAAAGACTTTTTATACACATTTGAATTTCCTTTCAAGAAGCAACATCATCCAGATTCATCACGAATCACTGATAGGCATGGGCAGACTGGAACAGTCAACACCCATTGGTGGTTAAATTAAGGAATAACTTGGTTTCCACTCTTGATAAGCAACAAGGCTTGCTAATGAATATCACAAAAGTAAGATAGTATATGCAATGTGTCTTTCAACCATCTCAAAAGGGTGGAGAGCATTCACCACTTTGAAGCCATATGTTTCGAAGGAAGTTCACGTTATGAATTATTCTGCGTGGGAAACTGGACGAAAAAAAACTCCAATATCTTGGCCCACATGAAACTAGCCCCCTTATTCCCCTTCAAAATTAAGGTAACAGTGCATCTCTTCAAACAGTACCTTACTTCACAATAGTTAAGGAATCTGATTCATCTTATGTCCTAGGAGGTATCTGAAGACAGAACACCTTCCCCTCCCACTCCCCCCCACTAACTATGTAGAGCTCCCTGTTGTATTCCAGCTTAATTTACAATACAATAATTGTAAACATTAGTGCTTTAGAAACATTAGCAGTTGAAGATGAACAGCAAATAACATGGGAGCACTATTATTAAATTAAGAGTTCAGTGTCAAATCTCTTCAAGCTCAGGCATTTCCCTGTCCTTGTTCTCAGACCAGAGAGCGTCGACTTCATTGATCTCAATTAGCATGGATTCTTCTGTGAGGAAAAGAATTCCTGCATTGCCACCATTGATGAAGCCTTCAGATTGTCTATTTGGTGGTAAGCCTTTACCCGGCCACCAGGGTCTCCTTCTCTGCTTGTGCTCCCTTCCTTTTATTTACAAGCCTCTATGCATAATTTACAACGCTGTCCATCAACCCACCGATCTCCATGAGAAACTGGTTATTGCTGGAGGTAACCGAACTATCATAATCAAAACCTGCCTGATTTTTGCAATCTATAAAACGAAAACAGCTAATCAAGTGATCTTCAATTATGCATCGAAACTTTAGAATTCCTTGCTGGAAGATCTTATGCTCTCCTCTTCCCTCATGACCTTCCACAAACTTCAGACCTATCTTTCTAAAAAGTACCTAATAAAGTAGTAATCTATCTTTTTTGACTGTACTGTTATTCTCTTTGTAATTTCTGTAAAGGTACAGTGCTCCACTACTCTAGGAATAGTGTCATGCTTCATAGGCACTCCTATTTATGAGTGAATACATTAATTTCTTCCAGGATTTACTTCTTTTGGAATTACTCCTTGCATTGCAAAACCCAATTGGATTGTAGTGTGAAACGACTCCTGGTTCTGGCCAGGTACTCTCTTTTCTGGCTCTAGTCTGATCGACAGGACAGTTTCTTACATCATTTCCACTGGTGACATCATGGGCATTCTCTGAAAATATCTCACAAACAGCTAGAGTTGTCGTCATCACTAGTTACACCCTGAGGCCTGCTTCAACTGTATCTGCCTAGTCTCCAATTTACAGTGTCCTGCCTTGAGTTCTGATTACCCAACTTGCATCTTGAGGTCTGCTTCGCTTGAGTTCCACATTTAGATATGTGTATTTGGGAAGAAATGTGGAGTCCTATTCACAGGGTTTCATCTCAGAGTGTACTTCCTTTGTCAGCAGCAGACGGCCCACTCCATGCAAATCAGTTTGCTTTTATTGCTTTTATAGATTTCGACTCAAATTAAACATTGTTGCTAAGTTCAATAAATATATTTGTAACCACTGGATCTGGAGGGAGAGTATTTTTTGTTTGGAAACGCCCACCACGTATTATGTGCCAGGGCTAATGCACCAGAGCTAAAGAAAATACATATTCTTTAAATGTTATGGAGTCAGTACTGAAAATGGAAGCTCATCTTCATTCCACTTTTGAATGAAAAGAACTTTGCCCAACATAGATTACAAAGCTGTGGTCACTATCCTTCTTTCAACCATGCCTAACAACTGTAGTGTTATGTAGGAGGGTATTGATTGCTGCCTGGCTGACGAGCTGTAGTTTTGCTGTAAGCAGAAGCTCAGATGGCAAGTAGCACTAGCAAATTCCAGCATATGATAAAGGTGTTGGCCTGGCTACTTTAGGTACCAGAAGACAACAAATGCAATATAAGTTATTAACAGTGATGCACGTTAATTCACAGGTCCCATGGTAGAACAAAGTTGAAAACTTCTATCTAACATCAATCTGTTTATTCCATGAGATTCAAGTGCTCCTCACTGAAAGGGCGGTCACTTGTAATGAGATATTAGCTATTGTGGAAGGAAACTCCCTTGAAATAGGAGAATTTCTCAATTTATTACATTTTGCGAACATGTTAGACATGCCACTTTAGGAGAACATATTGTGTGGTATATTCATTTTGGGGGGATTCTGTTGGTTTGATTAAGTCTCTTGTACTGCGAGACTTCAGTGATATGACACAAGAACAAGAAGTGAGATCAATGCATCTCATTTCATTTTTACATTAAGTCAGGGTACAGTTCACAGAGTTTCACCTTGGGTCTGCATCTTTGAATATCACTTATGTCAACATCTCACCTTTACTTTTCTAACTTAGAGTGGCTTCACCTGTCTTCTTTTTGCTTTTCAGGAGAGCCATTTAAGGAGCAATAGCAATTTCCCCTTTTAAAGTAAGGCTCTGATTATGAGACAAGCATCCGAGGATACCGATTCAACTGACCACAAATGGTCCAGTATTTCCGCACCGAGTTTTCTCGAGTGCAGGAACATCTGGACCGATTTTACCGACTGGAAATTCCATAAGCTAAAATCACACAATGCCTTAAGATGCAACAGCTGCCAAGCCTCATCTTCCAGCCCAGCTGAGCTTTTTCTTCGGAAAGTGAGGTCTATGCAATGCTCCCTGTGCCAGATTAAATCTTCTCTTCCCCACTCTCCAAGCCTTTCTCACTCCACCCCTGCCCTGTATGGAAGTCACCGATCCCATTTACCACTTGATCAGAGCAAGTGATAAAAGGAAAAGTTACATGCCTCGAAATAGGGAATACTGTGTGGAACAATGGAACTACTTGAGCACACACATGGACCAGCACAGTCTAACAGAAATCAAAAGACTTGAAGCCAAGTCTCATCAAGGGCGTCATCAGCTCTCATCAGTGGGCAATAACGGTAGCCTGGAACCTCACGCTCCTAACAGATTTTAGAGTGATCCCACCACTATTTTAGTTTCAGTTGCTATGAGGGCAAACGCAATATGATGGTGCTATGGGCAGTTTTAACAACTGGAATGTCATGTGGACAGTCAATGGTCACCAGCACAACCCTTTACTCACTAAGTTAAGTGCCAAAAATCCTGCTCCTGCTATCCCAAAGTACAGGCAAGACTTGAAATGTTGAGGTGATGTGTCTCTATGTGCTGAGATTTATGGTGGAAGCTTTAAGGGGTTCATTTCAGAGCATGCATCATAGCAGTGGCCTTGAGAAAATGATAACCTGAAATACTATTCCTGACTTAGACCTGATTTAGATCTTGGCAGATCAGATACTCTTGTCACAAACGTGACGGATATCCCGGCCGCCGTATTACAAGTGCATTATATCCTATGGCACTTGTAATATGGCGGATGGAATATCCATCACATTTGAGACAGAGTATCCCGTCCGCCAAGATCTAAATCAGGCTCTTATTCTCCTACATGAAATGCTGGCCTTCTGACAAGTAGGTCAAGTTGCAACTGGCTGCCATCCATCTTTTCAGTGTATCCCTCTTCTGTGCCTTATGTCAGGCTGGTTGATAATAGATTCCTTTTTCCTAGACATTATAGTGCTTCCTTGCTTTTCCAGTAATGTCAAATTCTGGATTGTGTTTTCTACATCTAGAAACTACAGTGATAAGCAAGAGTCCTATTTGCCTTCTCAGGTCAGCAGTTGACAGATTAAGCCACAACATAAAAATACCGGACTTTCACGGTCAAATAGGCCTGTGGCTTTCTTTTTACTTCCATATTTTCTAATGCCAGAACACTGGGTGAGCAGTCATCAGAAGACTCTTCTGACATCCAGTATTTCAAACTCAAATTTTGGGGCGGGACCAGGCAGGTCCTAAATTGACTGCTGGGTTTCCCTTCAGGCCCTGCTTACTCAGCCGCAACGCAGACTCTGGGTGGGCGCTCAGAATACACAGGGTTTGCGGAGCTAGGTGTGTGAGCTCCGAGTGCTCACCAGGGAGCAGTGGGTGGCTTTTTTCAAAGTCCACGATCTGGACAGATGCGGTTTGCTCGTCTTCGCCCTGGCAAACACGTGACACAGCACAAGTGCACTTGTGAATGCTGGTGGTGGTACCCAACGCAGACAGGGCAGTCCCAAGAAACTGAGGGAGCGCGGCAACTGCTGGGTGGGCTGGAAATTACAGAAGGGCAAGCAAAGTGGGTGGACTGAGCCCCACTGTGGTCTACAGACTGCCAAATCTGTGAGGGACCAGCCTGCAGCCAGGTGAGAAGCGTGAGCTGGGGAAGATGAGCCACTGGAGGACAGGACACTGCAAATTGCATTTTCGCAAGTGAATAAGAGTTCCATGTCTGGGTCCCAGCACCGAAAAATGTAAGGGACTGCCACTTGTGGGTGGACTTCCCACTTGTGGATTTGTTGCTGCACTCTACTGAGCAGGTGTGCAAAGTCGTCGTTCTTTCCTGAGAAGTACTGAGCTAGCTGATGCACCTGGTGGTGAATCGTCCCATGTCAAGTCCGCTGCACTAGCGTTGACAGCTGAGAGTGTGGGCTGCCTTGCTTTTGTAGGTAAAACATGGAGGTCACGTTGTCCGTCTGCACCAGGACAACTTTGTCCTGAATGTCTTGGCAAAAACCTTTGAGGGCTTGGTATATGGCTAAACGTTCCAAAAGATTGATGTGGATTCCCTCTTGATGAGGTGGACATGGACCTTGAACTGTCATGTCGGCTAAATGCACCCCTTACCCAGGAAGTGATGAATCCATGGTGATGGGTACTTGCAGAACTGGGTCTGTGATGGGCCTGCCCCGCAACAGGTTGTTGCTGTTCCACTAATACAAAACTAATGGGTGCTTGCATCTATCAACACTAGATCTTCCCAGTGAGCATCCGCTTGTCACAACTGTGCAGATAGGCACTCTTGGAGCAGACATATATGAAGCCTTGCATGGGAGACTATGGCTATAAATAATACCATCATGCCTAGGAGGCGCATCACTTTTTGAACTGTGAGAGAACAAACTGGCTACAAACGAGGCAGTAGCTTGGGTGTGAGCTAAGCACTCTTGTTTACTTGCACTCTTGATCAGCTTGTCGTCTAAGTAAGGAAAGGCATGAGTAACCCCACCACTTCAGAGGTTGGACGGCTACCACCACTAGGCATTTGGTGAAGACCAATGAGGTTGTGGTGACTCTGATGGGCAACATTTTGAACTGTTAGTGATAGCCCCTTACGATAAAGCATAGGTAGCCCCAACGTGCTGGCTAGATGGAGATGTGGAAGCAGGCATCCGTCTGGTCTAGTGTGGCCATGTTGTCACCTTGGTGCAGCAGAAGGATGGCATCCTGTAAGGAGACCATGTAGAAATATGCCAAAAGGATATATCTGTTGAGAGACCGGAGATCGCAACCTGAGTGAGCCATCCCTTTTGGGGATCAGGAAGTAGAGGGAGTAGACTCATTTGTTCAAGTGTTGAGGGGTCACTGGCTCTATGGCCCCTTTGAGAAGGAGTGTCTGGACTTCTTCTGCTTGTAGGGCAAAGTGTTCTGGGCTGAGGGTTTGTGCGTGGCGTGGAAAGTTTGAAGGTGTTGAGGTGAGCCCGAGGCAGTAGCCGTGCTCAAAGTTAGATATAAACCAACACTCTGGTGATTTTCTCCCAGTGGGGAAGAAGTTCCCAGAGCCTCCCCCGACAGTTGTATTGTGATTGGAGGGATCGTGGGGCAAGTTAATGTTTGGAAGTATAGATTCCCTTGGAGGAGCGCCTTTGCCTTGAGCCTTGAAAATCTTACCCCTGATGGTGCCCGTGTATATCCCCAACCTCCCTGTTGGTGATCGATCTGCTGCTGTTGTTGGTATGACTGAGTTGGTTCACAGGAAGTAGCATTGGACCCGCCATTTGTCTGCTGCCTCTGAAAGGGGCCCCTGCTTTGTGGCACCTGAAGGGCACCCACGGCCGTTGCGGTGTCTGTTTCTGTCTTTATCTTTTCCAACACATCATCAACCTGCGGGCTGAAAAGGGGCTCTTCATCAGAGGGCAGGTTGATGAGATGATGTTGGACCTATGGCTTAAAGCCGGATATATGTGGCGTAGGAGGTTCACAGAGGTTTTACCTTCCTTGCAGCTGTATGTGCTGAGTCCAGCACACAATGTGGCGATCGATATGGCTTTCTCCTCCTCATTAACCTCTTCTACCCTCTTGCAATATTGATCAGGGAGTTGCTGGAGCTAGCCCTCCATTTCTTCCCATTGGGCCCAGTCGTAAAGAGACGGGAGGCCCACGAAGCACCAACCGCAACACTTTTTTCACCTGCGTCAATGCACTTGCTTTCTTTATCAGGAGGGGGAGCATCACCTGTGGCTTGGGCTGCTGCTTTCTTTTGGACTGTGAAAACCACCAGAGAGTTTAAGGGAACGTGGCCTCTGATACAGAGAGGCTCAGATGGTGCATATTTGAACTTTTTCTCAATCTTGTGTGTTACCATCAGAGATGTCATAGGCTCCCTGAAAATTTATGGGGAGGGCTTCACCATACCCTTCAACATAGGAATAAACTGTAGGGAATGATTGCTTCTTGAGAACATCTCTATTAGGAATCTGTCATTTTACGGGGTGATGTACATAGGTACCACGTGGTAGGCAGCTGCACACTGAATGACACAGTGGTATGCTGAGGTATCTTCCGTTGGGGAAGCCCTAACAGGGACGTGCTCCGGGTAAGGGTCCCCTGGGAGCTCCACATCATAGTCCTCTCATGGATCATCTGTATGGTGTGGTTAGCCCGGCACCTTATGGTCCTCTGCTGAAGAGTAGGGACTAAGGTTGCCTTAATTGGAATAAGACTTTGGTGATCCCTGAGGAAAAGTTGCAAGAGGTGAGAGAGGAGGCGGGGGTGGTGGAGGGAGTGTAGTAGGAGGAGGGATTGCATTCTTTTCCTTTCTCTGCTTGGCAGGCACCTGTGGGTACAGGAGTGTCTGGTTATGGAGTGCCCTCTAAGGCAAGACTAGCTAAAATAATGATGTTGTTACCATATTATCCAGCAAGAAAACAAATGCTTAAAATACATTTTTAGCTTTTATTTTAGGCATTCGTTTTCTCACAGGATGATACGGTAACTATAATCACCACAATGTATATTATGAACTATCAGAAATGCTCGTATTCAGAGCCTGTATAGATATTGTTAGTGTACTTTATGGGATGCTATGTTCATTGTTACACAACATTAATTATTTGGCGAGCAATCACTTCAAGATGGGTGCCATAAGTCGACTCTAGAACCAGCCCTCTTTTCATGTCTATGGCACTTATTTGTTGGTGTGATGCACTTGGGCCGGTGAGCGTGTGCAAGGCCCTGGAGCCGAAATGTATTGCTGAGCCGATTCAGTTAGAATAAACTCATCAGTGTAATGCAGTTCTGAGTGTGTATTTGATATTGCTGTGAGGTGGATACATATTATATATATGTCCATATACACACTGGGTAGTTATGGCTGAATTGCACTGTCTATTCTTCAAAAGGCATTTTTTGATTAGCCTATAACTTTGACCCCAAGCACAGGTCTGCCCGAGGTTATAAACAATTAGTTTTCCACGCTTGGAGCTGCAGAATTAAGGGATTGGCACGCGGCTGATATCCACACACTGGAGGACCTATACCATGAGGGGGGCCTTCTGCCGTTCGCGACCCTTGCGGAAGAGACGGGGCTGGCGCAGGGCCAGTTTCTCCGTCACCGGGCTCTGATAGAGAAGCTGGTGGGTCACGGGGGGACTTGCGGGAAGAACCGGAGCAGCACTTAGTGCTGCAATACCTCCATGTCATGGGCCGAGGGGGACATCTAATCAAATGGTTTGCCGCGGCCTTGCGGATACATGCGGCGCCGAACCTAGGGGCATTGCGCGAGAAATGGGAGGGGGAACTTGTCCGCCCTATGGTAGATAAAGAATGGGAGAGTGCGCTGCAGGGGCCGAGGAGGGTACCTCGAAATATGAGATTTCGCCAAATACAGTTTTTCGTCCTGCACAGGGCCTACCTTACGCGGGCTGCCATTAACAAGTATTTTCATCGCATAGACGCATGCTGCCCCCGTTGTGCGGTGGTTGACGCCGACCTGCTTCACATGCTGTGGGGCTGCCCAGCACTGCAGATATACTGGCAGGCGGTGCATGGGGAGCTCCGCAGGTGTACGGGCCGGGAAATTCCATCTGAGTGGCCCACTTACTTGCTACATCTCTTGCACCGGCCACCCCCGGCTAAGGTGGCCTCTCGTTTTCTCGATCTGGGGATCATAGTGCTAAAGCGACTTATCACCAAACGCTGGAAGGCAGACACTGCGCCACATGTGCGAGCATGGCGTCGTTCTTTTCTGGGGTGGGCGAAGGCGGAGGAGGTGGCCCTTCGGTGGGAGGAGACACTGGGCCTTAGAGTGACGCCCATCGCATCCCAATGGGGGGAGATGCTGCAGACCCTGCTGCGATCGGAGGAGGTGGCCCGGGGGGGGGGGGGGGGGGGGGGGGACAGTGCTGCGCAGTAGGAGCTGCACTAGGCGATGGGCAGCTGTTCGCCTGGCCGAGATGCTGCGCTGGTGGGTACGGCAGGCTTAATGGCGAGGACAGTGCATGCCGCAGATTGGATATCAGTGCTTGAACCATTCCTGGTGGTGGGGGCTGGGGAGGATGGAGCCTGACGGGAGAGGGGTCAGAGGGGAGGGGCCGTCTAGACTAGACATTGCGAGCTGCTGTTGGAAGTTGTTTTAGGTGCTAGGCTGTTGAAGAGACAGCTACCCAGTCACAGAATTGGGAGTTTAGCACTGTTTGTATAACTGTTTGGGGATGCACTGGAAATAGCATGCAATTGGCACCGGAGATGGTGAGCGGACGCTCTCCACGAGGGCTGCGGCCACAGCATCACGCATGGAGATAGATTTACTCATAGCCTTGCAGGTTGTACATTCGGACACTGCTTCTTACCATTCAGTTAATGTAACGCAACCAGATTGCCTAAGTTGTGCACCGAGACCTAGCCAAGTGATGTATGTTACGATGCTCTCTGATTAAGTATGATGTAATGTGTGATTCTACCTGCAAACTCAATAAACAGATTTCTAAATAAACAATTGGTTTTCCAATTTTAACTCACAGGAAATTATGCTTGTGCCAATGGCAAAAAAATTGCTGAACGGATTTAGCCCAAACATGGCGCTAAAGTAGAACTTTACTCAAAAAGCAAGCTTTCACTGAATTGATGCAAATCTGTTCACTAGCTTTTAAGATCAAAGCCTTTAATAAATTGGCCGGGTGGGATTGAACAATTTAACACTTTTGTATATATTGGACATGTCAAATAGCGATTCAGATTTCAAATCCTATCAATCATATTTAAATTTTTTCTCAAATGTGATTGGCTAATTGAGGCAATTATTTTTCTCCAACCATCTTGTAAATTGTGTCTTACAAGCAGTGGAACAAACATTTCGATAACCATTAGGTGGGGTACCATGAGCAGTGCCCGACCTCAGGGGTGTGCTAGGGGGCACCTATTGGTATGGAAAAATGCACACAAAAAACTGGCTCTCAGTGCTAAATGTGTGATGTCAGTGAAAAACAGGATGTTGGTACTGCCATTTTGCGCATAGCAAAAAAGAAAATACCCATTATGCGTTGAAAATCAAGATTTTCATTAAAATTGCTATTTTCCCCTAAATACTGAAAAAAGAGAAAATATTGGTAAATAATTTTCCCATTAAAAAAACCTGCTGTGCTGTGCGCAGTTGGGGTTGGAAAGATGTAGCGAGTTTGTGGCAGGGCAGTGCACAGTGGGGTTTGGCGATTAATTACATCATAAAAATAAAGATGAAATCAATTAAAAAAAATACAGTTAAGAATGGAGGTATGAATCTGGTTCAAACACCCAGAACCACTGAAATTGACAAGTTATGATTAGCAATGCATCCCTGCGCACAATAATTCCCGCCATCCACAATACTAAAAATCCCAATTAGCAACTGAATGAGGGATGACATTGGGACATGAAATGAGTTTAATCTTTGTATTTGCTGGCATACCTGTTATTGGATATTTGTATTGAAGAACTACGCATTTGTATCATATAGCTGATGCTATCGAGCAAAAGTTATAAAAATAACTTTAAAAAAAAATACCAGTTTGTCATCAGCAAAGAAACCAAGAGAGTCATCAAGAGACCAACATGGGGGACAGCAAGCATTATAGTGTACGTTGCTACCCATAACTGGTGAATTTCAGACGTCTTGGGAGTTTGAGCCAGAAGCACACGTTTTAGCTGTTTTTTTTCAGTAAGTAGATTCTTCTGGTGAGCCCACTTCAGCCCTTGGATTGTTCAAGTGTCATTCACGTTTTGTTTCCATCCGCCACAGTTTACAGTAGGAGAAAATGAATCAGCCTACTTCAGCCATTGGCTCGCGTTACTGAGAGTTACATACAGCATTTGGCTTCAGCACATCTACTTAAAAAGTAGTCTATTTCAAAGCCAGTGACGCCAGGTCCATTTGTGTGTTCATTTCAGCTTTAATTTGTTACTTATTTTTGCACGCGTAGGCATGCCCACTTTAGGGAGCAGCGTTTTTACCTTATATTATTTTTACACTTTTAATGCCTATTGCATACGTTTGCAAAAAAAAAAAAAAAGAGAGATACAGACCTATTGGCTTTGCCAATGCTTATCTTTTTTTTTTTTTCATGAGGCTGGCAAGACAACTAACGCGGTTTCTAGTCCATACCTAAAAATAATATAAAAAGAAACAAACCACAAAAAGACTGATGTACTAAAAAAAAAAAAAAGAACCAATGAGTGGCTTCCAGCTTTTGGGTCTTGATTTGTTGGAGGAAACAGAAGAGGCAGAGAGTGACAACATTAGCATATATATTATCCGTAGAGCGATAAACCACAAGACTGGCTGAGTTCACAGTTCAGCACCATTACACGTATTCCTCACCAGGGAACCAGATTAAGAGTTCAGCTTTCCCCTGTTTCAGCCCAGGCATGCCAAAGACACACTGCAATAGTAATCATTCAGCACGTTGGATCATTCAGCCCCGGTTACCTCAGCTAGCAAGCTTACCTGATGCAGAAGCATTCCAAATGAGTGAGTCACTGGCTAAACACCTAATATTCAAATCTTGGTTGGTAGCTAATGAGACAGCACAAGGTTTAACCCCTTCAGTGCCCGCCCCTTTCCCCGCCCAGTGCCGGCCGTTGCATTAGCGGGCGGGGTCTATGACGAGCTGGACTCGTCATGGGCACAGCGCCACCGCGGCCCATGACGAGTCCAGCTCGTCATGGGCACTGAAGGGGTTAAGGAAAGATATGAATTCCCTTGAACCATGGATATACCCAATTCAGCGCAGAGACATTGAAAGTAGGGGTGCGGCACCCCACGACAATATTGAAAGAGTTTAAATGGGGAGTTTGCAAATAAAGATGCTACTGAAACTTTTTTACTTCCAGCAGAATTTGCTTTTTTTTTCAAAGACAGACTATTAAATGCCAGCCAACACCTTCTGGCAAAATGCTACTCACTATTCTAACATGGAGGGATATGTTATAGTTTCCCGTCTATGACGCCTAAGTGAGGGCATTTTCTAACTGATCTACCGACACTGTGATTGGGATACAAGTTTGTGAAAGGAGCAGGCAACTACAACATAACAACGATTTTTAAATACTTGTATGAACAAAACACTTGCTTTTGTTACAAACTAAACTTTACAGGCATTTCCAACTATCCCAGAAAAGTTTTGAAAATTGGCTCTACTTTCTGCGATGCATACAAGTTTAAAATCGGCTTGTTCTTAAAAAAAAAAAAAAATGTAAGTCTTGTTTCAATTTAGTATCAACACGGTTGCAAATCCACATATAAGTGCTTGATATAATAAGCAAGTACAATGCATTATTGACATACGATGCAATTTCCATTTTTGATCATACATATTGGCAGTTGCGACACAATCTGTGCATTGACACAATATCTCACCAGTTGCAAATGATCTATAAAAGTAAAGAATTGGAAATGAGGCATCTTACTGAGACCGAGCAATCTGACAACAGTAGGTAGGCAGGAGGCATTATATGACCTAATGCATTGTATTGTGTATATTTAGCCTTGGTCCAATATTCAGAGAAACACAAATTCATCATACAGTATAGGAGTTATTATCCTGCTGCAGAGCAGCAGTGGGGGGCGTTATTTTAACTGGGTACACGATATTTTTGATGGCAGTATTTATATGGCACAATCACGCTTTTATTGATTAATAACACAACAGTGTTGGTGGGTGCTACTTTTTTGACAATATTTCTACCGTGGCACAGTGTCTCAGACAGACAACTTCTGAAATGACATTAAATTACACAAACTGGCCACAAAATACTTCTAATGGACATAAAACGTTTTTTTTTAGCTAAAGAGGAATAATGGATTCGGGCATGGTTCAAAATGGTGCAGTATTAAGTGACATCTTGAGGTTACTGTAAGATGTCTTTTTGCAGTTTAGGGAAACTGTATCTGGAGGAGCTGACGGTGAGGACTGAATGGTAACACCTACCCCAAAAGAATTATGTAATGTATTTTTCCACAGTACCTTTAGCAATAACAAGTGACCCTACTCCTTAAATTTAAAAAAAAGAAAAAAAGAAATGCTTGTGCCAGTCTCAGTGCTCACGGACCTTTCCTCCGAGGCACAATCGATTCGTTTTCTGATTGAGCCATACTGGGCCTGTATTATGCATAGGATGCACTTTGCGCCATGGCAATCAATCACACATTTATATAGTGCTGCAATTCACCCCTAGGGGTCTCGAGGCACTATTAAAAGGTGTGCCTGGTGCAGACAGGGATAGTATGCACTATTATCAAAAAAATGCTCTGCCACCAAGGCAGTGGTAAACCTGCCTGCACTTGCCTTGGTCGCAGTGCATTCAGGGAATGATGAAGCAGCTGTTTACAAATCGCTCTGTTTTGCACAGGGCAGGTGGCAGTCACCTGCACTTTAAAGAGGGGACAGAGATCCCCCCGCAGGCACTTGCAGTGAATTGTTGCAGCAGCCTGCACGGGGATATCTGACGGGTCCATGGAATCCCCTTTCTCCTCTACAAAGGGCTGCTCTCAGGGTGCACATTGACAGTGTGTCATCTCTTTGTGGCGCACCGTCAGTGCACCTCCTAAGAGCTTGTATGTCTCAGGGCCACCATCCTTAATGGGGTGTGGGAGCAGAGGCAAAGCGATTCCCTCATTTACACGGGGTCACGCCCCCATGCAAGCAGAGGGAAGGCCCTCTCAAGATAGCACATGTGGGCCAGCGCTATCAACATTACGGCAGGGGCCGCACAAGTGTCTGCAGCCTCTTCTGTAATACCATAGTTCCCTGTGGGTGCAAAAAGACGGCGCGCAAGACCTTTGCGCCCCCGGGGCACTATGTGTAACGGAGCCCCAGGTGGGGAGGTTTGGTAATGGAGTGCACCAATTTCTTAAAAGTCAACGCCCATCTACCAAGAGTCCGACTAGGGCCATCTGATTAATTTCACATATCTACACTGACCAACTGCAGGCAGCGGTTTGGATAGACTGCGTTCAGTTTGAGGTGGGAAGAAGCTCGTAGCACAATGCCCATTCAGGGTGAAAGGCCATGGCTCCCTAGCTTTGCCTTTAAAACAGACTCTTGTCATAAGATCTGAAATCGATTTAGGCCTTCGTCACAACTCAGTTGTTGGGTACAGTGGTTGTTTCAGGTGATTTAGTAGCATCATAAACTGATTTTGAGGAAGTATGTGCAATATAGGAATGACATTAAAACATCACACCATGTTTAGCTGTATAGCCGAAAAATGTGGTCTGAAATGCACCATTTCCCTCCCAACCTCTCCATTGAATGCGCTTGGACCTTCTGGTACACGCGCTCTTTATGCATGAGTAACATATTACAACCCCTATGCCTTATAGAAAAGCGATATTGATGGGCTGAACCCCCACTCTGAAAATCTTTCCATCAACACTGATTCGGCTTGCCCTTTACAAAACATTTTGTCGGGCTCGGTGCATGGCAGCAGAAGGCGGTACTTGGCTCATGTCAAGGACCATAAGTGCCTCAGGGCACATAAAATATTGCATGAAATAGCACTCTATAAACACAAATGCCTGTTTGGTCTTCCTCTGTGGCGTAACGCATAATTATCGGGCCCCCTACAGAAACTGAAGAGGGTTCCCTTACTCTCCCATATCTCACAGATATTCATTCATTCATTGGTCTTATGCTAAATGGCACCCTCCTGAATGGTTGAGTGGCCCATGAAGGGACGGGAGGCCTCACTGCACCGCAGGGGCCTACGTAACGCCCCTGGTCTTCATTCCATGGACTTGAGCACCCTGGACCCTAGAAAAGTTACACCTAGATGACCTATAACTGTCTGAATTTTCTTTTTTTCCAGTTTTACATAGCACGAACTCGACCTGAAGGTATTGGAGCTCTTTACATGCGCATTGTTGCCAACTGTCTCGTTCTTACAGGGGCAGTCCTAGCAAGTTGAAGACTGTCCTGGTTAATATTGTTGCAGACACTGTTCCTCTTTATTACACACAGGTACGCAAACAAGAACTTCCATCAGTGCTTAATTTGTAAAATATTAAGTGCCAAGGCTCTGACCAGCAGGCCACTGCAGCTTGCATAACCCATTGCCCTTGTCATGGCTACCAAGACAACTACCAACCATTTCTCTCCCATGTATATCCTACAGTTGTGATTATTCCAGGTCCCCAAAGTTAAAGGAATGGCTGGTGAGGCAAGTATTAGCAATTTTAATGTATATTGTATTCCTAAACAACCGCTTTTCTGCTCATCTCTAAATTACATGAGCAGCACCACCATGTGGTAGACTGTTCCAAGTATGGTGTTGTCAATTAGGTGCTGAGCACCAGCTCAAATTAAGCACCATCTGCAGCAGCCCTGTGCAGCAAGGTGTCCCAGGATTTATTTTCTCAAATGTTGGGTACTATGCATAGGCACCAGTTACGTTGCACAAGGACACATTCATTTTTGATAGGCACAGGGAGATTAAGTGATTTGCCCAGAATCACATGATGTTGAGCCAATGCCGAGGCTCGAACCTGGTTCCCCAGCTCCAAAGTAGCGTCTCTGGCCGTTACGCCACATCCCCCAACCTCAGGGCCACCGCCCACTATCTTTGGAAGTGATACTTCTCCTAAATCAATTAGGTGTGAGGAGGAAGAGGAAAGTAAAACGTTTTGGGGGCTATGCCAAGCTGAGAAACAGCCACAACACTCCGGCCTGTGTATGCGCCGCGTGATCTCACCGACACCACGACCCCTGCGCTGCCCGCGAGAGCGCTGCAGAACAGCGCGGACATTTCACGCTCAGGGTGGGGACTGCAGCGGTAGGGAGGGGGGGGGGGGGGTACACAATGGAGGGCGCAGACGGGGAGCCGGTGCCAAGGCGTCGCGCTGCAAAGCGCCTGCCGCCTCTTCCTCCAGGTGTCAGTTTCAGCCTGCCTGCCATCTGGAACAGACCCCTATTCATGGACGTGTGCTCGGCGCTGCGGCGGCGCGCCCAGCCCCCTCCACTGCTCCGGCTACTGTACTCCACTGGCCTCCACGGACCTGGCTCAAGGGGCAGCGCCTCTCTGCACGCGGGACGGGGATATGTCTGGATGCTACACGTGGTTCGGATGCCAAGAGTGGCCCAGTCCACCCTATTGTGTCCTTTCACCGCTTCACTTAAGCTTACGGCAATTGTAATGACGTTTAAGAAATACCGTTCTTAAAGAAAAACGTTTATGTGAACACATGCCAAATTTCTGGGGTTTGGTGCCAGCAAGGTTGCCCCCGTTTCCACCAATGTGAGATCACACCACAGGCAGGGCGGAAACTTTCACCCAAAAATGAGCATTTGAAAACACAACACTCGACAAATGTGTTACCATGGAGCAAAGATAACGTTAAGTTGCATAAAACAATTTCAGCCTCGTGTCACATGGCCGACTTCGAATATCTGCCAGCCTTCCACTGTTGCGGAACTAACATCGTTTATGTAAAGCAAGTCGAGTTACTTTGCTAAAAAAATATTTCCTTTTAAAGGAGCGGTAGGCTGTCTCCTTCAGATCTGGTGGAAGTAAGTAGTGTTTTCGTTGCTGTTTCTGGAGCGAACATTTAGCAGGGGTTATTATGACGCGTGTGCACCTACGGTTTCATCAATGTCAATGTTTCATGCGCAAATGCAGGTACACGCAGACTTTACTGCACTTGTTCGGGTGCCTTTTCTGATCCAAGTGTTTGCACTGCACCGACGCAGGAGCATGGCTGCCAAGGCTTCCGATTGCTATGTGTGACATTTTCGTAATTTCATGGAATTATGAGTGACATTTCAACAACTATGAGTGACATTATCTTGCAAGCCAAATCAAGCAATGAAGACGAGGGAAACATATACATATCTGAAATGACACCCATTGAGCTGCAAGAAACTGTAAGAAGATCTTAAAACTGCTGCAAAGCACCAGAAATGGAGGGGCACACACACATAGCCTAGGGGTCACAGCCCAGCCGTAGGCTGTAATTTATTTAAAAAAGACACACACTGAGCAGTAGAATAGAAATCAATTAGCTGAGCACAGCACCACACCGCGGTCCGGTGAGCGCCACCGCTCACTATTTAATATTAAACTGAGAGTAAGTGGCACGGCAAATCTAAGCAATTCAAATTACGGCATAATGTTTATTTTTATTAAGACAAATACTGGCGCTTACTCTCTCAGGCACTTAGCATGCAACATGCAGACTAGTCACGGCAGCTGAGCCCGGCTGCCAGTGGAATCAGGTCATTTCCCGCCAGCTCGCTCGTGCAGTCAGTGATACCACTGCCGTGGTCCACTGCTGTGCGAACCGGCAGCTGAGCTGCTATATTGCTGCACTGACTTCACTGTAGTGACACTGGCCTGCCTCACACTGACTAGAGTCAGCAGGTGATGGTGGGCCTAGGGCCAAGTTACCCGGGCAGGATTGCATCCGGCATATTATCGATTACCTCCGGCAATGGTGGCGGTAAGCAGCTGCTGATGCTGCTGCCTTGCCCTGCAGGCGGCACTGCAGGTCAGCAGACGACAATCAATCCCATCATCCCCACCACCACCACGCCGCGGTCGAGCGGCGAGGTCAGTGGGGCTGTGGCACGCATTATAACTTTGTCCAAACTTAAAAGTGCAGCCAAAACGTATGCAGCCCGCTCGCACCGGGGACACCAGCTGAGCAGGACGGACCCGTACCTTAGCCCATACCTGTGTCTCTCACTCACAGTCCGATTTACTAGTCAACCCATTATTGGGCACTGACTGGGACCTCAATTATGCTTGTGTGTTGGGCCCTTGGGAGGGGGTGGGGTTTACAACTTACGTACATTGTAGCAAAGAGAGCAGTACTTGCAAAACTGGAAGCTGAGCAGATCCTGAGCTAGCCCCGTTAGCCTGCCGGGAGCAGCGCGCACCACGCTACTGCAGCTCATAGTCACGATAGTGCATTATAGCAGAGCTTTGATTGACAGCTGAGCAGCGCTATAATGCATGCTTAATGCATTTCAATGCAGCCATGCGGGCTACCACGCTGAAATGTGTTTAACTAACGCCTGATGCGTGATACTTGGCAGGGCTGCAGGAGGTGTATCTGCTCTTCCTTGTCCAGTATACAGCGCACACACTAACCTTAAAAATCTCAGAGTTGAAGCATGTTTTGCTGACAGCAGCACTCGAAAAAACAAAGTTACTAGCCTATTCTTCCGAGCTCTGCTGTCTGCAGCCCATGCACTAATTCGGAGATTTTTAAAGTTAATGTCTGTGCTGTAGATAGGAAAAAGAAACATGTAGACACTTCTGCGCAGCACAGCGCAAAGAACGGGATGAGATTACCGCTGGAACGTGCCCACTCTGCATGTGCAATCCCAGCACCTTGCTGGAAAAGTGGCCTGATTCACAAACAATTTGCAATGACTTACTCCTCGAGTACTGCTGGTTTCCTCCAAGAATAATAAACCAGAAGAACTACAAGAGTAAGTTACACCCACACACAGCAAAATCCCTGAATCGAGCACTGGGACAGTGTTTTGGTGATTGTTTTTTTTTCCTGTGCTGCGCGGCACAAGATTCATTCAAAAAATGCTACATGTAACTAGCATGGATTTTTTTTTACTTTTAAGCCATTTATGTGTGGACAGTGTAATGTAATGAAGCACTGGCCAGTGTAACGTAATGATGCACATGGCTTCCATTCATTGGTTTTCTCGTCCAGCAATGGGATATTTTGGACCTTCTGCTCTCCCAAAAGGCCCATTGGGCTGTGTAGTAATTTGTGAACCACTCGTGACGTCTCACTCATTGCAGAGTCAGTATTGCAACAAATTTAAAACCACCTTATGGCATGCATGATAGACTGTAATGAACTCGGTTATGCAGTACGACTCTCAAGACACATATTGCACTGGAAAATACATTGGCATAATGACACCTAGACATATCTGAAAATAAATGGACTTTCCTGGAAAATATGGCGAAGGGCCCTTTGATATTCCACCATCCAAGGAATGGCTCCCTCACCCCTAAAAGTCCACATTTTTATGACTCTAGATTTCATGCCTGCTACAAGAGAAACTGCAGAGCTGGGCACTCAGAGGAAGTGGAGACTTCTGCACCGCAGCTGGAACCACAGCTGTAAGTCCGGTGCTGTTCCAGCTTGCTAGTTGCGTCCATGCAGTGTGGCTGCTAGTGCTGTGCCTGGGCTCTGCAAGGAAGCATGCATTGCGGCCACTAGGGTGCATCTACAAAGCTTGCATTGTGAAGTTCTGAAAAATGATCTTTTTTCCATAACTAAGTTGTAGGAACCGGTCTCTAGTCTCCGTAAGTTGTCCACAAACTACGAAACCTCAACAGTTTCTGATGGCTTTGAAATAAAGCATTAGTCTAAAATTTTTTTTAACTGCAGCCCATTTTCCTAAAAGGAAAAAGAAAGAAGTTTAAAAGAAGGAAAATGGAAATGTTTGGAAATTTGGGACCACTGCCTATACCTAAAAAATATTTTTTCACTATTCACAAGAAGGGCAGGGGTACCCAATGGGAAGGGTCTGGTGGGGACCCCTTCACTTTTGTAAATGGGTTACCACATCCTTTGAGTTGGTGGTAAAATGTTAATGTTTTGCAACCGGATTTCATTTGCAAAACATTAATGCATACCTATAGGAATTTGCATTTGAAAGGTTGTCACTTACAACGCCCCTTCCCAAAAGTGATTGCTTAATGTTTCCTAAACCATTTCATGATTTGGAAAACCTTTCCTGAATCTTTATATGGGTTTAGTATAATTTAAAAGTGTTTTAGCGGTTGGAAACCCGCAAACTTAGAAAATCTGAGGGTTTGCAACCATTAAGACGTTTTGTACATAAGGCCCTTAGGATTTCATTCAAACTGTCTTGGACAAACTGTTTAAAGAAGTTCTTAACCTCTTGACTTCTGTGCCCTCCTTCCTCCATGGAAGCCGAGGATTCAGGCCCAACCAATTTCCTCAATTTGAGCTTCAAAACAAAATGAAAATAGGTATCCAACAAATACACAAATTATGAAATATTTAATTTAATTCACACACAAAAATATAAACAAATACAAATTGTAACTTTAATGGGATGATGGAGCATTTCAACATTTAGTTTTATTTCTAGCAGATGAAGAAATATTCTAGACTGCAGCATATCCCTTTGTCTCTTTTGCTTCTAGTGCATGCTCTCTTTTAGTCGACACCTACCAATGCTTCAATTGAGGCCACAATCATACATAAAAGATTCTTATTACCGTATTTGTGCTGCTCCCAGGAGTCCAGCTAAGGATATCAACTTAACTTCTAGCCACCCATTTTAAATTCCTTCACATGTACAAAGCTTTTTAACATTTTCAATTTTACTTTTATGTGTGAGTATACTTTACTAATCTGTTGATATTGTTTTTTTCCCTAACCAGTCGCATTCCCCGTGAGTTGGCAAAGTGTACCTCTCAAGGGTTTGCAGAAAACAGGTTAAGAACCACTGATCTAAAGCATGGTGTCTAGATAATATATAAGAAGTAGCTGACATGGAACCTTTATAAGTAAAGTCTGAAGATGCATGATGCGAAAAACCACTGAAGGCACTTTGAATCGCCTTTCCAATCCAAAATACATGAAACACCAAAAACAAATACATTTATATGCTTATTTGCTTGGACTAAAGACAAAATTTCAAAGCCTTTGGGGTATTCGGATGAAACTTGTGACCCCTATGCACAGCAACATAATGCAGTCCATTATCAGCATCTAGTTGGGCTTTATAAAGAATTTGTGAATCTGGGAGGACATTCAGCCTGAATGAAAAGTACTGCACGACAAGGATTACTCTCCCTTCCCATGGGTGTCCCAGAGTGCTCCTGTGCTTCAAACCTGCCCAAATGCAGTAAATGCGCAGCTACACTAATGGAACAGAGACGCATCTGATCGGACTGTCCATTACTGTGGAACTCTCCAGGAGGACCAGTTGTTAGAGTGTTCATTCACTTAAAAATGTTTTGTGAATGATTTTAGTTATAAGCTAGTTTTTCCACTAATGACATTTAGTTTTAAAAGTTTATTTTCTCATAAAAAAATGAAATTCAGACAATGGACAATTTAGGTGGTACATAGAATGCAAAAGTGTTTGATTTCTAAATTATCTTTTTACAAATATGATTTTATAATTATGAGCTGTAACGGTGCTCCAGCAGCCCTCACATAGGCAGGGCTATTCAAGTCCACATCCCTATTAGTGAAGATCCACGATGAGTAGTTGCAGATCTGTGGAAGAGGGTTCAGTATAAAGAATCTACCCTCAAGGCCAGCAGGAACACATCCAGCAATTTTAGGAAGTCCTTGCCATGCCATTGTACAGAGCCAACAGAATACACTTTGAAATCTCCATGGCTTCAATTTTGATGGGATGTGTGGTGAGGAGGAAGGGACAGTTATGTTGGAAAGATCTCTTTTACACTGAAGGATCACTTCACATAGCGTTACAGCGAGAGTAGTTCTAAATAGACTGGATCCTACTTCGGAAAAGAAAGATCCAGGGGGGTACATTTTAGTATGGATTGCAGAACTAGTTCAGAACCCTATGGGTTCCGTCTGGAACTAAAAATTGGGAGCAGCAGCTGTATGGGGTTTGATTTTGCACTTTCCTTGACCTTTGATAACATTGAAGGCGCTTTATGTTGTATATTTAGGGATCTAACAAATAGCACAAGAAAGGTTCAGGTCAATAATAACCTCTGTATTGAAGTCTTGCATTGCCAACAATGACTGGGCTTTGCTGCATCTCGTGTGGCTCATGGCATCATAGGGTACTTGAGTGGCATCATCGATGTGAGTGAGGTTCTGACTCCACACAGTATTTTGTGCTGCAGTGTCTAATGTTGCTACACAAGCTATGATAGAATTCCGAGATATCTTTGCATACAAATGATGTAAATATAAATCATTTACATAGCCTGTCCAACAATGGCTTTAGGTTTTTAAAGTACCACAACCAGTATGAAATTCTTCATGTTACCTTACAACTGCTCTGGCCTTGATCTCCAAAGGTACCACAGGCCACACATAGCGGCGAGGCTCTTAGAATGCCTCAGAACACCATCTAGGCATCTTTGGAGTGGACTTTGATATTAGAAATATAACCCATCGGAGTGATCTGTACAGACCAGTCCACAATTTTCACAAGAGTCCTTCCCCAATTCAGAGAACAATTTATTATGAAAGATGTAATCACCCTATAGGGACTGCTAAAAATGAAGGCCCACCTGTTTATATATTCTTCTTTTGAGCAAAAAACTCCCAATGGCCCTAGATGGAGAAGGAATTTTTTTAAGTCAACGTTTGGCCATAATCAGGAACCAAGAACCGCACAATGAAGTTAACAACCTTATGAAGACTGAGGGTCAAAAAGAAAGAAAAGCCACAGAAAATAAATAAGAAATCTTAATCATGAAGAGGCGCAAAGGAGCTTTGCATAGAAGTATTCAACTCCACTGAGTGATAGAAAAGAACTCAAGGGTGACAAGCGACGGGATTATTTTAGGAAGCAGAGTGTGTATACTGAGCCATCAAACAGAGCTACCATTTGAGTTGGTGATTTATTGTTAAAAAAATGTTCTAGCCCCATGCCCAGCAGACAGGAAGAGAAATCTGGCATAGCACAAAATTAGAATATGCATTCATCATTGACTTATGCCAAGGGTTCTTTCTGATTACAAACATTTCCTTAGCTGACCTTGGGAAAAAGAGTACCTAAGTGCAAACACCATGTTGTCAGCCTTCCTGTGAAGAGCTATTAACTTGGTACATTTTGAAAGTTGAGCTCCTTTGAAGTGCTTCATCCCAAACATTTTAACAGCACCTTATAACTCTTCCAAGGGTTTTAAGTCTCTCACAAATCTGTATTTACCTGTGGTCTAGGCTCTACTTTCCCCTAGTAGTTGTCTCCATGGTATGTTTCTTTTATAGCACAGTATATGTCTCCAGCAAGATCTACTCTAACCCATAGAAACACATCTCGAATCTGTGCTCCTCCCAAAACCAGTCTCTGGCCCATATTCTTCCAACCTAAGCATACTATTTCTGGCCTCGGCTCAACCTAGCAACAATAGTCTTCTATAGCCTGTTCCTTTCCAACTCCTCTGTACTTCCCTCCGGTCTGTGCTCAACTCCCTCTCTCCAGCACTCCTCTTGCCTGCACTGCTGCCATCGTTGGTGCCAATCTTTGGCACGTTGCCCGCTCCACCCAGTTCTCAACTTGCCACGATTTCTCATATGCCCAGAACGCATCACAGAAATATATTCTTCGGTTCTCTATTGTCACTGATGCTCTTCACACCTGTCAATGTGTGCCTTTGCTTATTTTATATCATCAGTTGTCACCTTGCAAACACTTCTCATGCCCAGTAACCTGTCTCCCACCTAAAATTCTCTTACCTGGTATAGGAATCTTTGGCTGAAATGCTCCATGGCGCCTTGCAGCTGGCTGCGCTGAGATTGCCACTGCTCATAGTTTCTCACATACTCCGCTGTTGGTCTCTGCCAGGTGGTGGTTTTTGTATTGTGATCAACATAGTAATATCTGCCACGAGGGTCCACCCTTTTCTCCCATCTAAAAAATGTAACAAAAGTGAACTTAAGAGAGTCAAGCATGCATTTTACAAACCCTTTTTTTTTATAGTACAGCAAAGGCAACCAGGCACATAGCTACTTATATTGTGAAGAGGAGAGGGCATCGAATCATCAGATGCACGACTCAAATGGGTGTTGGGAACACAGTAATTAAATAATCTTGTGAATGGAGGCAATGGCTTAGCTCCAGAGGGATTAGGCAGGTAGTCTGACCCTTAAGTGAATTAAGGGCAGCTAAAGAAGGTGGCTGTGACCAGAAAAGACGTTTACCTTGTTACTCAGTCTTGTTAGGGAGCAAAAATCAATCAAGCGAGCAAAAGGTACAAGCGATGTCAAAATGTCTTAAGAGTTCTAAGAGTCTTGGCAGCAGCCAGCAGTAATGAAGAAACAGAAGAGAAAAACTGCCAGCAAAGGCATGGGTTCATGAGAGGACACTGGGCCACAGTGGAGCCTTTTTGGGACCATTCGTATTTTGTGAGTTCACTTAAACTGGGACAGTCTCCTTGAGCACAGAAGAAGGAAAGAAACCAAACAGTTCCTCAGGTTTGGTCTGTGGCTGCAGGAGTTGATAATGGACAGTCTTTGTGGATTCAGTCTTTATGTGAGAAGGCCAAGGCACTTCTCCAGTGCAAGGAGATCATATCTTTCTCGGATGAATGATGGCTCTATCAATAATTCACAGAACAATGCGTTTTTTCTTGGCTGTAGTTTACCACTCACCCATGCTTGGACAATACCAGGCACACAACCTAAATGGATTTTCATAAACCTTGGTGACTAAATACAGTACACCAGGGTTCAGTTTGTGTGGAATGCTACACTGTGTGCAGGTAGGTCCACAGTTCTTCCTACACTAGCTTTAGAGTCAGGTTTAAGGACTCACGTCTTTGCGTTGGGGGCTCTTGTGCCCCCCCCCCCCGTCTCCCTGACCACATAAATACCTGGGCCTCAAATAACAGGAAAAAGGGTATGCAATAGAGGGAGGGGGGTTCTAAGAACTGCCTGGCTTCCTTGACTGGTATCAAGCTGTTAATTCAGCAAGGACTAGCAATAAGTGAGAACTGCATCTTACAATTTATCAGCGGGGCAGTCATAAGTCTTTATTCTTCAGGTCTGTAGAAAGGTCAATGCACCTGGCTTACCAATTGTAGAAAAAAGCTCTAACCCTATTGGGGGTGGGGGGCAATCCTGGAGTGAAAAGGTAGCCATCACAAGTTCTCCCTTAGCTGATCTGCACCTTTATGTCCTACAGTGTGACATCACAAACGTCTGTGAGTGTTGGATTAGAGCAAGCGTAATCTCCCAGGCTACTCCTTGTAATGTCTAAAGAGCCACAGCCTCAGTCTGGTGGGACAACCTCTAAGGATCTGTGTTTACCCCTTCTATCTACTTGTAACAGGAAGATAGTGAGAACTGGGAACACAGGCTAGCCTTGGAGCCTTTAGGGCTGCTTGGACCCCGATGCGGACAAATAAGTCTCTACTTGGTTAAATAACAAAGTAAGGGTTATTCCAAGGCAGGCCCAAGTGAGAAAACCCACAAAGGCACTCCCAGGAACATCCATTAACTTACCTGTATTCAAGCCAAACTTATACAAGTCACTATGTGTTCGAGCTCAAGGAATACAGTTATATTTTACCCTAGTAAAACTACAATAGAACTAATTCGAGAAATGTTATTAAAGGTTACATATGCCTTTCAATTCTCAGGTAAATTAGGTGTGCAACCAGGAAGAGCAAACATATTTATATACATCTAAGCCAAAGGAAAACACACATCTTCAAAACAGAATCTAAGTATGCCAGCATGAAATATTTTATATATTTTGGACCAACTGGCAGTAAACTGAAGAGTTGAGTCCTAAATGATTTATGAACTACATTGATGGAATACACTGACAGGACTAAAGAGAACATTGATGATCATAATATTATAATTCATGCAGATCTCAGGAAGGGCGCTCACCCCACCCAATATAAAGAACCCACTGTCAGTAAGATGACCCACACACCAACCATAAAACCAGGGCATACTCAGAGACAGAAATCGACAGAGGAACTGTCAACAGGAAGAAATCCTTCCACTGTACCACCTTGCGGTATTTGATAATATACCCAAACCCACAAGTTAGTGTAGCTGCTTAAAGTGATTTTAGTGCACCTAAGCCCTAGTGTGTCAAAGAATGCAAAGTTATAAACAGAAGAAAATATGAGAACCAAGAGTCTAGGTGATGCTAGGTTATCCAAAGGTTTGCGCGCTACAGCAAAAGTGCAGAACACCTCCAATTGTGCATATTTTTGGTCACTCAGGTATCAGAATTTGAAGTAATGATGTATCACAATTGATTGACAAACTTGATTAAAACTAGAATTGCAACATAACTTACCCTGGAGGAAGAGGCCTTTCCCATGTTGTGGTCTTAGTATTGTGGTCCACGTAGTACACCCTCCTGTTAGTCAGCTCACGCTGTTCCCACCTACATCGAAAATAAGCAATACGCCTATGTAGACCTTGTAAAAGTAGGTTATGAAATATGCAGACCCTGTTTAATTAATACAGCACCCAAACCAAAAGGAAATATGCTTTCTTTTATACTCATATATGTTGTCTTCACTTTTATATGAGGGGCATTCAAATACTTCATTTCACAAAAGAGGTCTTCCAAGTTCCTGACATGGAGTACCACAGAGGACATGTATAAAAAACGGAAATTTCCATAATACTTTCAGTTTGAACACCTAACATCTGTATCAGTTACACTATACTGTACCGCACTGCACTTATGAAGTGGTCCTATAAGCTTGTCTGACCATGAAAGATCAATGCTCCAAATTGCAATTATTTCACATATACGCTGGTAAGCACCGCTATTAAATACATAAATAGATCTCCATCATCTCATCACACTATAAACCTCAACATTTCCACTACAGCAACACGACTGCCGGGCCTCCAGAAGCTTTCGGGACCGCTCCCTCAAAGACTTAAGGTTCATGGCCCGACAGTCGGAGCACGACTTTGGGTCGTGGTCACGCTCCAGGCACCAGAGGCACATGAGGTGCGGATCCGTGACTGACATCAGCTTGTGACAGGAGTCACAAGGCTTGAATCCGGTGCGGCGAAGAGACATCCCACGTGCACCGGGTTTTGAAGACTCAAAAAAGGCATCAACAAAATGTCGAAAAAGGTTAGTCAAAAACTGACTAAGGGGCAAGCTCTCTCCGGATCTGTGCTAGGCTGTCGCGGAAAAAGAAAGAACTGACGCCAGCGTGCAGGAGTGGGGTCTAAGTAGACTCCGCTTTATTCCGGCAACCACAACGAACGCGAAGTCGACTGACACCGCTAACTACAGACGCGCAGGGGTACTGCTAAAAAATGATCTCTGGATCTAGTCTGACGCCGGGGGGGGCGGGTATTCTAAAGGTAAGGAATCTATAACTACAGTCTCTTTCAAAAACGTCAAAGACTGTGAACAAGCTAAAAGATATTAATGAGATGTGAATAAAAGCTGAAGTTCCAGAGAACTCTTCAACCATCTGTAGTGCAAAACACTGCAAGTAAGTTAAACATTCAAGTGAGACAGCAGAGACTAAACTAACAACCATGTGTCTGTTGATTTACAATAAATATAGTCACTGGAATGTCTAAACTATTTGAAGGGTCACAGGGTACACATAGTTCAAGAAACGCAGACAAAAATTGTGCTTACTGTTAACTTTTAACTCCTCCTATTAACATATTTACAATTTGTTATGTTCTTCTCATTTATATAGGGTTAATGGCAATTTTCACAGCACTGTATGAATTCCCTACCTGGGTGCCCTTTGTTGTGGAAATGAGCAAAATATCAAACAAGTCTGATGTTTGCTGGTGTTTGTGTGAGATTAGTAGAGTAGGTTGTGTATATTAGAGTGAAGGTAAATTGTGTTTTGCTTAGGAGATTATTATAGAGTTCTTTTTTTTTTGGTATATGTTTATTGAGAAGTACATGTCAGTTTATAAACAATACATTAAAAAAAGGAGTATAAACAAATCAAATTATGGTCACATAATAAATTACTATGAAATGTTACCTTCTCAGATTTTTAAATATAAAAAAGATAATACAGATATCAAAAGATACAATAGTTGATATTATAGAGTTCTAAGTGTACGGGTGGGCATTATTTTTATACATTGGGTGATTAGTTGTCTATTGCACAACAGGCGTAGGGGTGTCCTTTATCTGTATCACGATTCCAGTAGGTAATTAGGGTGATGCTTATGTATTCCTTTAAAAGTGTATGTTTCCAAGTACATTGGACAATATCATGAGTTTTAAGAGACAATTGTGAAGTTTCTGGGGCAGCCTCTGTCTGCCGCCATTTTACCAGAACTTCGCACTCTCTAGGACAGTCTACTGTTCCACCATGAGGGAGTTTGTCACATATTCTTGGACCATTATTGTAGGATATTATTTGCACCCTGATTTCCATTTCAACACAGCGCGACACCAGTTTACATCTTCAGCTTGACCTAGGACCTCCAATCAATCAGCTCCGGAATTCCAGCAGGAGCAACATAAATGGGCATACTACTGTTTTATCAAGACCAGATAATCATGAATAACCAACAATAATCATGAATAATAAATAGAAAACTACCAAAGACAAGAAACACGTGCCCCAACATTCCTCTTCATGCCGGCATTTCCAGCCTTAGAAAATAAAATTTGCTTACAAACACCAAATTCACAGATTTTATGTTTTTTAGAGGTGGAATCTCCACATGATTTCTTAACTCCTCCTAACTTCAGTTTGGGGCCATCAGAATGCGCTGAACTAGGGTCACTCTTGAATATATGTCAGAAGTTCTATTACGGTGTTAGCATATTCTTGCGATGTGGCCCCCTTATAGACATTAAAAGAGAAAGCAATTCTAACACATTACAAATCTCACCAATGTCTGAGGAAAAGGTATCTTATCGAGACTCACTTCTCTGAAAAAATGGAAGGGAATGCCGACAAAGGAGCAGTCTTTTGATGGGGTGAAAATCACAAACAAGGAATCTGACTGTACATATTTACCCAAAAATCAGTCACTTTAAACTTATTGTCAAAGGTAAGCTTGAAAGGTAGGAGGAACATCAAACCCACAGGCGACATCTAGAATCAGCCTACTTAAATCAATAGACTAGTCTTTCTGCTAATCTTCAGGCAAGCACCTCTTGCAAAGAATCACACTGTTCAAAGCTCTACCCAAGCACGTTTGCAGAACACTGGTCTCCTCAAACCTACAGACAAAAGCCCAACCAAAAATGTGTATTTTCAGATGTGAGTCTCTTGAAATTTTTTAGAGTAGGCATTCTACCAAAGTCTGCCATTCTTCTCATCTCGAGACGATGACATTTGGCAACAAGTTATGTTGTTCAGATGTCTAAAAAAGGACTCAGATTTGCAGATAAGCATGGCCCTCTTCAAATCTCCTTTAAACAAGCAATGGCATAGCCAATAGGTCTCGCCTTTGTGACCTTATAAGTGTTTAGCCATGCAACAGGTTTCCATGATATGCAAAGTAAACATAGGTCACGCAGGAGCCATTTGATATCTCTTACAGCTCCCCAAACTGCAAACGTGTGACGACATGCGTATTTCACAGTACGCATGTAAACTACTACGTCAGAAAATAAGAATGAGAGTCGTGCTGGAGGCGCCATGTCACCACGTGACGTAATCAATACGCAACAAACCGCTCCGCCACTTGGGAGGGCTACTCTGGCAGGCATAACCCATAATCATTTTTGTTTACCACAAGTCGTGCTGCCAAGTCGGGTACTATTAATAAATGGGCAACGATAATGGGCCTGTGTCGGAGCGACTGATACAGGTAGGGAGTGGCAACGGTGATAGTTTCAACCCCGACCATTATTGTACTCATGGGATCTGTGGGGTGGGGAATAGGGATCACTCCCACTTATCATCGGAAACAAGGCAAGTGACATTCCTTCATCTCCAACTATGGCCATGAGTACGACGACTGACGCGATTCCCATCCCTGCACCAATGCGAATTCAAGGATTGGGTCGGGACAGCCGGAATGCAAACAAAGCTGTAGGTAACTGGGAATAACATCGGCACCCCCCTTAAATCCATACAGCCACCCAGGCCTCCTCTCATACCCATCCCAGACAGTCTGCCTGGAGCCTGCAAACATTCCTCAAAGCACAACAATGGCCAGAAATAGGATGAGAGAAGAGGGCAAAGAGGCATAAATAGGAGGCAAAAAGAGAAGGAAAATAGGAGAGGAGAGGCTGATGACAAGACAGTTTTGAATGGGGTCTATGCAAAGTGAGGTTGTGGCAGAGAGGAGGAGGAAGAGAAACAAAGGGGCGGGGAATAGGAAGTGGAACAAGAAAGCAAAGGCCAAATAATACAGAAGCAAGATGGGGCTGGGGAAAGGGAGCCAGAGGAAAGTGGGGACAGATGTTAAAGCAGAGCATAGCTGGAAGAAGGGACATAAATGGCATGGGATGCGCAGAAGGGAGCACATAGACAGGTAAGTGGGGAGTGCACAGAGGTGGAGGAAACCAGGTGCATATGCACAGATTCAGAGAGAAGCGGGGCAGGCATGGAGGAAGTGCAGTTAAAAAAAAAAAGCCATACGGAAGAACGGGTGGGTCAAAACTTAAGTAAGAAGCAAGGAGGGTAGACGGGGCAAGAGTAGGTAGAATAAGAAAGATACAAATTATGGTAAAAGTGGGCTATACACGTACGTCACGGAAGAAGTGAAGGAAAATAAGGTGGTGAATCAGTGGGAGACAAGGCAGAAAGAGAGGCAGTGGTATTGAACGGATGAGGATCACTAAAATGAGCAGCACCGAAGAGAGCATAAAGAGATTAGGAAAGCCAAACAGAAAGTAGCAGAAATTATATATATATATAAAAAATCAATCTACTGGCGGTCACCAGTAGATAGTTCTAGTTAGAACCTAGCTTCCATAGGAAAAGCATTTTTTGATGTGCTTATAACTTTGGCATCATTCGACGAATCTTTACGAAATATTCCAAAAAGTTACTCTTTTTCAGATCAGCTTCTATCTTGAAAGTTTAGGGGTGATTCGTCAAGGGGGGGCTGAGAAAAAGGGGGGTCCCAAAACGTGTTTTCTCCATGCAATTTCCATAGGAAACCTTAGACAAGGCTACAGGTCAAACTGCTAAACTGAATTACGCCAAATTTGACAGGGAGAAAGGTCTTGGTCCAGAAAGCATGCTTTTGTTGAAATGGTATAAATCCGTTCAGTAGTTTTTGAGATATTAAAGGAAAAAAATATATATATATCTGGGTGGGGCCTAACTCCCGAGCACAAGCTTGCCTCTGATTGGCTGCTAACACTTCGAACCAGGAAGTGAGTGATGTAATATGTGATGTCATCAGCAGTGCATTACGGGGGCGCGAGTTATAGTTAGCTGAACTAACTATAATGGTGGAATTTCTCTGGTTTTGTAGGATATATATATATATATATATATATATATATATATATATATATATATATATATATATATATATATATATATATATATATATATATATATATATATATATATATATATATATATATATATATATATATATATATATATATATATATATATATATATATATATATATATGGCAAATGCTACTTACCAGTATGCATCTGTTCTTGGCATGTGGAGCTGCAGATCTACACACTGTGCATAGATCGCCATCTGGTGTTGGGCCCGGATGTTTGCAGTTGTTTTTCTTCTTGGAAAGTCTTTGGAAGTCACGAGGTATGTGACTCCTGCTTTGTATCGTATTGCGCATGGGCTTCGGCTCCATCCTCAGATCGTATTTCGCCAGCAGGGAAATGATGGAGCGTAGTAATAAATAGTGAAGATGCCCATGTGTGTTGTATCTAAATAAGATAAACTGGAACAGATAAAGGTAGCCGGGGCGGCGGGTGGGCATGTGTAGATCTGCAGCTCTACATGCCAAGAACAGATGCATACTGGTAAGTAGCATTTGCCGTTCGAGGCATATGAGCTGCAGATTACACACTGTGCATAGATTATATAGCAGTACCCATCCTTAGCGGCGACCACCAGTATCTGTTACAGTGGTTTGAAACAATGTTTTGAGTACAGCCTGGCCCACACTAGCTTGTTGCTTAGTTTGCACATCTACACAATAGTGTTTAGTGAAAGTGTGCGGTGTTGACCATGTAGCTGCTTTGCAGATATCATCTAGGGGGATGTTCCCTAAGAATGCCATGGAAGCCCCTATCTTACGTGTAGAGTGGGCTTTAGGGGGAACAGATAGCGTTTGTTTTGCTTTGTGGTAGCAAATCTGAATGCACTTGACAATCCACCTAGCTATCCCAGATTTGGAGATGGGGTTGCCTTTATGTGGTGGTGAGAAAGAAACGAACAGTTGTTTGGTCTTACGAAAGGGTTGTGTTATTTCGATGTAGTAGAGTAAGGCTCGTTTGTCATCCAATGTGTGGAGAGCTCTTTCTGCAACGGTCTGTGGTTGCAAGAAGAATACGGGTAGTTCCACAGATTGGTTTAGGTGCAAAGGGAGAAATGACTTTAGAGAGGAATTTTGGATTAGTACGGAGAACAACCTTGTTATGGTGCATTTGCAGAAAAGGTTCTTGAATGGTGAGTGCTTGCATCTCACTGACCCTTCTGAGGGAAGTGATGGCTACAAGAAAAGCAGTTTTCCATGTTAGGAACTGAAGTTCACATTTGCGTAGAGGTTCAAAGGGAGGCCCCATTAGTCAGGTGAGAACGATTTTTAGGTTCCACACAGGTGAGGGTGGCACTCTGGGGGGGGATTATTCTTTTGAGGCCTTTCATGAAGGCTTTTATGGCAGGTACTCTAAAGAGTGATAGATGTTGCCTGTTTTGTAGATAAGCTGCTATGGCTGCAAGGTGCAGTCTAATAGACGTGTAGGCTAGATTGCATCTTTGTAGGTGTAGTAAATAGCCTATGATGTGTTGAATGGACACATATAGGGGATTGAAGTTATTGTTGTGACAATAGACCACAAAACGTTTCCACTTGGCTGCGTAGCAAGCTCTTGTGGTAGGTCGCCTAGCTTCTCTAATGACGTTCATACAGTCAGGAGGAAGATTTAGATAACCGAATTCTAGGATTTCAGGAGCCAGATCGCAAGGTTGAGCTGAGCTGGGTCCGGGTGCCTGATCTTTCCATGGTTCTGGGTTAAGAGGCGTGAAGAGAGGCGTAATGTTTGGTGCGGTACTACCGATAGTTCCAGCAGTGTGGTGTACCACGGTTGTCTGGCCCAAGTTGGAGCTACTAGTATGAGCGTGAGGGAGTGCTGTTGTGGTTTGCGCACCACTAATGGAATGAGTGGGAGAGGCAGAAAAGCGTACCCAAATTTGCCTGACCAATTCATCCATATCGCATTGCCTTTGGACAATGGGTGTGGATATCTGGCAGCAAAGCTTGGGCATTTGGTGTCTTCGTGGGTGGCGAAGAGGTCTACCTGCGGATGCCCCCACATTTGAAAGTACGGGTGAAGAACTTGTGGATGGAGATCCCACTCGTGAATTTGCTGTGTTTGTCTGCTCAGCAGATCTGCCATAGTGTTTTGGACTCCTGGGACATTTTGGGCTAGGAGAAAGATTTTTTGGGGTATGGCCCATCTCCATATGCTCTGTGCTAGCTGAGAGAGCTGCGGAGAGTGTGTCCCGCCTTGTCTCTGTATATAGTACATGGCTGTCATGTTGTCGGTGCGGAGTAAGACGGCCTTGCCTGAGACATGAGTTTGAAAGGCTTTTAGTGCTAAGAATATCGCTAGTAGCTCCAGATAGTTGATGTGGAGTAACTTTTGTTGAGGTGTCGACCTGCCCTGCATGGTGTGATGTAATAGGTGAGCTCCCCAGCCGGAGAGCGATGCGTCTGCTGTCAGTACTATCTGAGGAACCGGGTCCAGGAATGGTCGCCCTTTGGAAAGGTTTGTGGTGGTCCACCACTGCAGAGAGCGATGGGCCCGACCGTCTACCAACACCAGATCTGTCAATTGACCCTGGGCCTGGTTCCATTGGCGCGCTAAGCACTCTTGGAGAAGACGCATCTGTAGTCTTGCGTGGGGTACTATGAATATGCAAGAGGCCATCATTCCTATTAGTTGCATGAACACTCGAGCTGGAAGAGTGTGTTCTGGCTGAAATTTGGCACGGAGAGCATGAATGCTTGCTATCCTGGCCGGACTGGAGTAGGCTAGCGCTTTTGCGGTGTCTATGGTGGCACCGAGGTATAGCTTTACGTGGGATGGTTGCAGATGGGACTTCATGTGATTTATTGTGAAGCCCAGGTCATGAAGTAATTGGAAAGTGGCTTGGGTGTGTTGCACACATTGGTTGTATGAGCTGGCTTTTATGAGCCAGTCGTCTAGGTATGGGAAGACATGAATGTGTTGCCGTCGCAGGTGTGCTGCCACTACCGCTAGGCACTTGGTAAACACCTGTGGTGCTGTGGTGACTCCGAAGGGGAGCACTTTGAATTGGTAGTGTTGGTCGTCCACTACAAATCTGAGAAACTTCCTGTGAGCGTTGTGAACAGGAATGTGGAAGTAGGCGTCTTTGAGGTCTAACGTGGCCAGGAAGTCGTTTTAGGAGAGCAGTGGAAGTACCTGCTGGAGTGTGACCATGTGGAAATGGTCTGAGTGTATATATTGATTTAGGGGTCTGAGGTCTAGGATAGGCCTTAGAGTGTCGTCCCTTTTTGGTATGAGAAAATATAGGGAGTAAACTCCCATATTTTGTTGATTGGTAGGCACTGGTTCTATCGCACCCTTTTGCAGGAGGGAGATTACTTCCTGCTTTAGTAATGTTAAATCTTCCTGTAACATGGGGCGTTGTTTGGGTGGAATGCTGGGGGGGGGGGTAGATGTCAATTCGAGGCAGTACCCTGGCCGAATTATTTGAATTACCCATTTGTCTGAGGTGATAGTAGTCCAGACAAGAAGGACATTTTGGAGTCTGCCCCGACCAGAGTGGGATGGTCTGGGGGAGTGGAAGCAAGTCCTTGGGTAGGGGTGGAGGCAGAGCGGGAGGTGTTTGTCTTGCCTCTGCCTTTGTTATTGTTGCCCCTGTAGCCGCCTCTTTGGTAACCCCTTCTAAAGGTGGATTGGGTAGGGGCTTTGTAGGAAGTGGAAGCGGTGTCAGAGGAGTAGCCTCTGGATGTGCTTCGAAAGGAAGAACGGCGAAAAGAGAACCTTGGAGGGTGCGATTGTAAGGCTCCCATATATTTTGCCGTATTAGTGTCTTTCTTCATTTTTTCCAGGGCCTCATCTACTTTTGGTCCGAACAGATGTTCCTGGTCAAAAGGGTGGTTCAGGATGGAAGCTTGCACCTCTGGTTTGAAACCTGAAATCCTTAGCCAGGCATGTCGACGGAGGAAGATGCTGGTATTAATTGCCCTAGAGGCGGTGTCAGCTGCATCTAGGGCACAGCGGATGGAGGTATTGGTGCTGGTTTTGCCCTCCTGAATTAACTCATTTACTCTATTTTTATATTTGTCAGGGAGGTGTTGCATTACGGCTTCTAGTTCGTCATAATGTGCCCTGTTGTATCTTGCCAAAAGCGCTTGTGTATTTGCGATGCGCCATATGTTGGCAGCTTGGGATGCAGTGCGCTTGCCTGATGCGTCCAAGAGTTTTGACTCTTTATCAGGTGGTGGTGCCTCGCCTGATGCTTGGGAGTTTGCTCGCTTTCGTGCTGTAGACACTACTAGGGAATCTAGTGGTGCTGGCCCTCTAGGCGGGATCTGTAGGGGCGGCTTTATATTTTTTGTCTATGCGAGGGTTAATGACCCTGGCTCTGACCGGATCTTTAAAGACCTCCGGCGCGTGTTTGATAACTCCGTTGAGCATGGGCAGTATGGAGGTGGCCCTATGTGTGGTGTCGAAAGTATCAAGAAGGAAGTCCTCCTCCACGGGGTTGGTATGGAGATCACACCGTGGTAGTGTGCAGCCCTTTGGAGTAGGTGGTTGAACCCCAATGAGTCTTCTGGTGGGGATGGTCTCGAAGGGTAGAGATCATCCTGTGGGACGTTAGGAATGTCAGGAATGTTATAGTCGTCCCATGGGTCTGGGGAGCCTGTAGGAGTGGGGTCCCCTGTAGGTTGGTCATGGGGTTTGTCCCCTATGTCATCATAGACATCATCATCATCCAGAGAGGGTGTGGGAGAATGATGAGGTGGGGGGAGAAGGTGGAGGAGGGGGAGGGGGAGGAGGAGGTGGTGAAGGTATTCTCAAAGGGGAGGTAGCAAAGTCTTTCCTCTTTGGAGGTGGAGCTGGGGCAGGCTTGTCCAGCTGTCTCTTTTTGATGCTGAGCATCAAATGTCCGGTTTTAGGGTCCTTGACCAGTGTTTTTTACAATGGATCAGGTGTAAAAAGCTCTTCAGAGGGTGGCTTGTCCGTCGGCGCCGAAGGTATCGGGGACGTTGGTTTTCTTGTTTTAGAGTTTGCACTAGTCCGCTGTTTGGAAGTATGCGGCTTGGAAAGGGCTGGTTGGTTACTCGGTTCCGAGATGGTTTTCGGCTTCGAGATATGGGTGTCGATGGCCTTGTGTTTTTTGCTCAGTTCCGGGGACGGTGTCGGTACCGAGGAGCTGGTGCTGGTTTTCGGCGCTGAGTGTTTCGGTATGGAGCTCGGTGCCGAGGAGGAGGCCATATTCTTTTTTCGGCGTTGGTGCGGAGGGGTGTTTCTCGGCACCGACGGTGGGCTGGCTCGAGCCCGAGCCGCCGGAAGGCTTAATAGGCTTCTTTACCGGTCCCGAAGGTGTGGTGTGGGAAGCAGTGTTCTTGGTTGGTGCCGTCGAGGGTGTGGGGGGGGGGGGGTATTTCGGTACTCACGACCCTCTGTGCCGGAGTGATGTCCTCCACATCTGAATCGTCGGCTTCGGAGGCGCTGACGAGGCCCTCGGTGTGTTGTCCTTCTGGAGTGTCGACGCCTTCCCCGAAGATGTCGTCTGGAATCGCCGTCGACGAGTGTGCCATAGTTCTTCGTGCCCTTCGGTCTCGAATGGTTTTCTTGGACCGGAAGGACTTGCACGCCGGACAGTCTCGAGCCTCGTGTTCAGGGGAGAGGCAGAGGTTGCATACTTCGTGATGGTCGGTGTGGGGGAATTTGGACCCACATCGAGGGCACTTCTTGAAGGGAGTCCTTTCCATTAGCCAGGACCGGAGCTTGGGTAGGCCCGAGGGCCATCGTCGACGACTGGAATCGAAGGTCTTGATCAATGAGCCGCGTTGAGGGTGGAGATCGCGATCGAAAACAATACCGCAAATTAGGGTGAGGATTGCGCGTCGATTGGAGAACGGGAAACTGTTCGGAACCGGAGCGCGAAGATCACATCCGAGCCCGATGGCGGGAAAAAACAATCTGAGGATGGAGCCGAAGCCCATGCGCAATACGATCCAAAGGAGGAGTCACATACCTCGTGACTTCCAAAGACTTTCCAAGAAGAAAAACAACTGCAAACATCCGGGCCCAACACCAGATGGCGATCTATGCACAGTGTGTAATCTGCAGCTCATATGCCTTGAACACATATATATGAATAAAACAGGAAAAAACTGCGATCCAGTCTGAGTACAGAGGTGGCAGGGGGAAGACATGGTGAGGGGAGACGATGGACACCTAGCAAGATCGAAAGAAGGGAGGAAGTGGGAGTAGGAGGGGGAAGAGGAGGTGCTGTGCAGAGAGAGGAAGAGGAACGGGGGCGCGGCTTCAAGGCTCAGTCCATGAACAGCGTTTACCTTGTGGGAGCGAGCAGCGGCGCATCTGTTTCCAAAGCGCGGGCGCGATAATGCCGTACATGCAAGAGTGCTCATTGGAAATAGTGCAGTACATGCACGAGTTTCCGAAAAAGTCCAGAGTGATTCCAAGAGGCGAGGCCTAAAAAGGACTATTGGCAATGCATGGGGCCCATAAATTTTACAGTCACAGACTTCTAGCAAAGCACTGTTCCCTTCAAATTAATATACTCAGACCTTTGAAAGAGCCATCTGTAGAAAGATGAATTACAAAGCTGGTGGTTCTTCAACCTGTGTGTATCGTCTCCTAGTCCCTTGCCTGTGCCACATAACAGTTATTCATTTTTACAGCATCCTCTTTTTGCATCCACCTGGCAGGATAATGTCATTTCTGAAGAAAAGGTTGAGGAAGCAGATCTAGGGATTACGTCCAATAGCCGTAAACGTTTTTGTGTTAGTGGGCATCGCATTTTGATAGGGAAGCCTTTAAGTGGCACTCTCTCAGCTCATTAATTTCAGTGGGCAGATGGTTGGGCTATAATATAAGCAGGCTGATGACGTGAAGACTGAGGCGGCAGCAACTGGTTGATGACGTGATGGAGGTAATGTTACCTCACCATTGTGCAGGCTGAAGCAATTCACCTCTCACCCATGTAGGAATATTTGTATTTCAAGGAGGGCTGATGACAGAAAGAGAGAGGTGGTCCTATGGCCTTGTATCATCAATCAGTCAGCTGCCCACCACTCTCCTGTCTGACACAATCAGCATGGAAAGTCCACTTTCTGGTTCTGTTTCCCTGCCACGTGGCTGCTAACAGACCAAGCCTTTTTCTGCAATCTAGTGCCAGGAGTCTCTGGCCATTCTGTCTGCTACTTTTTTTAATTTTATTATTAAAGTGGAAACTTGGCCCTGCTCTGCTCAGGCTGAGCCTTCTCAAGTCAGGAACTCCATCTTGGAAGAAGTGATTATGTCACTGAAGTCCTGTAAGTCTATTAAAAGTTGTGTTCTAATATCTAAAAGCAAAAAGTAAATTGGCGCCTCACTCTCATTGTCAGTGTACCTCACCCACTGTGGCATTTGAACCGGGCAAGAGTCTGACACACATAGGTCTTCCAAACAATGAAGAAAGTGTTTTCGAAAAATAGGTGATATATATACACTAGAGGGCAAATCAATAACCCTATAATACATCTGGAATAATAAAGCCAATATGTATACTAATCATTGAACCGTTCTAATCTGAAATAGGTTCATGCATTTAGATGAGGCACAACATAGTTTACCTTCCCCTAGTTTGTATTTCTTATCAGAGGAATCCTTCTACAAGCAGCAGGGCATGGTCTGAAGAGACTTAGAGATGGCCTAGGCTTTCAGTCACCTTATTCTGGAAGCATGACGCAGGCAGGCAAACCCAGAGCCCTTGTTCAATTCCAAAGAAAGGAGGTGCCATAATAGTCACTATGAATGTAAAGCAACAAGTCACATGTTACAACCAAGAATCCGCTGCTCCCATGAAGAGCAAAACCCAGCATTACTGCAACTGCTTCTGTCAGATTATTCTACAAATGAAAAGTGTTTTCCCAAAAAAGGTTGTGCACTAGATTCTTTAGAGTCAAGGTTGTTCGTAGGATTCACCTAGGATTTGTATTAAAAAAAACAAAAATTTCCATTCTAAGTGGTGAGTTTATCTACATTCCTTGAATAGCCTTCTTCACCGTTGGATAGGTCACTACACACAAAGCAAGAATATTGGAAAACACAATTTTTGTACCCTTTGGACAATCTTCTAATGGACTATTCTTACCAGAACAGGGCACAGCCAAAAGGGTCTCTTTGTGTATTGCTTTTTCCAGAAGAAAGGCAACATGAGAGAGCCAGGAAGAATGTAGTGCATTCCAGCTGAGGAATGGGCGCAACCACAGAACTGCATTTCAGGGGAGGAGTTATAATTCTAGCTATTTGAAAATAAAATACACTTTCATGAAGAAATACTGCTTGGATGTCCACTCTATGAGGGAAGCAATTGTGGGACAGGTGATGGTGCAGAGGCTCTTACACTGAGGCGAGTGACACCCTCTTGTCCTCCTTAATGCTTGCTATACTAATTGAAAGGTTGTGAAGCTGTGAAGAACCAGATATTGGAGAGGAAAAGATTTCTTTCCTGTATCTGCATGTCAGAGGTTGGTGTTTTTCACATGCACTCTACATTTCTATATGATAAGGCATTATGTCATCTTGGCACACTTGTGCTTTAAAATCTGAAGATAAGGGCTTGGCTTAAGGCTAGTCACCTCATTTGTCACAAAAGAAAGGCTCAAACAAGGAGGTGGATAGCTTACTGTGTTGGATTTGTTTTCTGTGAAGGATACTTCAAAGTATGTAAGTAAATCAAGAAAAGCTACCAATGCTTCACTACAACTCTTTCTTTTAATCCTACCAAAGGAACAGGAAAACAGCCGACTGTAACCCTGTGCACTATACCTTGAGAACAGAAAGCATCTTGGCATGGGTAAAGAAGGAGAGCGTAAAAAAAAATATTGCAACAAACAGTAAAAAGAATGCAATTGCAATTTGTATTTATATAGTGCCTATTACTACTGGCGAGGCACTGAAGCACTTAGCGGCCAGTAGGGCAGATAACATTTTTGATACCACAAATAATGCAGTATAAGAACAAGACAGAAAAGACAATTCCACATGCTCCCAGTACTTTGTATGCATGGACTGTTAATGAGCCGTGTGTTACTTCTCTTATATTTGCCTGGGATGGGAAACATGGGGCGGTGAGCGGCCTCACTTTGCTTCAGCTTCACTGAGAAAGTTGTAGGACAAAGCAAAGCCAGTGGCACACAATTCCCGCCCAATTATTTGCCTTTGTTCTAAAAAAACCCGAAAAGGTGATGTAGCAGTAAACAAGCCTATCCTTGTACTCCACCGGCTTCTATGTTTATTTATGAGTCATCCTCCGTCCTGTATGTCCCAAAACAGAGCGACAACCACAAGAGATGCCCCTTTGTTCTCACATCTGCTGCAGATGTTTGTCGAGACAGCCCTGAGCAAAGTAAAGAACATGGGATCTCTGTGTGAGCCTTGACGGACAGGAAGAGAGATGATGGAGGTATAAAGAGTCAATATGTTCTTGGCTGTGATTATGCACCCCATTTTTGGAAGGCACGTCTGTCTGGATAGCTCACAGTATCTTTACCTGCTCTCATCATTTGCGGAAGCCGTGCCATGATTTACTCCAGGGAAGCTATACAACTTAAACAACTTAAGAGTGCACGGCACAAAGGAATCATGTAAAAAAAAACAAATGGAGGTTTCAGAGCCTAAAATGACAGGCCTCAGCAATGTGAGACATTGAAGAGATAACAGGTGTATGACAAGAGAAAAACAAGGTCTTAGGGGACTAGATAAATGCATAGACAACAGTTAGAAAAATTAAAATCGGGCCTTTGCAGATGTCAAGTTGGAAATAAGCAAGCGCAGGGCACACATACTTAAAGAGCACAGACAATACCTTCAATTAGTGGATGCAATAAAGTTGGGAGCCAGAGCTGAAGCCGTCAAACTGCACAAATAATGTTTCAGTTATGCACAGATGATATCTTTATTAAAAGAGATATTATCAGGGGAAATAGTGACATGAGCTGCTTCACTTCAGCGTGTCAGCACAGGAGCAGGTCTTAGACAAAATACTGCCATTCTATGAAGCCTTAATAGAGTAAGTCCAGGAGGCCTGAGAGAAGCCACAGACGGTGCTGTCTGCGTCCAAATTGGCCTCAATAAAGGAAGGACTGTGGCAAATATACATTTTGTACATCTCTGCAGTCTGAAACCGGAGGGTTTTATTGTGCTGGAGTCTTCATGCAAGTTGAAGTATGGCGGTACCCTTTTCTCGAGTGCAGACAGCGAACCCAATAACCTGGATGCTCTGGGCATCCTTAACAGTTCTAATAACAAGTCCAAGAACAGCATCCGTCGCCAGAATTTGCGGGTAAGAAGAAGAAGTCCCTCGTAAATACATAACAAAAGCGTGATATCTTCATTATGATTTCCTAACAATCTACAACATGAGCAAGTGAAGGTGACACTATTTCAATCTCTTTGAATTTAGCCACCAAGTAGATGCAGAAGTCAAAATCTTATACAATTTTTACTTATCTTTTTATTTAGAGTCTGAATAAAATAATTTGTAGGTTTAAAGAACAAGTTACTTACCTTCAGTAATGCTCTTTCTGGTGAAAACTATAACCGCAGATTCCGCACCAGACTGGATCCAGAAATCTTTCTCCCACGTCCCGCTAGGAGGCACCACTCCTGCTGGCTTACCTCTTTACCTTTTCTGGGCCCTCAGATACGGAGTATGAACAATTGTTCGTAACTGTGTACTAAAGCCTAACTTCCATTTTTAGATGTTAAAATGAGGCCACTCTGCTTCTTGGCTCATGGCTGTCTTGATCGGTACAGAGTGGGGCCAGTGCAGTCCAGATCTTCCCCAACTGGTCCTCAGGGGCATAAGGGGGTCAGCGCCACTGGCCCGAGAGAGACCTATGCTATCTGGTGATAAAGTCGTAAGTCCATCTTGTAGGGAATTAGGAGGCAATTTCCTACGCAGTACTCCTCTCCCAGGTACATGATCTTCTTCCCTGTCAAATCGGTTGTGCAGGGATTAATAAGTGGGGGTGGAAAGTTTAAAAAGCCAGGCACCCCTGGCCAATCCTAGGATGCCACATCATCCTTCTACCCCTGTCCAATCTCCCCTGCACAGCCTTTTGAAACAATCCAATATGGCGCCCTCATGCTTTCTATGTGAAGAGCTCCCGTGACAGCCTCAGCTTCACTCCTATCTGACATCACTGCCAGGTCCCTTCCCACCAAAGCCTCACTGGGGAGTCCCTCCTGTGTAGGCTTTAGATACCTGGGCTTCCTCCTGTGTTCAGTGGGCCTGGGCTGACCCAGCCCAGTTGCAATGTGACAGCTGATTATCAGGCGCAGGTTTTCCTCCCCACCCATCACCGGTTTGGAGGTGAGCACTTTTGTTTACAGTCGGTGTTATGAGACACGTATTTTGATAGACGCTGCTAACTCTGGATTACCAGCTTTATAAGTAGAACGCTTGTCTTGTCCCATGGGTTCAAGCACCTACAGCAAAACGCAGAAGGTATGCATTTTGGGTAGATGATCACGGTTTTCTACTTCTATCTAGTGAACACGGTTCTTATACAGGCACCTAGATAATAGGGGTATGGTGTGTCCCGCTTTTACATTTTCTTTTTCTCGTGCTCGCACATCCCTTTGATTTTCACCGGCGCTTACGTAATAGTGAATATGTTCCCATCTCTGTGGAATATACTTTCTTGGGCTTACTAATAACCTTTGCTCATCACGGGACTCTCACTACGAATACGGGCGCATTTGACTATGTCAGTCTTATTGACATTTTGGTTTCCCTTTTCCTTTCCCTCTCAGCATTACTCTCCCTTACATTTTGCTTTCTTCCCCAATTTACCGTTTTACTTAACATTTTTCTTCTTTTGCTCTGTATACTGTATACCATTTGGGGCACACCTGGAACTGTAACTCTATACAGGTGTGTTGTGTGGGCTTTTTTGTGTGTTTAATCATGGTCGCAACAGATATTTGTTTTGACATAGTTTACTTTTCATATTGTTCTCCAGCCCTGAAGATGTCTAGGGTGTTATCACCCACTGACGAAACACGTGTTGGCTGGCTTTGCGCAGGAACAATGCATTAAAAATTAACCACACCGGCTAAGGATTACGTCTTCTCCATTTGTGTACCTCAAGAACAGTGTTTACTACTATTAATATTTTGTTGTGTGTGCATAGGATTTGTTGACACAACTTTATTTAAACTTTGATTTGTCATAATCATATTTGTGACTTTAGATCCATCACCTACCTTTACCTGTACCTAGGTGTTAGAGTAGAATAACCCAATAATTTATAGGGTGACTGATAAATCCGAATTTTTAAGTTTGTACCAAAGCAAATTTCGATTTATGCAATTAAATAAGGCCACAATATCGCCCCCCCCCCCAAAACAAAACACACACACACATACAGTTACAGTCTGACTGGCAATGCTTTTACTCCAAGCATACCTACTGCTCTGATGCTAAGGTTTTGCTGTTTTTGCAACAGCCAGTCTGAGTACTCGGACGCAGCTTTTTATTATCAGCTCATTCTACTAATTCAAACAGCTACAGCTTTGCATATATTTAGGCTCCACTGTCTAACAAAACTATAAAGCAATAGTTTTTTGATCACCTTTTTAAATAAGCAATGCAGGACCAAACCTTGCGAAGCTTCTTGAAATATATGGTCTACCATGCAGGATTTGAAAAGCGTAAACAATACTGTAGCCCAGAATTTGGTATTGATTCTAAAAAGCTGTACAGACAAACCATTTGGCCCAGTGGCATCTGATCCCCAGGCAGATGTAATTGCTTTCTTTGCCCCTTTCGATGGCTTGCAATTGCCCTCCAGAAGAGCTTCAGTATCTCGGGTGATATTTGTACATGTTGATTGATATTTAGCCCTAAACCACAGACCCATAATTAAATCACCATAGAAAGCCATGAATGTAAGGCTTGTGGGGATTATATGGTGTGGTAGTGGAACCTCACCATGTAATACACCCATGGAAACATCTTGGGTCCAGTCAGGCTTATTTATAAAAACCTCTTGCTCAATCCTGGGTAGCTGTGGCTTTGAGCAACAAGGTTTAAACAAAAGAACTAGTGTAAAGCATTTAGACGCACCAAACTACAGGATAAGAAAGTCACACAACACAAAAGAAATCAAACACCAATTTATAAAACTAGATTATATATTTATGAATTTGTAGACACCAAAATGAACAAAATCCATCAGAGGGGTTCGGTTTTATAGATTTGTTTAAGTAAAACATCAATTTCAGCTTTTTAGTCCAAAGTGCAGACAAGCATTCATAACTGTAAAATTTGGAAACTTCAAAACTTTTAAAGAGTTGTGTTTGACTACTAAGGCTGGACTGGGTGACCAATTCTGACAGGGAGAAGGTCAAGGGGGCCCATAAGGAGTATTTGGACAGTTACCTGGTCACCAAAGCAGTCGCAAGCCCACTTGCACACTTTATGAAAGGATTGCCATAAACGTCAATGGAGTGGTCCTGATATTCGGAATACAGGATGCTGAAAGATGCTCTGGGTGCTGTGTGGGGCGACAAGGCTTTTTCTGAGATTGTTCCTCTGTCCATGGTCTAGGTGAGGCAATTTTGGGCACAGGTGATGATGTGCCACTAAGTGCTTTTGGTCCAGCCAAATTCTGGTGATGACTGGGCTACCGGTCTTCAGTCACAGAAGGTCCAGCAGTATCCTTTAGTGAAGACTAGTGTACATCTCTGGTGACCAATCTGCTCTCTGACACCTCTCCCGGTTCCGAAAGGCTCAGTGCAATTATGGAGCGCCAAGGAGTGGTTCTTGGCTGCATGCTGGCGGTCAATGGCGATTAGGTGAAAGCGGCTACTAACAAGCCAGAAGGGCTACTTCATCTTTTATGGCCCTGATGCTGGAACAGAGAGTCAGCCGACTGACTGGGCTCCAGAGCAAAGTTTCCATGAGCCTGGCACCACAGGCACAGTCCTCTCTTTGCTGGTCCAAGGAGCAGCAGATGCAGTCAAGAGGTTGGTGCAGCCTCTCTTGTCAGGTCCAGGAGCCAACAGGGAAGTCCTTCTTCAGGACTCTGTGATGTGATGTGATCTGACGTTCTGGGTGCCAGGGGTGCCATATTATGGCCTGAAAGGGCAGTGGATGTATGAAGCGGTCACTAGCCAATGTGCTTCTAGCTCCCCTTCTGCCTTATGATGACCGTTGGCTATATGTGGCATCTAGCTATCCCACAGTGCAATAGTCTGCAGGCTCCCAAGAAGTCTGAACCCTTTGCATGGTGTGGGGACCTTGGTAGCCCACCCTAGAGGTATGGCTACCTATGGGCTACATCCCCATGGAAAAACTGGTTTAGCAACTCGTTTCCCTTCTCTGTTCCCACCACCAGCCCTTCCACCTGAACAAAGGAGCAGCCCCTCTCGAGTGTGGTTGCCATATGTCCTTCAAAGGCAGCTTCTCCTTTGAAGCTCACCTTTTGGTCCAACGCCCTGTGTGGCTTCCTACAGGTGGTTGTAACACCTCCCTCTGCAGCAAGCCTCTATTATTTCTGTGCTTGGGAGTTGTTCACACTCCTCCCCAGGACAGCAGAAGGCCGTCTGATGACCAGCAGCTGTATATGGCCACTGAAAAAACTTGGCAACAGAGTGGCAGCTTTCTTAAAGCTGCTTTTCTTTAAACATGGCATTAAGTTTGACTTGGGCATAAAGTCGGGTTCAATGTCACAATTAATGTGATACCTTGAAGTACCCATTTCGGTGGTCCCATTCAGAGTTAGCACAACTGAGGGGTTAGTGTGCAACCCTGTATTTGCCAATGGGGCCTCCAAGTTTTCCATAGTAAAACCGACAGTTTGGGGATTTTATTGTTAGGAAATATTAAAGTATATGTCCTAATTAATAATATAGGCCTTTCTTAGGGAAAACATATAAATTAGTAAGGGAAGTGTGGGCTTTGCCATTGGGCTTAAATGGCAAAGTCGAACTAGCAGTTTAAAACTGCTCTTCCTGTCTGCAACGGCAGGCTGGAAGCCATGTTGTACTGCGTCACATGCAGGGTGGCACAATCAGTGCTGCAGCCCTGGGTGGACCCTTTAACCCCTTCCATGCTGCGCTGATTCCGCCGCTGTGCTGACGGAATCTTGCGCGGGCGTGGTCATGACGGAACGGTTCCGTCATGAGCACAGCTCAACCGTGGCTCATGACGGAACCGTTCCGTCATGAGCACCGAAGGGGTTAATTCACAGGCCCTGGCTCCCCTTGGTACAATATACTAGGGACTTATAAGTAAGTCGACATGCCAATTGGGGGTAGGAAGTTTAACATACACTTTGCAAAGGGTTAGAACACTGAGGTCTAGTTATTAGACCTCAGTGCATGCTAAGACTCGAAAACCAACAGCATCAGTCCAAACCTTTGGGGGGTGATCATGCAAAAAGATGCATTTCCTTACAATGCACATGCCTCAATGAAGTTCTCGTTGTTTTATGGTATGGCTACTATATTATTTAATCCTAAAACTCCTAACATGTCTTGTCTGTAATATTTGGAAAACTTAAACCCATTTCTTTTCACCTAATAATATATTTTACGGTTCGAACTTAAATCCTTTATATCTGTCAGATAGTATGTCAATATCTGTACCTAGGAATTCCTAGAAGGAGGCAATGGTTTAAACGGTTTAATCATTTATGCATCAAACTTGCTTTTCTTAATTCATTTGATATACAGCCTTTGCTCACGATGTAATTGTGTTTTGAGCTAGAGCATGGATTCTTACCAGAGTCACTTACTAACTTTGCTGAAATCTGTAATACCTTTGACTGTGGTGGGTAACTGAGAAAGTTCTGACCCATTGTTCTGCTTTGCTTTGTAAGCGGAGGGACCATCGAAGGCTCTGTACTGCATGATCCCCTGCCTCGGCTGGTGACGGGTGCACTGTATGCAGCCAGTGCTCTCGAGGGCCTACTGAGGAGCGACTCTCAGGCTCCAAAGGGTCCATTCAAGAGTGGGCGGGAAGCAGACCAGGGGCATAGGTTGGAAGCAAACGCCCAAGAAATGGCTTCCAAAGCATGCATCCAGCAAAGTATCTTCAGTTTATTATTAATGCAAAAGAGCAAAAAGGGTTTAAAGAAAAAAAACGGGTTCAACTTTTGTGACGTAGATGTTGCAAGGACATAGAAACCCTCCTGAAAAGCTAGTGCACAAAGGCCTCTCCAGTAAGCCATCAGAGTAAACCGCGTTCCTTTCTGTGCAGCTCTGTGCAGCACTGCACGGCACGCTGTGGCCGGCTGAATATAAAGAGAGTCTTAACAGATGAAGCCGGAGTTTCCAGACGTCAGGAAGTGCTCGGTCCTGACAACAGTAAACCACACACACATGTACACCGCAGATAGAGGCACTGAGCCTGAGACTGTACCGCATTCAGACCCTGACCTCACCAAGCAAAATATACAGCTTCCTTTACTGCAAGGCCCAGCACCGCCCCTCCCTCCCCCGCCCCCGCTCAATGGCCATGTGCTAGCATACTGGCACCGGAGGGTTCCACGGTGTGAGGAGGGGGTTGTCCTGCTTGGGTGTGATCTGTGGAGGATGTGAATGTGGAAGGGACAGAAGGGTTCTGTGAGGCGCTTGTGTGCGTGAGGTGAGTTAATGAGGGTTGCATAGTGTGCGAGGGGCATGTAAGCAAATGCCTGTCTGTCTTGCATACTCTATATACAGGTTTTGTCAATTTGGCTCGCCAGGCTACTGCAGCTATGTTTTCTCGACTGTAGGCTCTGTTCTGTCTTTTTGAGTCTCTGCTGGCATTTAGGAATCTGATTTTTGTTGCAACATGCATTGGAAAAGTGAAAAGGTCTGATATTGGGAAGCTGGTGCAACGGTTACTTTTAAGTCTCACTTACCAGACAGCACAAACTGTGTGGTCTTACTAATAACCTAGTGGGCTTACAGCCCACTCATTGCTTACCACTGGTTAGATACATTGTCACTCAAATGTGCTTGCTTCTTATTCAATGGCTTGCCTTCCGCTTCCTGATTTTTCTCTCTCCTGGAGTACTGCCTCTTTACTAACTTTTTAATTGTCTGACTTGTTTTGTGCGAACGCCCAATTTTAGTGAACTATTTTCTTCTTTTTAGTTAAGCATTCCATGTAAGTGTATGCGTTTTCAGCTCTTTCACTCGTGTGCTTCTATTCCCTCACCAAATACCCACCCCAGCATTCAAGTGCTTCTCCCCTTCAGCCAGCCCCCTGTTGCTCTTTATTTATGTTAGTTCTACATAGCGCAAACTCGAACCATAGGTATTGGAGCGCTTTACACGAGCACCAGTTATACTCACTAGGTCGGATTCATTTTTTTAGGCAAAGGGAGATTAAGGACCTGATTAAGAGTTAGGAGGTCCAACCGGTGGTTTGAATAAGACCGCCGAGGCATCGGTGTCCCACCCGCCGTATTACTATGTCTCCAATGGGCCGGCGGTAGTGAATGTTTTTTCATATTTGTCGATGCATGTGTGTATATTATGACTGCCCAAGTGTCGACTGTACACATATACATGACATGTGAAAACATACCTACTACATATTGCTGGAGTCTGGACCATATTTGCCCAGTCCAGTCAATTGGTAAATAGTACATAACAGATTTATCTGGATTTCGGCACCAAAAGGGTGCTGTGAAGGGGGACCTGGAGGAAGGGATACACGTCGGAGACAGAAAGAAAGAAAAGGAAATGGGGTGAGTATAAACCTCCAAAACCTTTGTTTCCGATGACTCTATGCAGACAGTCCCACCGCCAGGGTCGGCTCGTTGAAAAGCCACTTTGTAATTCAGACGGTAGAGAAACTTCTCAGTACCGCCCTATGGCTGCTGCTTCCCCCCGACCGATGTCGCAGTGGTTGGCGAATGGCTGACTGTGTCAGCGGTGCTCCGGTGGGCTTTCATTCTCAAATCCGACAGCATTGTAATATGGTGGGTAGACCACTTAGTCGGCGGCGATGAAACCGATAGCGACACAACAGCAGTGGTCAGACCTCTAAACTCGTAACCAGGCAGAGTGATTTGCCCAGAAACACGGGATTTTGAGCCAATGGCAAGACTCAAACTTGGTTCTCCAGTTTCAAAGTCAGCAGCTCTGGCCATAACGTCACATCCTCGCCCTCATGTGCTGCTTTTTCCCTTCTCAACCTGCACACGTCCCGTTCCTTCCCCTCACCCACTCTTTTGTTGCTCTCAAACACCTCATTATCCTTCAAATTATTTTATATATTTTTATTTTATTGCTTTTTAAAAACTACGCTTTAAGAAATGATTTATAGAACTGGATTTTTTAGATTTAGTGATCCAAGTCGTCTCATCCATTGTGAGCCAGTAAATGAAAAAATGAATAAAATGGACACTGTGTCATCTAACAGGTGCGAACATGCGTGGTGACGCATAAGTCATCACGCATGCGTGCCACTTGATAAATAACACAGACATGCCTGCTTGCCTTTTCCTTTTGTTTTTTGGTGAATCATACACAGCATCGGCAAAAGTATTTAACTTTTTGTCAATGCTTCTTTATAACTTTGGCACTGTCCACTGTTGTCTAGCAAGTGTATCCACATGATAGTGTTTGGTAAAGGTGTGTGGGGTTGATGAATTGGCTTCCTTACAAATATCTGCAAGAGGGATATTACCAAGGAACGCCAATGTTGTTGTATTTATAGGGTTAAGCCTGCAAGGACATGCTCTAGTGCAACCTTCTGGCTTGAGAAACACTATTGTTAAGAAAAAAAAAAAGGGCTTGGAAACCACCGCCCATTGCTTACCATTCGTTAGCTGCAGTATCACTTTTTCAGTGCTGCCTCCTAATTGGACACCGCAGGCCAGGTGTCACTTCCTCTCTAGCGCATGGACCAAGCACAGATTGATTCCTCTAAATTAGTGTCTCTCTGCTGCTTGCGCTGTGATTCAGGAAATATTTTTGATTTTTAGCCCATGTTGCTTTTATCCCCTCTCACCCACCAATTCTCCATGTTGCGGCCACTCGTCTTCTGTCCACTGCTCGTACTGTGATTGAGGATTTTTTAATCGTTTTTACTGTTTTGTCCGTGTTCTTGTGTTGCCCATGTTGTTGTTTTGACCATGTTGCTTATTGTTCGTTGCTTGCTGAAAGATGTCAGTAGCCTATGAACAGTGTCAACGTTCGCTAAAACATGCGACATTCCTCCCACCCCGCCACCCTCCTGCTACCACACCTTAACTTCCAATTTACGGGTTTCCAGAACGATTTTTTTGTTTTATTCAATTCCAGCACTTCTCGGTTGCCATAGCAGTATGAGTCTGATGACGGCAACTGTGGTCAGTTGTCTGGACTTCGCCTCTTTTAGCATTATCTGTGGATACATCTGCTGACTAGAGACATCCAGCTTGTACTTGTTTCAGGAGCGCATCACCTCCTGCGCCTCCCTTACTCCCCTCCTTGCTGCAGTGCCTAAGCATAATTGCTCATCTAGCCTATGAGCCATCCCGTACTGCTTGTGACTGGTGGCCCTAGTGAATTCAGAGTTTTTCCCTGCAAGGACCAATTTCTGTTCATCCAGCCACTGTGTGGGGGTGCGCCACGACTCGGGGTCTCTGCATTCGTTGTCCGTACAATGTGTTAGACTCACCTGCTTCACACAGCAGTGCTGCTGCTGGTATTCCCTAGAACTACACAGGCCATCTCATGAGCGGTCAATGCTTCTGGGCACTACAGCCAGCAGCCACTGCTGATGTTCCCAGGCGCCACACAGGCCAGCTTGTGAGCTGTCCCTGCTTCTTGGTGCTATATACAGAAGTGCTGCTGGTGGCGAGTTCTAGCACCACAAAGACCAGCTTATGTCCATGCTTCTGGGCACTACAGACAGCAACATGGCTGAAAGTTTTTCATTTTTTAAACGGCATGACATGCCCACCACTGACTGCGTCAATTTGTTTTTTTTTTGTTTTTTTTTAAACTGTCAGCAGAGTTTCTGCCATGCTGTACACCATGGCTAAAAATCACTGACCAAGCCAATAGATCTTGCATTGGCGAGACCTATTGGCTTTGCCAATGCTTGTTATGTGTAGAGTGCGCTCTGTGTGTTACAGAGAGTACTCCCTTAGCCTTGTGATAAAAAGTTTGAATGCATTTAACAATCCATATAGTAATTCCTGTTTTGGATATTGGTTTACCCTTGTATGGTTTTGCGAAGGCCACAAACAATTGATCTGTTTTCCTAAAAGGGTTGGTCCTATCAATATAAAACACAAGGGCCCACTTGAAATCTAAAGTATGTAACACCCTTTATGCCACTGAATATGGTTCAGGGAAGAGGATTGGCAGTTCTAAAGTCTGATTCATATGGAACGGGGAAACCACTTTACAGAGGAATTTAGGGTTAGTCCTAAATACAGTCCTATTCCTGTGTACATGTATGAATGGTTACTGTATGGAAAGGGGTTTTAACTCAAAAGTGCATCATATTGAAAGAATTGCTACTAAAAAAGCTACTTTCCACAATAGATATTGGAGTGGACATGAATGTAGAGGTTCAAACAGGGGTGCCAATATTCTTGTGAGAACTATACTCAAATTACAAACTAGTGCAGTTGGTACTTTAAGTTGAATAATTCTTTTAAACCCTTACATGAATTGTTTTACAACCGGTATACAGAAAAGAGAAATCTGCTAACTCATTTTTGCATGTATGCAGCTACTACCACGAGATGCATATGTATAGAAGTGTAATCTAGATCTGCTTGTTGGAGGTTTGTTACAAAGAAAATATCTTGCACAGCTGGCTGGAGTGGATCCGTGTCTTTAGAGATACAATAATGCACAAATAGTTTCTACTTAGCAGCGTAGCATGCACATGTGGTTGGTTTACGGGTTTGCTTTAGGACTTACATACATTCTTCTGGCAGATTTAAGTAACCAAACTGTAATACCTCAGGTGCCAGATTGCAAGATTGAGCTGTTTGGGATCCGAGTGCCTGAGTTTTACCATGGACCCTTGTCGGAAGGTTCAGCCTGTTGGGAAGTTTCTCGTTTGAACTGTTTGACATCTCTATCAGTGTGACGTACAATGGTTGTTGTGCTCATGTGGGTACTACTAGTATGAAAGTTAGGGAAGTCTGCCTCATGTTCCTGAGAAGTAACAGAAGGAGTGGGAGAAACATCAAAGTGTAAGCAAATATTATAGACCAGTTCATCCATAAGGCTTTGCCCACGGACTGGGGGTGTGCGTACCTGGAGGTAAAACATTGGCATTTTGTGTTTTCGTGGGTAGCGAATGGGTCTATCTGTTTTGTCTCCACCTTTGAAAATAGTGGTGCAGGACTTGTGGTTTCAACTCCAACCTGTGAACTTGTTGATGTATACGACTGAGTAGGTCCGCCAGATGGTTGTCTACCCCTGGTAGGTACTCTGCCAAAAGGTGTATTTGGCGGAGAAGTACCCAGATGCCATATTGTTTGTTCTAAGAGCGAGAGAGTAAAAAGGATGCACCCCTTGCTTCTATAAGTAATACATGGCTGTCATATTGTCTGTTTTGATTAGGATTACTTTGCAGTGGATGAGTGAAATCTTTTAGAGCCAATTGAATAGCTAGAAGCTCCAGGTAATTGTTGTAATGTCTCCTCTGTTGAGGAGTCTATATCCCTTGTATTGCATTTTGTTCTAAATGTGCCCCTCATCTGACTAGAGATGCGTCTGTGGTAATGGTAACTTGCTGACCTGAGTTTTGAAAAGGCAGACATTGTGATGCGAGTGCATATGTATTCTGACTTGTCGCACTATTGCAATACATGACTCCATCATACCTAAAAGACAAATTATTGTATGCACTGTAATAAGTTGTGGTGTGAAGAGCGGTGGCAGTTGCTAAAAACACAGCTACTTTCTGTGAGCTATGATTAGGCTTTTCTTGCTGTGGTGTGCACTATTGCCCCTCAGAATGGCTGAATCTGTAGGTGTTGCAGATGGAATTTGACTGCATTTATGGTAAACCTTAACCAGTGGAGAAGGGTCACCATTCGGTTTGCATCTCCTATACACTGCTGCTCAGGTTCTTGAGCAACCAATCATCTAGATATGGTAAGACATGAATAGCCTTCTTAGATGAGATGCTACCACCAATAAACATTTGGTGAAAACCCTTGGTGCAGTAGTGGTCCCAATTGAGATAACTTTGAATTGATAGTGTTGGCTATTTAACACAAATCGCAGGGCGCATCGGTGAGAATGATGTATTGGGATATGAAAGTAGGCGTCCTTCAGGTTTAACGCTGACATGTAATCCCCTTCACATCCTGTAGTGTGACCATGTGGGAATTTTCGGAGAGGGTGTATTTGTTTAATGGTTGGAGGTCGAGAATTGTGGCAAGCAAGACATCCTTTTTGGGTACAAGGAAATACAGGGAGTATTGAAAAGATATCAATACATGCAATATCAAAGCACAAAAATATCGGAAAATTAATATTAAAAAAAATATTGCCTTCCTGTACTTAACTAATAAAAGCACAAGTATCAAGAACGCAAATATCGTTGTTAAAAATAAGGATTTTTACTTCTAACGAAAACACAAATATTGAAAACAAAAATATCATCACCTTTAAAAAAACATGCAATATGTCAAAAATATTGATTCAAACAATATGGACTAAAATAATATCGCCGAAATAGTTACATTATCATTAATGAGCATAAAAAAAATCACTTTTTACATAAAACAATTATTTAAAATAAACATAAAACATTGTATGAAAATGCTTGAATTAAAAATAAATATTACATCACAAAAATATTTATAAATCACCCCAATAAAATATATAACTAAATTCATAACAATATATCCCAAAAACTATTTGCATTAACTACAAACATTTATACAAACATCTAAATATTAACAAATAGACACAAACACACACACATACATATATGTATATAAATATACATATATGTACATGTATATGTCATATATATTCAAAACTATATATCAAACATTATAAATTGAACCTAAATAAGCGTTTACCAGAGAAGAGCATAACTGATTTAATAAAATGCAACCTAAAACTAAACTAACCAATAAAATGAAACTAAAAACAACCTAACCATAAAATCAGACATACGATGAGATCAACAATTTTAAAGGCGCACTAATTTTATCAACAAAATACTTCAAAAACATCAAACGCTGCAAGAAGAGGAAACTCTTCAGTGCTGGATTCTCTGTCCAGACCCTTAAAGAAGAAATATATAAATCTCGACAGCTAAAACAAAAACTTGCTTGTAAATAAAATTTTAAATATAAAATAGCAAATTACTAACAAAACTCTCTTCAACTTCTATCTCTTTACATGTGCTTCCTACAAGAAAAGAAAACACTACAACTTCAAAAAGTGATAACTTGCCAGAAACAAAAACATCTATCACGAACCAGCAAAAAAAAACAACAAAGTAAGTATTCATAAATTATTTACAAATATAAATTCACCCCAAAAGCGAGTAAAAATAAACCTAATAAGCTCAATGTCTACAAACTACCAAGAAATAAACATTTAATATGAAACTGAAGCTTTTTTTCCCCCACCAGAAAAGAAAGCACCTGCTCCACATTACAACACCCCCAACAGAAAAGCTGCAAAACAGTGGGAAACATCTAAAAAGAACATACTTGTAAGCATAAGAAATAGAAGTAGTTGCATAATTTTATACGTAAATAACAAATGTATAAACTTAAAAAAATATATATATTTATACTATCACACAACTTTCAGATACAATAACAGGGCCTTTCCACCCTTGGGATTACGATGCATGGATTCCGGCATGGTTTCAATGCCGGCCTGTCCGACATGGAAACCATGTCAGAAAGTGTGTTTAGGGGCCCCCAGCAGGTGCACGGCCTCCGGTTGTGGGCTATTGATTCCTGCACCCCCCATTTCCCTATGGGAGCATGTACTACGGCCAGTTTACGGCCATAATGCATGCTCCCATAGGGAAATGTAGGAATGCAGTCAAACAGTGTTCGGTCGCATCCTAATTAGGCAGTTGGGACCGCCGACCAGAGGTCGGTCGGCCCCAGGATCGAGATGGTGTCGGGCAGACTTAAGTCCACCCAACACCGTAATTAGCCGCCAAGTGTAGAATATGCTACAAACAGCCAATTTGCCTTTGTGATAAAGAAAAATGATAGCACTAGCCTAAGCCCCTGTCACAGAGGTAGCTAACCACTGCAATTTACTAATAGAAAGTCATTTTCACCAACAAAACAAAGACAAACTAAGCCCCCTAGTGGATTATTTCGGATACACTTGGGTTGACAGACTGCAATGCTGCGGACAGACGCCAACAAAAATTCCAAATAACATGGTGGAATATCTATGACAGCGCCTAGGCAGAGGAAGCCAAAATAAACAACTCAGTGGAAGGATGGCACAATGCCTTGTAATCCACACTAGGCATAACTCAACCTACACTGTATAAATGTATAGAAGAGTTACAGAAAGAGCAAATCTACCAACTATGAATTAATCTGTTACCCTAAATTGCACCTAAACTTAGCAAACAACCCGGGGGGGCGGGTGTGTGGTTTGCTATCATGACCGCGTAGATGTGCTTTGAGTGAGCTCCAGCGGCAGGTCCTATTTGCAGTGAAATCCTGTGGAATCCTGGCTCCTACGAGCCGTTGAATTGCGGTGCTAACGTCTGGAGGACCTTCAGCAGCGACCAGGAGGAGGTTTGAGCCCCAGGACACAGCTCCCAGACCGAGAGACCGGGTCACGAGACATCGTGGCCGCCATTTTGAGACGGCTCCGGCGGCGGAGCCGGACTGTCACCACCGTGGGACTCCTGAATCGAGGCACCACAGGGAGATCACGCCCTCGGCTTCACACCGGTACGGGGCCTCCAGTGGGCGTGGCGGCTCAGGTGCTGACCCTGGCCGGTCGCTGACAGCTGATCGGGCCGCGGGGCCCTTCGCTTCGCAGCTGCCTTAGAGCCCTGGATAACGACTGTAGGTGACTGTGGGACTGCAGAACGGCTGGACGACCGTCACAGCCGGTGATTCTGTTGCCCCACAGGGCTCCTGTGGTGGAAGACGGTACACGAGGGGACCAGATTGGGAGGCTTGTACTTACTCTGCCAAAGGAGCAGATTCCCTTAGTGCGTCCCCCCCAACGACCTAGGGCACCTATCCTGTACCTCCACGGCCGAGCTGGAAGTCAGTCAGTGCTTTGGGACAAACGATAGCCGTATCTACCAGGCGGTCAGACAAAATGGGCAAGGATAAACCCCCAAATCCCAAGCTAACAAAATACTGAACTATGCCCAACCTGTCTCACACGGCCCGGACGATCGAGGCGATGGCAGGGTACCGGAGAAAGAGGCACCGGAGGGGGCGGGAGAAGAGTCTCCGACCCGCATGGACGTGATTCGCGCCGTGCAGGCGACAAGCGATGACATGATCCGGAAAATCGACGCTGTGGCCGTTGATGTCAATTTGCTGCGCTGCGACCTACGGAAGGTCTCGGACCGAGTGACGGTCACAGAAAAGAACTCGGAGACCCTGAAGAGCGAGGTCAAGAGTCTCTGTGCCACGGTGGTGGAGCCGAAAAGGCAGGTGATTAGGCTCGACGATCGAGCCGAGGATACTGAAGGCCGCTCAAGAAGAGGAAACCTGAGATTTGTGGGATTTCCGGAGAGGGCAGAGGGGGATGCCACATTTCTCTTTTTGGAGAACTGGATTACCCACAAAATGGCATCCAAGCACCTGTCGACATTTTTTAGTGTGGAAAGGGCACACAGAGCGCTGGTGGCCCCCCGCGACCTGGAGCCCCTCCTCGGGCCATTATCGCTAACCTGTTTAACTTTAGAGACAGGGATCTCCTGCTTCAACTTTCACGTGGCGGACGGCGCTTCTTTTTTGAGGGTCACTCCATCGCGATCTATCCTGATTACACACAAAGGATTCAAGAGCAGAGAAAGACCTTCATTTCTTTCAAGCGACGACTTAGAGACCTGAATTTGAAGTACAGTCTCATGTTTCCGGTGAAGCGGAGGGTGGAGAGTGAGGGCCAGGTCTTGTTTTTTTTCTCGGCGGAGAAGGCAAGGGACTGGCTGGAAACTAAAGCTCCGGAAGGTAGAAGACTGGTCTCCTCAACGGGCACTGCAGGCTCGAACAACCCAGGATCGCCTGGGAGGAGTCAGCGACAGCTTCAGAAACAAAAGCCCAAAGGGAGAACAATGAGCCTAGGCCGGATCACTGTACAGCGGGATGGCACGTTGCAGGCCTCGGACACGGAGATCGTCCCGGATTCCATGGAGGCGACGCCAGAACTTATACCAGGCACAAGCGGCTCCGGTGGAGGGAGAGAATGATCGCCGTGAACTGTAAAGTATCTGCTATTTTGTTGAGCTACATCAGTGGGAGCCTGAAATGAGCAGAGGCATGTGAGCGGGCCCTGTTTTTCGGGACGAGACATAGTAAGAGTATAGGGAAATGGCCCGAGACTATTGTATTCTTGGGGTCCGCCTTCCTCTTCCCCGGTCTGGGGATGTTTCTTTTGGTCTGGACATTATAAACGTCAGAGGTCTGGATAATTGATGAAAATATAGTGGATGCAGCTGCCGGCAGAGCAGTAGCGCCCCCCAACAGAGCCTCGGTTCGCCGGGGAAGCTTGAGAGCAATCTCGCAACCCAGGGTAACCAACTCTCCTGCACAGCATTACCTGTTCTGGGTAAAGGGGGGGGGGGGGAAGGGGGGAGGTTTGGGGCGGTACGTATGATGGCTTATATGGAACTGTATTTGCTTATTCACATGGCTGCCGGGGGGGGAGGGTTTTTCAATTTCTTATTTTTATATGTTTGATTTGTTGTTTGGGAATCCACAGGGTCACACAGAATTACACCATACCACACCGGTGCTGGCTGAGAAAGGGAGAGAACCCGGGGCGGAGAGGGCTGTGCGCCCCGACCATACCACCACGTTTCCATGACAGTGTAAGTACTGAAGTTCCTTAGTTGGAATGTCCGAGGGATGGCAAACGTAGTCAAACGCCGCAGAGTACATGCTTTTCTCAGACGATACGGGGTTGCGGTTGCTGGCCTCCAGGAGACGCACATATGGGGAGGTACCATTAAAAGCTTACGAAAGCGGTGGAGGGTGCAAATATATGCCACATCCTACTCTGGCTTTGCACGGCGGGCGCTGGGGTGGGTGGCACCGAGAGTGCCGTTCCAGCATCTCCATCATGTACTGGACCCTAAAGGGCGCTATGTTATTCTGTTTGGGAGGTGGGAAGGTAAAGAACTCTGTATCGTAAATGTGTATGCACCCAACATAGACTGCCCCGATTTCTACCTGGAGGTACTGAAGGCCGCGACACCGTTCATGGGAGCTGAGATACTTCTAATGGGCGACTTTAACTGTGTATTAGATAGAGAGCCTCCCAGAGACAATACCAAACCCGACTGGTGGAATCCCTTCGTGGAGCACTGCAGGGCCTGCAGCTCCGAGATATATGGAGGCTACCCAACCCTGATAAAAGGGAGTTCTCCTGTTTCACTCCGGCAGCCAACACCTTCTCTAGGATTGAGAACTGTTGTCTCACGGCCGACCTGGTGGCAGCGACATAGGCCGTCGCCTATCTGCCACGATATCTGTCGGATCACACGCCCTTATTGTTAACCTTGAGCTCCGGGCCGGACATTTCACCCAGTCCTATGTGGCACCTTCGAGCTGAGGCCCAGTTAGATCCTCCCTTTGTATAGGCAGTAGGTGAGGCTCTAAGATATTATTTTGAGGAGAATTGGGGGTCCACTGACATGAGGTCTACGGAATGGGAGGCCATGAAGGTTGTCATTAGGGGGGTCTGTTGAAGACGACCTATGGAGTGCATCGACAGCTCATAGCAGATATAGACTCTCTAGAGAAGCGTCTGAATACCCTGGAGGACACGCTGCATTGGACCTCTGAGAATAGAGCGGAGTGGGGGAGGGTTCGGGTGAGCTACTCGAAGCCTGGTCCCACCTAGAGAAGTACAAATACACCACCTATAGGCAGAGACTACACGCGGAAGGGGATACATCCGGAGCACTACTAGCTCGACTAATTAAGACAGAGACGGAACGCGCTCTTGTATTACAGCTTCGGGACAGGGACACACAGGAGGTGATTATTAGAACATTTGCAATACACTTGAAACACACATGCTCAACGGTACTCCGTGACGAACCTCTCGCATTTCAAGACTTTTTTAAAGATATAGAGTTTCCTACACTCAGTGAAGATGTGACAGAGGCCCTGGGGGCACCTCCTACTAGGGAAAAACTACTGATGCAAATACGACGATTAAAAAATGGAAAATGTCCCTGGAGTGACAGTCTTCCAGCTGAGTTTTACAAGACCTATGCCGCTGAGCTGGTGGACCGCCTTCTTGCGGCGGACACGGAGGCCCTGGAGAACGGGACCCTTCCCAAATCCATGATGGAGGCGTTGGTCTCCATGATTCTTAAACCAGATGGGGATTCCCACTCCCCGGGCTCCTATCGGCCCATATCCCTTTTAAATATAGAGGTGAAAGTGTTAAGCAGTGTGCTGGCGGCCAGACTCTTGCCATATATGACCTGGTTGGTACACGCTGACCAATCTGGGTTTCTCCCCACTCGAAATACCACTCACAATCTACGTAGACTTGTACACCTGTGGCATGCGCCGGTTCTTGAGCAGTCTGACTGGACGTTGTGTCTTCTGGATATTCGTCAGGCTTTTGATACTGTTGAATGGGAGTATATGTGGCGGGTTCTCGCCCGGATGGGACTGGGAGAAGACTACATGAGATGGTCGAGGCTGCTTTATTGTAATCCTATGGCTCGAATCAGTCTCCGGAACCAGGTGTCCGATAAGCTGGTGCTTCAGCGGGGTACACGACAGGGTTGCCCCCTGTCGCCACTCCTTTTCGCTCTAGTGGTGGAGCCGCTGGCGATTGTCCTTAGACGACAAATGGAGGGACGGGGAGTTCGACTGGGTACGTCGGTGCATGTTGTGTCTATGTATGCCGACGATACCATGGTATACCTCAGACTCCCTGAAACAGCGGGCCCGGAGCTTCTTCAGGAACTTATCTGTTTTGGTGCGATCTCCGGACTCTGTCTTAACCCGGGGAAGTCTAAACTTTTCCCCATGGAAACCCTACGGGGTGCGGGAATAGACGGTTTGCCGGCAGTGAGAATGAGCTGGGTCAATGACACGGTCCGATACCTCGGGGTCCAGCTGGCACACATGCAACAAGAATTCCATCAACACAACGTGGGGAGATGCATAGATCAAAACTCCATTAGGTTCTGGGCGGACCTTCCACTATCACTGATGGGGCGGATTGCCCTGATTAAAATGGGGGTTCTTCCACGATGCCTCTATGTCCTGCAGAATTCTCTTTATCGTATCCCATGGGTGCACTTTAAACGACTGGATCGACTGTTGGTGGACCTCTTGTGGGGATCCAAACGGAAAAGAGTGAAGTTAAATACTTTGCAGAGAACATGGGAGCAGGGGGGGCTAGAGGTACCTAGATTTACACACTACTACACAGCGACACAACTACAACATGCGACACACTGGCTAGACGAACATGACAATTGGGAGAAACGTCTGTTGGAGGGTACCTATGGGGGACCCCTCTCCCAGGGCTCCTCATGAGGGGATCAACAGTCCCAGCGCATCTACCCTACATCATTAGGCAGGTGGCCACTATATGGGAATACGCGATAAAAACAGTAGTGAAGAGAGCACCGTACGCCCCGGAGGCCCCGTTATGGGCAGTGACACCGTTCAAGAAAATAAGCCACCATATGTCCATTGCTCGGTGGACAACGGGAGGATGTGCCACTATGGGTGACTTATATCTGGGTCAACATTTCCTCACAAAAGAGGACGCAGAATCAACGTTTTATCTAGGTCGAGGCCAATACCTCCAGTATGCCAACATCTCGGTGACTGCGCGGGAGATATGGCCATCATTCCCCGAAGAGCCACCCATAACAGCCACTCTCAGGACCCTCGTCACGATGGCTGGGGGCCGTAAACTGGTGTCACATATATACAAGGCGTTGAGGGAGGACCTCGCTGTAGAGCCACTACCAGTACAGGGCAGATGGGACGGTTTACTCGAAGAGCCCCTGACAGAAGCAGAGTGGGGAAAGGTAAATACAGAAGATAAACAAATTAGCTTGAATGTAAGATTCAGGCTTACTCAATTCAATATGGTAAGTCAACTATACCTAACTCCACATACACTGCATAAAATCTACCCGGACAGGTCCTCTCAATGCCCCAAGTGCGGCTCTAACAACGCCAAGTTCCTACAAATGACCTGGGACTAACCAAAGGTGACCCCATTCTGGAAGGCGGTTTTAGACCACTTGAAGCAAGTAACGGGGTGGTCGATTATCTGCCGAGGGCAAAAAAATTAGGAGACGGTTTCTGCAGCTGGGGCTAGTGTTGGCAAAGAGATGGATAGCAATTAGCTGGATGAGCACGCAGCCAACCAGAATGAAAAACTAGACTAAAGACCTCGAGGAATGGGCTATGGCAGAATTAATTTGCATGCGCAAAGCCCAGAGGGACGAAAAATTAGAAGCCGATGCGAGAGCACGGCAGGGTATGATATCAGAGGTCTCGCTAGAGGTGGAGAAGGAGGGTTTCCCTTCACATGCCACGGGAGGGGCACAGATTGCTGGACAGGGCTCGGAGGACAGAGACAGCGTATAGATTACCGTGGGCCAGTGGGCCCACGGGTAGGATACAGCACCTCATACTGAAAATTACTCTGAGGTGCATAACCAACGGATGGGGTATACCCAGGTGACCCATTAGTTTACAGTTCGATTGTTTTGATAAGTTTTCGGATATTGCTCTTCCATATCCCAATGCAGCAGGAGCTGTACAGCACTGGATGAACGATCAAATATGACCCTTAACAACAAGAATTGTACAGTTGTGTCTCCTCATTTTTCTTTCTGTCATGGGGACAGCCTGCTTGTATACGAATTGTGATCATACTTGTTACATATTGTGATGGTTTATGGATGAAAATTCAATAACAATTATTTATTTTTTTAAACAGAAAATTTAGCAAACAACCCAAAGGAATGTACAACATGCTACATTTTAAAGTCAAAATATTTATGACCAACAAAGAATAAATTACTTGGAAATAATAGCCAAAAGCATATTATAAAATAAATAGTAACCTAAAAAAGACCCCAAAAAATCCAAACCAACATAACAAATCATTTTTTATATAAATCATAAACATAATATTTTATTACATCAGACTAACATTAAATAAGTCTCCAATGTTAAACAAGACTGAGATAATAAAATAATATATAAAATATTTAGATGAAAAATCTAAACCTCACTAACCAAAAGGCTCAAAGAGCAAACTCAGTCCGTCATGTTAACCCCTTGCGTGCCCATGACGGAACTACTCAGTCATGAGCCACGGGCGGCGTGTGCTCATGACGGAGTGGTTCCGTCATGCTGCGGCCGCTGCAGCCGCTCCGCCCACGCGTCGCTTATTCCCCGCCTGTGCGGGCGAATTAACGAGTGGGCGGAGTCATGACGGAACCACTCCGTCATGAGCACAGCTCGCCTGTGACTCATGACGGAGTGGTTCCGTCGCGAGCATGGCGGCGCCGCGCTCACCCCACACCCCCCCCCAGCAGAATTCGCGCCGCTGCCAAGGGGTTAAATGAATGCAACACATTTCCAAATAACAATAACATAATATTTACACAAACAATTCAACATTTCCCACACAAAATAAGTAAAATAAATATAACTTACTGTTCTGTAGCTGCAGATCTTCCTCTGTATCCACGCAGTCAAAAATAATAATCCACCCAAAACTTGAAAAAGTTTTCCAAAAAAGCCCAAATAAAACAAATTCAATATAGATCCCTCAAAGCAATCCAAAGTATATAGGAAACATAAAAAAACTGTTTAAAATACATAAACCCTCCTGAAAACCCCCCTAAAAAAAGAAATCAGAATTAAAAATATTGTTTTATTATTAACAAAGAAATTTCTCTAAAAATAAATAAAACGTTAACTCCCAATGCTCATAGGACACATTCGTAGACAAAAACTTAAAAAGTAAACATGAAAACCCACCTGCAAAACATATTACATTCCCAAAAATACATATACATTACACTTAGAGCCTTATTCAGAGTTTAGCCGTCCCATAAACCACCCTATCAACAGTGACTATCTGAGGGTGATGAGCTTGACGTTCCGACTACCGTATTATGATTTTGGCGGATTGGCTTTGTGAAGGCTGCCACTGGACAGCCGAGACTGCCAGCAGACCACTGGGTTTGCGGTCGGGAAAAGGCAACCGCCATAGGGTGGCACAGGGGAGCTACACCACCGCCCGTATTACAAGTTGCCTGATCCAAAACTGGACCCGCGGCGGTCTGACCGCCTGCTTCAAGGTGGCAGTGACGAAGGATATAGTGTGTGTGCTCACTCCTTTCATCTTCCAGTCAGATTCCGACGTAAATCCCTTTCTCCAGTCCTCCCCTTCAAAGCAGGATTTTCACCTTGAGGATTATGATCCTGTTTGTGGCGATCTTCAAGTGAGTCCTTTTCGAGTCATATACCCATTGCCATGCCTGCTCACATATGGGCTGCACCCCAGTAATGGGTATATGGTATTTTTCCACTTATGTCATGCATATGTGTGCATCCGACGCATCTGTATTCGAAATTTACACAGGCATCGATATATTTGTGAAATACTCACCATCGCTGCAAGATCCCGGCCACCACACCGCTGGCACCGTGGTCAACTCGTAATACTGCAGTCTTTGGACCGCCAGCGCTGTGGGCTACTGGCCTGGGCAGACTTGGTCCCAGAGAGCAGGGGCTCTCTACCCAGGGGCCCAGAAATATGTCTGGTGATGACTGGCTGTCTAAAGCCGGTCAGAGACCACACCAGAGTGGGTAGCTTTTCAGAGGGCACCTCTGAGGTGCCTTCTGGGTACAAGGTACAATAAATCCCACACTGGCACCATTGTGGAATTCTTGAAAGGAGTAGTTTGGAACCAAACACTCCTGGGTTCAGTGCAGCCATTATGGTGCTGTGGAACTCGAGTTGTGGAGTTTGCAGCCCATGTGCTCTCTATGGCTTCCCTGGCACTTACAATATTAAGGTATGGACCCCAATATTGTAGGGGCATATCTGCTCATGCCGATATGCCCTCAGCTATGAGATAGTGCACCCTGCTGTAAGGCCTGCTAGAGGGGCGACTTGCCTATGCCTTCTGGCAGTGCTGGCTGACATGGCACCCATGGCACCCAGGCAGGGTGCCATGTCGACTTTGTCATTTTCTCCCACACAGGGGCATGTAAGCTGCAAGGGCAGTGGCATGGTTCCAGTGAGGGGGGCCCAAGGGACCGTCTTCAGGTCCCAGGCCCAAGGTACCCATGGTACCATTTACTAGGGAATTACATGGGGTAGAAGTACCAATTGGGGATTTTGTTTTTAGGGAAGGCACAGGGAACATGGTTGGCATGGACCCTGTGCACTACAATTGAAACCACATCAAAACAAGGCAAAAAGTGAAGGCTAACCATGCAAAAAGAGGAATTTCTCACAACCAATTTGAGGAAGGTTTTGGAAACTAAAGGGATGACATTTACTATTCCCACTTCAATCTAAAGCAATTTGGGAAAGGTGATGGACACTAAAGGGGTGACATATACTATTCCCTTTCCAATCTATACTAATTTGGGGCACATTTTGGACACTAAAGGGATGACATTTACTATTCCCACTCCAATACATACCAATGTCGGGCAGGTGTTGGACACTAAAAGGGTGACAGCTACCATTCCCATTCGGATCTAAACCAATTTGGGGAAGGTGATGGAAACTAAAGGGGAGATATTTACTTTTTGAACTAAAATCTTTTATGCAAGGACTACACACAAAAAAGTAATATACACAATCAATACTACATAATGTTTTAACTATAAAATATATGTTTTAAAGATTTGTTTTAAACTAAATGTAATAGATTTTAGAAAATATATTTGATATATTTTAATTTGTCATTATTGTTTTATAATTCTATTTTTAAATTTACAATTAAACAACAATTTCAATACAAAATAAATTGTCAAAATTATAAACTATTATTTATTACAATTATTACTATAACAAAATAAATGCAAAATGTGTACTATGATTATTTGCATTATCATTAAAATAATTAACATTACATTTAAATTTAATTATGCACTTTTTAATAATCTCCCCACCCCAATTCCCTAAAAACCCAATATCATGCTGCTAAAAAAATATAAATCCATAATTTTTAAACATTAAAACAAAAAATACTAATTTCAACAAATTCTTAATTATTAAATTATCTTCCTAAAAAGACAAACCATTATTAAACATATACTATCAAACACACTACAAAGTGCATACTAAATAAAATAAACATTACATACAACAATATTTTCTAAATCTATGTTTTGCAATATTAAAAACAACACTTAAAATTATATTCTTATGTGCGATACAATACAATACAATTTGTAAAGCGCGCTATATACCCGTGAGGGTCTCAAGGTGCTGGAGGGGGGGGGCCTGCTACTGATCGAAGAGCCAGGTCTTGAGGAGACTTCTGAAGGCCAGCAGGTCCTGGGTCTGTCGGAAGTTGGTAGGGAGAGTGTTCCAGGTCTTGGCGGCGAGGTAGGAGAAGGATCTGCCGCCGCCGGTGGTTTTTCTGGTACGGGGTACTGTGGCGAGGTTGGCAGAGCGGAGGTAGCGGGTGGGGGTGTGGAAGTTGAGTCGGTGGTTGAGGTATACTGGTCCGGCGTTGTGGAGGGCCCTGTGTGCGTGGATGAGGAGCTTGAAGGTGATCCTCTTGTTGACGGGGAGCCAGTGCAGGTCTCTCAGGAGGGGTGTGATGTGGTTGCGTCGTGGTATGTTGAGGATCAGTCGTGCTGCGGTGTTCTGGATGCGTTGCAGCCGCTTCAGGAGCTTGGTTGTTATTCCTGCGTAGAGGGCGTTGCCGTAGTCCAGTCTGCTGGTGACGAGGGCGTGGGTGACGGTCCTTCTAGTGTCGGGGGGATCCATTTGAAGAGTCTGAGGAGCATACGGAGGGTGCTGAAGCAAGATGCGGAGACTGCGTTGACCTGCTTGGTCATGGAGAGGGCGGAGTCTACGACGAACCCTAGGTTGCGTGCGTGGTCGGTGGGATACGGGGCTGTTCCTAGTGAAGTAGGCCACCAGGAGTCGTCCCAGGCTGAGGGGGTGGAGCCGAGGATGAGGACCTCCGTCTTGTCTGAGTTTAGCTTCAATCTGCTGTGCTTCATCCATTCGGCGACGGCCTTCATTCCTCTATGGAGGTTGGCTTTGGCGGTGAGGGGGTCTCCAGTGAGGGATATGATCAGCTGGGTGTCGTCTGCGTAGGAGATGATGTTGAGGCTATGTTGTCGTGCGACGTGGGCGAGTGGTGCAATGTAGATGTTGATATTTTTGACATCCTGATATTCTTGACACAACATTTTTGTATCATAATATTTTAAATTCGATCCTTTGTCCAAACATCCCCAAGTGCTATATTGCTGATAGGACTGGTATTGTAGGTGTTACCTCTGACAAGATGTGGATAGGGCCTCTGGTATTGTCTATCTCCATTTCCTGTACTGATCCATCCGAAAAGACCCCCCCCCACTGGCCAGAGTCTGAAGGGCCCCCATGGCTTTTGCTTTATATGTGTCCTTTTAAATTTTCTCAAGTATTTGATCAACCTGTGAGCCATACAAATGCATTAAAAAGCATATTTAATAAATGAATTTGCACGTCGGACTAAACCCGGAATTGCGTAGCTAAGCATGTCTTCTTGCTAATATGCTGCTGCTAATTTTACTTGATGCCGTATCTGCTGCGTCTAATGTACACTGAATGGAAGTGTTTGACAGCACCTTTCCCTCCTCCACTAACTGTTGTTCGTGTTTTTTATGTTGTTCTGATAGATGCTGGATGCACTCCTCCATCTCATCCCAATGGGCTCTGTCAAATCTGGATAGTAACCCTACTGAGTTGGCTATCCTCCACTGAGTAGTACTTTGCACTGCTACCCTTTTCCTCGCTGCATCCAACTTCTTACTTTCTTGTTACGGGGTGGTGCAACCCTAGTGCTGTGTGACTTTGCATGTTTACATGCAGTATGTACTACTGAGTCTGGTGGAACATTGCCCCTGATGTATGGTGGATCTGTTTGAGAGGGGTTGTATTTTTTTTCTACCCTCGGTGTTATCACTTTTGCCTTTACTGACTGTATTAAGTTTTCAGTAGCAGATCTGAGCATGCCTTTCAGCATAGGCAGATACTGTACTGCCCTTTGTGATTTACAGTGTTTCCAAGAGAAAGACCTCCTCATCTTGTTGGAAATGCAAATTTACTTTATGAAAAGTGGCTCCTCTCTGAATCATTTCAATTTAAGTGGTCCTGTCATCTGATGCAGATGGCTTAACCGGATAAGGGTCTATATCTGGGCCCCTTCTCAGTCAATATTATAATTCTTCCATAGTACATGTATTGGGGACATATCATATTGGATCTCATCTGGTCCATAAGGACGCCCTGGCTCATATATGTCCTTAGGTGAGCCTTGAGGTGAAAAAGGCTCTGGTAATTTGTGTAGCCTATCTAGTGGTGGTGGAGGAGGGGAAGGGACAGGTGGCAGTGGCATAGGAAGAAGAGGTGGTATGAAAGATAGCCTACTTGTATTCTTCTCCTTCTGCCTCTTCGTTTTATGTGGTTGGGTATCCAAATCTTCTTAGAAGAACCTTTTTGGCTTTACAAGCGAGACTTCGTAGGTGCCTTAATGTCAGTTTTTCCTGTTTGAGGATAAATATGAAGTCTCCACTGACGTGCGTCAAGCTCGTCTTGTGGGTGTATTAAAATCGGCTGCTCGGTTTCCCCAGAGTCTGTACCTGATTTTAGTTTGTGCATCTTCTTTTGCACCGTCAGTTTCTGTGGTGCTGAAGCAGATCTCGACTTTGATAGTGCCATCAGTGCTGTCTTGTGTCATATCATGGCGTCTGGCTTTGTGACTTCTTTTGACATAGAAACTTTCAGCTCTGATGTGGCTTTCGGTGCTGCCGTACGCAGTGAATTCTTCAGCTCCAATGCCGTTTTCGGCGTCAGTGCCTTCTGTGGTTTTCACTTCAGCAGCGTATTTGGACTTTTTTTTTTTATTTGAGTTTTATATAGCGCTGGCTAGACCCGGAGGAATTAGAGCGCTTTTGTTCATCTCTGACCCTTTTGCCTGGGGGTGTCTCGAGTGCAAAGCTGTGTGGTGGCTACGTGTCGACATCAGCAGTTGCTGGTCCTCATGCGTCTTCGACGCAAGGCTCGACCCTCACTACTGGACTTAATATGGCGAGCAACAGTACAACGTAGAATAGGGGAATATGAATGAGGAAAGGTCGGGCCACTAAGGCCTGTCGGGCACTACTATTGGTGTGCACGCCACTGTGAACCGTATGCTTCACCCGAATGAGGCATATGGAGGATGAAGACATTTGAAGTCCAGTAGTGGTAACCAGGGCCACTAGGAAAAATACTGCCAGTGATACATACGGCCAGTGAATATTTTGGATGCTTATGTTCATGGACACTTTGAAGCACACTTCACGACATAGCACATTTGGTTGAGTCCCTAAAGTTACTATTCTCGCCCTGAAGAAGTCCATTGTTATATGACGAAGACAGTCAATGCGTTTCGTCTATATGTGTGATACTTTTTAAGAAAAAGAAAATAAAGCCAAGAACCCCACAAAGCTCATTTGTTTGATTGGGGTGTTTCTCTCTTCTTATTCATTTTTTGTTATTTGATGTGGTGCACTGCTATGTTTCTTTCTTGCTATTTGAAACCTTTTTGTATATACACCTTGGCAGCAGGTGCTTGTGGGTGTGTGCACACGTTTTAAAATGTCCTCGAGAACGTTATCTTTGGGAACACAGGTTAGGCGCGGTCTTCCAGGTATGCTGCCGTTTTTGTCTTTATGATTGGATTTGCAGATAGATTATGGCAAAAATCCTTTTTTTTACTTGCCACTCTGACGCATACTTGAAGTAACCCAGTGTCCTAAGCTATGGCAATATCCATATGTATCAGAGTACATTATTAAAGCAGCCACGATCCAGCTGAGGAAAAAGCCCATTTGTGTAATTCAACATAGACTTCACATGGTCGAAGTAACAGCGGTTAGGCTTTGAGCAACATCATATCTGAATAAACACCTAGCAAAAAGATGCACAATTGCAACTCTGACTCATACGGCTGACCCAACTATTAATTTCTTTTTAGAAACAGACATCAGCATGTGCAGTTACAAAAGCAGGGGGTTTGAAGAGTGGTGAGTGTGAAGGTGACCGGTTTGAACATTGGACAAAGTAGAAGGGTGAGGTATGGGTGAGATTCAGGGCTGAATGTCTTTGCTTTGAAGTGTACATGACTGAACATTCATTATTCTACAGGTTTCATGGTTGAATGCTGGTTCCTGTTAAGGGCTCAGGGATGGATGCTTGCTCTTTTAAGGGTTCAAACGTAAATGCCCGACTGCCGGATTCCACGGATAGGTTAGACTGAAATTCCAGATATCACAAGTAGCTCTAGGTTGAAAGCTAATTCCTATGGAAGACACACAGGAGGAAGCTGGTTCTTATGGAGAGCTCAAGGCTGGAAGCTGGTTCATATGGAAGGCTCAAAGCTGAAGCTGGTTCAAGGCAGAGGACTGCACCCTTTTGTTCAGATCTGACCAGACTGGATTTTGGACATAAAGGCTTTCATTTCTCCTCTATACAGAGCACGCTCAGTCCATGTCTCTACTGCCCACTGGAGGATGCGAAATGACCTGGCTGAGCCCGCTTATGATTCTAGACCTTCTGATACAATTAGTTTTAAATCTCTAGACTTTTTTTGGTTTACCATCTCCTGACTCAATTACCAATATCTATTTCCTGATATGTTTGTGGTTTAATATCTTGTGACATATTTTTTACCCAACAGTTTATAGTTTAACTTCTTCTGACATTTTTTTATTTTAGACCCGCTGATACGGTTACACACTGAGACCTTCCCACCGCTTTATAGTTTTAGATCTCCATATGCGGTTTCATTTCAGTCCTCCTGACTTTGCTGTAAGTCTAGTCTACCCGACATGAGTGCAGTTCTAGACCCCTAATGCGATTATCATTCTACACCCTGGTGTGGTAATAACTGTAAAACTTCTGACATATTTATAGTTTCAGATCTCCATACAGTGTTATGCCATGACCTCTCCATATATGGATATACATTTAGTCCACCTGATGCACTTTTGATTTTACATCACCTGACACAGTCTTGATTTCAGAATTTCTAACATGGGAAAACACTCCTTAACAGAATTATATATTTTTTTGCCTCTTTACGTGAAACATCTCCTAACATGGTTATAGTTTAGAAATCTTCGCATGGTTATGAATCTGAATGTTTGGACGTGGTTGCAGTTGTATGCTTCTTCAAGCAGACATGATTCAATACCTTTTCGTATGTTTACAATTTTAAGATCTCCGGACGTGTGTCTGATTTTAGACCTCTTGACAATGATATGATGAAACATCTCCCAACTGTTTAATAGTTTTTGACCTCCACACAATATTATTCATGTTCTGACATGGTGAGTGTGGTTCTAATTCAAACATCTTTAATAAAGACGCAAATTTAACATTTCTTGACTTTACCTTGAATTTAGTCAGCATTACATGGCATGAGTCAACATCTCCTGATGTGGTTTTGATGTCAGACCTTTAAAAATGTATGACTTAACATATTCTAGAGAAGTTACAATCTTATGCGCACTCTTTCACGTGGTCCTGGTTTTAAACATCTCCTGATGTGGTCGCAGTGCTAGGCCTTGATATTGTGGCTAGGTTACAATGCTGTGCTCGCCACCTGACTTGGTCCTAGTTTAAGCCACCAATTAATATCGTTAAAGTTGTAGGACTCCTAACAAGAATACAAATCCCCATTTTCTGGAGTGGAGTTCCAGTTTCATACTTCCCGGCATGGTTAAAACCTGCAGTTTCATGCACAAATATGATGCTGTATACCTGGAAATGTTGTGAAATTAGGCTATTTTGTAAAACAGAAAATCAACAAAAAAACTGGAGCTTTTTTATATCTTCCCACAAGCAACCCTGCCCAATAGCAGTTTAAAAACAATTAGATTTAGAAGTGAGAAACTAAACTGCTGAAGGGGCAGTCACGATACGCTTCTGCTTTTTAATAAACAGCTGGATAAGCAAATGTTCAAATGTTGTTTTTCAGAACCTTCAAAAGCCAGAGTTTTCTTGCAAAACTAAAAGCTGCCTCTGTTTCGGGTGAAAGTTAGCATTCATGACGCCCTTGTTTCTTTAAAGGCGCCGGATAATGAAGCATTCATCACGCCCAGACTATAAAAATTCCTGGTAACCTCTGTGTACAGAAAGCTCCCTCACATCGAGGTCCCGCTGCCCATCACTCTCCCCACCTGAGCCTCGCCTGCTTCCCTCCTCCCTCCCGCAGCCCCTTTGACTCTTTCCTGATGGCAGGCATCCCGCTCCCCAGTGGACTGGGCACTTTAGGATAAATAAGCACCTTGTTCCCGTGCTACTGAATAGACCTTAGTTTTCTGTCAGCTTGGAAACGTAACCAGGGCTATTCTTAACCACTTACCCAGGAGGAAGGGCACCCAAGGCATGTGTCTCCGTGGGATGTGGCTGGGCGGTGGGCGCGGAGCCTGGATCTGCGCTCGTGGCGGGGGCATTGGGTGCAGGCGAGGCATCAGTGCCCGTGCTTGCTTTCGGTGCCGTGGGCGTTGGCGGGCCACAGGTCATGGAGATTGCTTCTTGACTGTCCACAGGAGGGCCAGAGAGTCTGCTTACTGTAAATAAGAGGATATGTTATTTATTGTTAGGGCGGCCACCTTGCATAGGTTACTCAATTTCATCAAAGCAACAAGAGGTGTCTGGAGAATGTCCCTGCTCCTAAAAAATAGGAGTGCCTGAGGCGTAGTGGTATTACTACCAACAAAGTGGTCGATTTGGAGGAATATGCAAATCAGAGTCTTTGAAACTGTATGAGCAGCAATGGAGTGGCAAGGCCTATAATACAGAGTAATAAGTGGCAAAAATCAAGGATGCAGCTAGAATCCCTCCATCACAGACTACAGAAATTGATCTGCAAAATTCTTTATCATCAATGGAGGGAGTTATCAAATAAGCAAATCGAGAGGATCACTTGGATTGTCTCTTTGGACTAATAAGTGTGGTAGGTATTGGGGGTATTCCCATGGTTGGTGGGGAAGAAAGGGCGGGTCTGCCATAAGACACTTCCTGTACTGGTAAGTGAGTAGAATCCATAGAGTAGGTCAAAAGAAGACAATTGAATCGTGCCTCCTGTACGACTCGCATCACGGATTGTGTATTGAATGGTAATCATGTAGTGAGCACATAAAGTCAGCCAATGGAAAAAGAGAGTTGAGATGTGGTACCTTCAACAGTCTCCCAACTCTTAGATGAAGTAGAAAGAAAGAAAGACATGGGATTGAATCTAAGCTGGGGCATCAAAACTACAATGGTTTGCAATGACAGCCCCTCAGCACAGAGCACCAATGTTACAGGTGCAGTAGAGGTCAGAGCGGTGAACATAGAGGCCTGCATATTTGTTATCAAAGCCCCTGAAATTAAAGCATGCACCTGAAGTATCAGCCGACATTATAAGTAAAGCGTTACATTTGGAGACGACCATCAAGGAAAGCAGAGCGAGAGGAGGGAAGGTGGGAGGAACTCTTCCTCCTGTATTTACCAGAGGTGGCTGCGGGTTCATGACGCTTCAGACTCTTGACTTGATGCCGGTCCTGGCTGCTGGGTCTTGGATTCTGCTCAGCATTCTCTTCTCGTTTCTCGTGTGCCTCAGTGTGTGCTCTGTAGACACAAGACACACCAAATATGAGCTCTAAACCTCCTACATCACATGTTGTTGACCGGCTTAAAGATCCAGGACGTTGCGTCTGAATTACAGTGTACAATCGATCCTTGAAACAGCAACTGCTGTATGTGGCTCCTCTTACAGTACAACTAAAACAATAACCAGCATGCAGTGTCTTACCCTGTAGTGTGTGTCCTGTGAAATGTCCTATTCAGAAGAGTATGACACAAGCTCTCTATCTGTTGGGCATTCCGAGATCAAGCCCATCTACGTACCGACCTAATTCCTGAGTTGCGACATGTTAGTATAGTGCTGCGCTTGCACGTTGCACGCATCAGATACCACAAGCCTTTAGTTATCCAGGTCCCAGTCTTATGGGGTTAGTAATAGTTGTGACTTATTGCAGTGTCTGCTGCGAGGGAGATGTTCCAGGATTCACAACCAACATATGCACGACTACATCAACACTAACGCCCATCACTATGGGAGACCCATTATTATACCTTATATGAGGCACTATAGTGTCTCAGTCTTGACGAAATGTAATACTGATTCTTCACGAGTCCCATCCAATGAAGGTCTTCAGTTCAGACCCAGGAGTAAAGGTATTTTGCATCTTCCTACATTCATATACTGCTACTCTACGTTCAACGATGAATAATATCGTTTTGTGTAGCGCACATCCATAACCATCTCTTGGCACTGGTCTTTGTGCAAAGTCGTGAAACATACAGCTCACTGGGTGCACTGGCTAAAGCGTATCGGAGGATCTGTCTACCTCTGAATAATGGAAACTTCCCTTTACAACGTGGCAGATACATTGTGCATCAAGTATCTTACAAGGACTGCACCAACCCTTTAAAACCTGCCCCCAATCTGTACCACCAGTGGCAACCTTCCACCACCTCCCACATCTCACATTGTTTCCACCCATCAAACACCATCCCCTACTACCCATGCAACCATCTACACCAATCACCTATTGCACATGTTGATTTTGCATCACCTGTACCAATCTTCTAAAAATTGAGAAGTCCATCTTCACAAATTAATATCTGGCAACAGGGACATGCAGACTTCCCATGCACGAAACCAGAATAACAAAAAACGACAAAGGGTTTGAAGAGGAGTGGCCAAAAAATACAACTCCTCATCTTAGAACTGTGAAGTTTCAATACAGTATATGTCCATGATTTAGGATTATGCATGACTGAGAAATTCAGGGCAAATGTGAAATAAGCAGAAATCTTAAATTTCACTAGTTTTTCTGGCAGTATGGAGTTCAAGTATTTGCATAGTGTGATTTTGTACCATCGGAATCTAAGCATACCCCGCCTGCGTAAGTCACCTATTGGCATGGTGACTCTTCCTGGACTACAAAGACGGCTCAGAAAGGTCTGGAGTGTTCCACTTCTAACACTGCCAATTAAAATGGTTTGAATAAGAAGGCTAATTGGACTGAATTGGAAGACTGTCGGATTGGTTAAAACACCAGGTTATTTCAACTATTCAGACTATCTGCCCAAGTACCAATGATAATTCACCCAAAAGGCCTATCAGGCTGGACTGGCTTTGAACGTTATGAAGGCTGAAAATGTGTTGCTTGGGTGTAGAACAAATGCAAAAAGAACAGATGACGGACATGGAATGCCTAACAAATCGAACATCCTCCCCCAGTCACAGATCATGGTTAAATCCATTGTTGTTTGCACATCAGGCAATTCCAGTTTAGACCAAGCCATATGCAAATACGTCTTGACCCTGCAAGCCATGGAAACAGTCCAGCCTGAACTGCCAGGTCAGGTCCTCCCTGGACCGGAAACAGGCATTCTGGGTCTGGTTTCAGGGTATCACCCCTCATCAGACAGGCTAGCTTGAATCTGGAGACGTAGCGAGCTTGGGACCCACATCTGGGCATACCCGTCCCACTTAGGGCGACAAATGCAAAAAGAACAGATGATGGACGGAACGCTGAACAATGCAAACATTCACCCCCAGTCACAGATCTGGGTTAAATCCATGGGTGTGGAGCAGTGAAACAATGGGCCTCCCACACCGTGTGCGGTGCAGCAGGACCATGTCTGCCATTTTCACAGTTTGTAAACCCAGATCCCGGAAATGATGGATTTAACAAGGCAAAAGAAGACAGGTGAATGTGGATTCCACTCACTCCTGGTGTACAAAGAAAGCGCAGAAATAAAAACATTTTCTAGTGAATGCATTCGTCTCTACTTTTACACCAACCAAAGATAATTTGGTACGGTATGTTGGAACCCTAAAAAGCTCCGGCGCTCTGGGGCCGGGCATCATTCCCAGCAAGACATGAAAGCCAAACTGCTTTCACGTCAGTTCTTGAGACGAATGAAATGCCATGCTCCAGAGAAAAATACATTATTACTACATATACAGGCAAGGGAAGGGAGAGTCGTCACTGGATTCAGCTCCATTTTTCAATGACTGAACTCCAGTTTAGAAACGGTGCTAAGGATTCTAGTAACGTATTCTTCTGAGGCGACAAAAGGAAAGCTCTTCTGGGAGTATTTCTGCTCGAGCTGCCATAGAGGGTTCACCATGCTGAGTTTGCCAACTGCTGAGAGCGTCCACCCCCATCCCTTGCAAACAGTGCATTTTTTCTCGAACTAGCCGGCAGCTTTAGTTTTAAATAGAGAGAGGCCCGGCAACGAAACCTGAGGTTTTATACAAACGTGTATTTATCCAAATATGGAGAAAAGGGGGAGGCGGAAAAGGGGAGCGTAGAGGACTCTGTGGGGGAAGGAGGAGGCGATGGAAGTGAACGATACAGAGAAGGAAGAAAGGAAACCAAGCGATAAAAGATGGACGAACTGAATAGAGTAAAACCAAATAGAAAAAAAAACATACCATGGGCAGAGAAACTAAGAAAAACAAACAACATAAAAGAGAGAAAGAAATACATAGTCACAGACACAAGGAAAAACAGACGAAGGGCGCAAAGAGGAGCATAAAAGCCTTGAAAAATGTAACCACAGAAATACAAAAGAATGAAAATAGACAGAGCACAAATAAAAAAAAACGTTTGTGTGCAAAACAAAGTGAATGATTCAGGCACACAGGGTGCTACATCCAATTTTTGTTTTTTATGCATATGAAAGCTACTTTCCCTTTCATACAAATCCTGCAATAAGTACGTGTGTGAACCAAGAAATCGGACTCCTACGCTGTGAGAGCACTGGGGTTGACCCCGTGGTGTCCAGAATGCACACAATGCCGCTGGGCCTGAGAGGCGGGTGGTGCCACCAATCACAGAGCCGTAGGCCTCTGTTTCTGTAGAACTGGCAGTCCACATAGTCACTCACTCTTGTGCACTCACTGCACTAATGCGTTGGATACGTTCCCACCATAGCACAGATCTCTCATAATATGGCCTCCAAGACAGGTAGGGGACATTTTTCTGTTTGCAGGTGGCTCTTACACTGTCCCCAGTCAGTCTGCTTGTCTCACAAGCTTCCTTTCCAAACACTGGATTACAATAATAACAGCACAGAAGAAAACTCCAGCTTAATTGCCTTGGTAAGTGACCGCACTTCACAAACCAGATGCAAACCTAAAATAGTATACCTGAAAAACCACCCTAAGGCGAGCAGAGCAGTAAACACATTTTGTGTCGCATCCATTAAGTAATTCACTATCCTATGGAAAAGAAATGAAAATGAAATTCGTTTAAACAAAGTTGTACAAAGGCCTATTCAGGCAGCGCAGTCAAAATGCAGGATCGAAATCCCAGGACAGTCAATCGATTGAGCACAGACTTAAGACCAACAAAATCCCCAATCATTGATCAGTGTTCTGACCTAAGCTTTCAAACACAGTGGCATACTCTCTCTGCTGGATCTGGTGGTTGAGTCTGCAAGTGAAAAGAGAATGTGTGCAAAATCCCAGGTCATAAACTCAATATGAAAACACCACTGCACCTACGCCGCAGGGCAGATAGCACTAGTCAGGTTAGGCGCCTAAGCTGCAACGCTGGCCAACTCTTAGCATCCAGAAACCTATGTATATCGTGGAAAGCCCACCATGGCTAATCTGGGCTGGAGGAGGAAAACGAACAGGAGAAGCTCGAAGGAAAAGGATTTCGAGGTCCAAAGTGAGTGCGGGTGACACTTAGCAGGTCAGGTGATCTAGCAGTTGTGAGGTTTGAATACATCAACCACTAAAAAAACTCATTAACTCTTTAAAAAACTCTTCGAGGAGGTCAGCACCATGAGCCATCCAAAACATCTCCCCAGCTACATTGCCACTGATAAAAAGGCTGGCAGTCTTGAACTTCTGTTAATATCATTTAAGGGCAAGGCTCTCAAGGTAACATTCTGCAGCTGGTATCTGTGGTTTCGCTTTGACATTAGTCCACACAAACTTCTACAGGCAGACCCTAGATGAGAATAATGAAGGCAGGAGGCTGTGTTCCCTGGCATAGTGGCTGCTCTTGACTACACACTTGAACGGATACTGCCACCAAAGGCGGAACAAATCAGATGTTCCATCAGCACAAAAGCGGCCTGCAATTTCAATCTGCTCGCATAACATTGCTCTTGGCTCCCTGGCTCAACACATAATGCCATGACATTGCATGACTCTTCAACTTTATATGGGGGAAGCATCATGTACAAGAACATGGCTGCTGGCCAAGTCCTGTAAACACGTAGACAAGATTGCCATAGGAAACATCCCTCTTCAATACATTCAAGTGTCACACATTTTTCAATTCTGGGTTCAGTGAAAATTGTGGAGCCAATGAAATAAGGTCACAGAGAGAGCTTTACACGGTCAAAAATTGGGTTCAGACACCTGGACAAAGTGGCAGGCTATAAAGTAAGCAAATGACAAGGAGTGAAATATCACAGTGATCGGCTCAATGTTCCACCAATTTGGAAGTAGGTTGTCAATCGGATTCCCATTGCAGGAAATTCCCTCTGCCCTTGTTGTATCCCCCATCCGTTTGCTTTTGGATACTATGGATTATTTTAAGCTTTGCCTGGCCTAAGACCTACTATTGGGCATCAGTCCTAATACATCTCTAAAACGTCTTCCATTTACTCTCAGTGAAGCCCCTGTTAGATTGAAGGTGGTACGACACTTTGGTAGCTCTCTAGGCTGACACAGAGAAGTGTCAAATATTAATAACCAGTACATCAGAAACTGACTGTAGCATCATGCCTGACCCACTCGTATAAGGTCACATGTGCACTTTGGTAATGGGACAGATGTGTGCACACCATGTATACCCCCTGGGTCACAACAGCTGCATGTGGCCTTGTGTGGCCCACCAACAACTGAGAAGCTTTTTTAGATTCTTCTGAATGTTCCTCAAACTAAATTCCTGAAATCTCCATGGAACCTGTCAAGAAGGTGTTAAATGAACTTTGCATATTTCTTCAGTCCATTCTGGACTTTGCTGGATACGGTGGCCCCATCAGCCAAAAGCTTTTCTTGCCTGATGTCTTCCCAGGAAGGTGTGGAATTCCTTTGAAGTCCATGGGGAGGGGGGGCGTGGTTTGGACGCCGAGAGAGATGGCGGCTCGGTGATTCTCTCTGCCCGTGCGTGAAACGAATGAGGGCAGAGGAACGGGTCTCACCGCTCCTATCCAGCACCGGACGGTGGAAACAGTGATCGGAATGTGAGGGGGCCTGTGAGGCGAAGTTTGGAGACTTTTCGCTGATGAGAAGCGGCTCGGCCGCAGCCTTAAGCGATCCGCCCGATGCCCGCGAGGACTTCGGCAGGCTACGGGACCGCGTGACTGGAGGTGTGTCGGCGGCCGGGCGGTTGCCGGAGTGGATCGAGCCCATGTGCGACTGTTATCGGAACTCAGCCGGTATATGAACAGGAGCGCACCTGTGGTGAGGCAGAGGAGCTGCGCAGCGCGATGGGCAGTCGTTGGTGCATATCGCACAGACAAGATGGCGGCTACCGCGACATAGAGGGAGAGCCCTGACGCTTCTGCTGCAGAATCTGTGGGGAGTTTGGAGCATACTGAGCTATCTGCATTCCGTGAGTGATGTGTGCCTACTGGATCGTGCCTTGATGCTGTTAGTTGTTGGGATGTGAGGCCGGCTCTACCCCCTTCAGTGCTGCCGTGAAATGATGGTGGTGTTCGTGTCATCGTGGTAGCGCGCATGGAATGGATGGCTCCCTCTAGGGTGGAACTAGGCCTGCAAAGTCGAATCTGATGCTCCGCCTGTGGCGCGCTCTGCTTTATTCATCTGGAGTTCGAGGTGCCTTACATGGGGATGTGGAGCTGTAATTGTCTCAGGCGCTGTCTTGGGTGGGGTGATCCTTCATTACTGCTATCGTGTTGCTCTGGGCCTGCCTGGCTTCCCTGCTACCGTGTGATCTCGCCTGCAATCTTGTGCCTTGTACCATGGTTCCTGTGAGTGGAGGCGCGACCATTCCCTGTTCGTCTTCGCTGGTCTCCAGGATGTGATCAGGTACCTCTGCGCTTAGGTGGGTAACACGAGCGCCATGCTCTGAGATCCTCCATTCACACAGATAGCGGACGGGAAGGCGCCAGGGGATGAAGCCTTCGTTGCACGCGTGGTGATGTTTTAAGTTAAAGTGAATATACCTGGCTGCTACCAGTCGGCAGAGGGAAACGGCGATCAGGAGGCACTCCATAGGAGTAGGCTGAAGCACCTTGGGACATTTCTGACTGGCAAAGGAATCTACACGACGGACTACCATGGCTGATAGTAAAGAATCGGTGAAAAGCATGAAGAGGCTCAAATCTGATCAGTCGAATCCTAGTTCACCCAGCAAGGGAGCGAAAGGTAATCCGGACCCGATGGATCTGATACTTAATAAACTGGAAGAAGTTAGGGAGCTAGCTAAGGCAACCAAAGATGAGGTGGCGGCTATCAGGCAGGATAATCGCGAAACCAATGCAAAATTGGTGGAGGCAGAATCGAGGATTAGCAGACTTGAGGATCTAGAAGTAAAGTCGTGTGCAGCCATCAACCGCTTATGCATATCATCGGATCAAACTATGCGGAAACTGACGGAGTTGGAGGACAGGAACAGGCGGGGGAACCTACGCATTTTTGGCCTTCCGGAGGGGTCGGAGGATCAACATGCGAGCTGTGGGGCCTTCTTGGAGTCTTGGTTTACCCAGGCTACTAATCTGTCCTTTCACCATCCACTGGAGTTTGATAGGGCTCATAGAGTGCCAGGCAAGATAAGTAAAAACCAGAAAGGGCCCAGAGCGATTGTGTGCAAGCCATTGCGATATCAACATGTGGAGCAGATTCTTGACTTCATGAGGAAAAACAACCATATTTTATGGAAATCGGTCAAGGTATACATCTCACAGGACTACAGTAAAGAGACGGTGGAGGTTAGGAAAGCGTTCTTGGCACTGCGACCAATGCTAAAGAAAAGGGGCTTCCAGTATGGGTTTGCTGGCCCTGCAAAGTACCGTGTGTTGGTCCATGGGTCTCCACATTTCTTCTCGGATCCTTTGAAACTGAAACGCATGCTTGATGGTCCGGACGATCTGGACATGGATACAAGCGCCTCAATGGGGGCAGTAGCGCAGGACTCAGCCTCAGGTTATAAGTGAACACAGCTCTGTATGAGCTAATGCTACTTGAAGGGGCAGGTTGCCTGGGGCATGTTCTCTGCCTCCAGGTTCTCTCCAAAGACAGTTTTGTTGGCAGTATGCAGTTGCAGATGCGCAGGGTACCTGGCCACATAATATGTTTTAGAATTATTACCTTTAGAATAGATGGGTTTCAGTTTAACGGGCCAGATTGCTAATGGTCATGTATAATGTTTCACAGGTTTATTAGGTGGGTTTGTAGTGATTGACGGGGGTGGGCTGTTGTTTAAACGGCTGGTCTATTATGGTTGATGAGGTACCCGAAGGTTGTGCTGGTGGGGGGGGGTGTTGATGCCTAAGGGGTGGTAACAGGCCTTAGTTTAAGGGTGATAGTTCCTCTGTTCCATGGTTCTTATCTCTCTGTAACGGCTATGCACGGGGGGGGGGTTTCTGAAGCATTCTCTTTCCAGTCACCATGCCTAAATCGTACAGTTGGGGTGGGGAGGGTGGGGGGCTGGGGGTTTTTTGGGTAGGGGTATGTGTTCCTTGTTTTTTGCTCTTGTTTTTGTTTGTTCCGGCTTGCATGGTCTCCATCTTCTTGCTTCTCGTGGGTGTGGGTGGTGCCGGGCACTACTGCGGCTTTAAATCCGCTTACACTGTGAAGTATATGCTTGTTGTGATGTTGATGCAACCTCCTGATGCTAAATAGCTCACTTAGCTCTCCGATGGGAGTATGTAATTTGGACAGACTGAAGGTACTGTCGTTTAACGTTAAGGGCCTGAACCAGCCTGTTAAGAGACAGAAGATATTAGATTATGTTAAAAGACTGAGGGGTGATATTGTTTTACTCCAGGAGACGAAGCTTGATGCGAAGCAGTTTTACCACCTGAGGAATACATTTTATAATGAGGTGGTGGGTGCTGAGGCTGTGAATAAAAAGAATGGTGTCCTGATACTTGTTGCGAGGAAATCTAAGGTGGAGGTTTTATCGTCTGAAGTTAGTGCAGATGGTAGATGGGTCACGGCCAAGATGAGTAAGGATAATACAGAGTTCTATGTTACTAGCGTGTACGCACCCAACACTAGCGACCTGGTCTTTTGGGACAAACTAAATAAACACCTTGAAACTATTCCGGACAATGCGTTGCACATAGTAGCTGGGGATTTCAATCTTCCAATAGATGCAATTTTAGATAGAGACTCACACTGCATCTTTAAACCAACAAAAGCTCATAAAGCTTTTCTTAGTATGTGTAAGCGCTTTAACTTGGTGGATACATGGAGACTCCAGAATTCCACTGAGAGGGATTATACTTTCTATTCCCCACCACACGACTCGTATTCCCGGATTGACTTCCTCCTTATCACACAGAATGGCGTTCCTAGATTAGACTCTACAACCATTGAACCTCGTGTATTATCGGATCATTCGTGCATTTCATTAACAATTACGAATGTTAAACCATCCTCTCGTCAGACATCTTGGAGGCTGAATGATGAAATCCTAACTAGTGACAAGCACCGGTCCACAATCCAGGAGGCGATATCCTCCTACCTTCAGATTAATAAACAGGGGGACACGTCCGATCTCATTAGGTGGGAGGCTCTGAAAAGTACTATAAGGGGAGTGTGTATTAAAATTAGGTCTGAGATGAATAAATCTTATAATGAGAAGTTGGAGGCTTTGGAGATGGACATTAGGAATCTAGAGATTAAACATCTAAAAGATAGGGATGAGGTGTCTCTTGCTGCATTGGCGAATAAAAAATATGAATATAATAAAATAGTTAGTGAGAGAGCGGGAGTCTGGCTTGACAAGGGCAGGCGTTTTAAGCTTTGTGAGTCTAATAAGGCAGGTAAATCCCTCGCCTCATACTTGAAGTTCAAGGTTCAGAAGAACTCTATTAGTGTCATTAAAGATGCATTGGGGCATTCGCATTCAGACCCTGACAAAATAACGGAGGTGTTTAGAGTTTTCTACGAGGACCTCTATGCAAAAAATGGGGCGGTAGAGGAATCTAGAATTAAGGATTACTTAGATGAGTGTGATCTCCCACAGCTTTCGGATGAGGACCGGGTCAGTCTTAATGGTCCAATTAGTTCTTCAGAGATAGAGACTGCAATTAAACGCTTAAAAGTAGGGAAAGCCCCGGGCCCTGACGGATTCACTGCAAAATTTTATAAAACCTTCCCCTCCCTTTTGGTCGACCCCCTCCTACAGCTATTTCAAGGTATTAATAAATCGGGTGAGGTTAGAGGTACTTTGGCAGAGGCCATAATTGCTGTACTTCCTAAAGATGGGAAAGACCCCTCGCTACCGAAAAACTATAGGCCGATCTCATTGATTAATATTGATTGCAAACTCCTGGCCATGATACTTTCCGCCCGCCTGCAGGGGGTTCTCCCGCAGCTGATCCATCCATCCCAAGCTGGCTTCCTTAAGAATCGTTTGTCCAGTGACAACACAAGAATTCTGGCGCACGTACTAGAAAAAGCGAAACTTTTAGACACACCGACTGCAGCAATAACACTAGATGCTGAAAAAGCATTCGATAAGGTTGATTGGTCCTTCCTCCGTGCTGTTCTCTGTAAATTCAATTTAGGGGAGTCATTTACTAGACTGGTAATGTCCCTTTACTGCTGCCCTTCGGCGCGTGTTAGGGCTGGTGGATCCTTTTCCTCTCCCTTTTGCTTACAACAAGGCACGAGACAGGGTTGCCCCCTGTCACCCTCACTGTTCCTGTTGGCAATTGAACCGTTCTTATATCATATAAGGCATGACCCAAATATAGCGGGTATACCGTTTGGTGATTGCACTGTAAAATTAACGGCTTATGCGGACGATGTGCTGATTATGTCGGAAAGAGCGGATGAAGCAATTCCGGCGCTCATGACTGACATTGAGGAATTTTTCCAGAGTCTCTGGATATAAACTCAATAAAGATAAAACGGAGGTAAAACTTTTGAACAGTGTTGGGGACAAGGGAATTATTGGAGATTCTGGGCTTACATGGCAGCCTCGGTGTTTTAAATACCTTGGGCTGGATTTTGATAAGGATTTGATCTCCACGCTGAAAGTAAATGAAGACTTGACCCTGAAAAAGATTTCTACATTACTGGAAGGTTGGTCCCCAAAGTTTCTCTCCTGGTGGGGTAGAGCAGAGACGCTTAAAATGATGTCGACCCCGTTGGTCAACTATCTGGCCAGTATGCTCCCTATGACGTTCTCTAATGCTTTTATTACTAAGGTGGATCAGTTGTTTGGGAATTTTCTGTGGCAGGGCAAGAAGGCCAGAGTCTCACTGAAGAAATTACAATTAGCAAAAGACAAAGGCGGTCTGGGTCTCCCCTCCTTCAGGTGCTATCAGACAGCGTTTCTGTGCAAACAGGGTGCTCAGTGGCTGTTAAAATCCCCTGCATATACACTATTATGGATTAATATTGAAGAGGCACTGCTGGATCACGCGCCTTTGGAGGCCCTCCTTACGATGGACCTGTCACACCTTCCTCATTCTAAATATATCATGCTTAATACTAGAAGGGCCTTACTTAGACTCGACCAAACGCATAAAACAAACTTGACATTTGCCAGATCATCATTTATGTCCCTGTGGAGGAATGCCCATCTTAAACATAAGGGTAGTAGTATATTCTGGGAGTCATGGTCCAAGAAGGGCATTAATTTGGTGAAGGACTTATATGATGATAAGGCTCCGCTGCCATTCTCGACCTTACAGCACCGGCATGATCTTACCCCGATGGATTTTTATGATTTCCTAAAACTTAAATCGATTCTGACAGCGAGTAACTTCTCTCCTTATGTCCCATGGCTATTACAGCATATCCCACGATTAATACATGCTGGACACTTTGTGTCGAAGGTATATAAAATGTTGTTGCCTCTACCCATGAAAAAACACAAAAGAGTGGAGGGCGTATGGGAGGCGGAGCCAAATCTATCAGGCATATCCTTTGATTGGGAAGTGATTCATAAGTTAGCCCTTACACATAAAGTCTCACCCATCCTATTTCAGACTAAATATATGCTTCTCAACAGGGCCTTTTGGACGCCCGACAGGCTTTTCAGATGTAAATTAAGAGATTCCCCTGTGTGCTGGAACTGTCAGTCAGGTACTGGGGATCTTGCACACATGCTATTTTCCTGTTCTTCATTAGGGGATTATTGGGGGAAGATATTTGATTGCATTTCTCATGTTTTTAAGATAACACCTATACAGGAATTTGTTTACGTCATTCTGGGGGCACTGGACCCACAAATAACAACTGACCAAGATCGCCAGCTGATGGATTTAATGTTAACAATGGCATGTAAAGTGATTCTTTGCAAATGGAAAAATGCGACTGAAGTGAGCTTTAAAATCTGGCAGGAATGGTTATCTTTCCTGAGGGGGTCTAGCAATCCGGCGCTGCAGGCTTCTACCTGGAGCCCTTCTAACAAAAAGCTTTGGAAATCGTTGGATGCATCCTCCTTTCATTATGAGCCACCTTGAGAGGTATACTGTGGTTGGCCCCTCTGAGTGGGGTTGTTGTAAGGTGAGGCGTGATTGACCCCTTGATTGATTGATTGATTGATGTACTTATAGAGCGCAGCTATCACCCTACGGGTATCTTGGCGCTTGCATTGGGAACCCGTCCTGGTTTTTCCCTGTAAGATAACCCGTACTGGGCATCCCCAAGGTGAAAGCCAGGCATCCCGCCGCGGGGGGCCGTTGTGGAGATTAAGCAGGCTTGTTGCCCAGAGCTGCATAGCGTGAACTCGTGCTTAGAGTGGGCACCGAAGCGAGAATTATCGAGTCCGTGGACGATTGGGCTCTGGACCCTGCCGCGTCGGGAATCGAACCCAGGTCCCGGGTCTGATCTCTGCTTCAGGGTATGCCTCCTCTAACCAGTGAGCTACACTTCTCCACTTGAGTCCGGGGCGCTGCGCCCACACACGATGCAATGTAATGGGAATGTACCTGTATTTGATGATGCGAGCTGGAACGGGGTTTTATTCTTCATTTCATTTGTCTTGTCACTCATTTCTATTTTTTGTATTTGTATGTATGGATATGACTATTTTGAACTTTGTCTACGGAAGAGTTATTGTATTGTCTCTGTTACTTTAATAAAAACAATTTGAAATAAAAAAAAAAAGAAGTCCATGGGGAGGATTTAGTAGCCAAGGAAAGGGTTTGCTGTAGGGTGTGAAACATTTGGCACCTTTGTTTGGACAGGATTTGTCCTATGAGATTACCTTAACTATAAGCCTCACATGCTCTACGTACCATCATTCTTCAGGGGTACCTACCTGTGACATCCCACCCTGCCCGCTTTAAAGCCCTAAGCTGAACCTACACACCCTCATGTTGAGTATGAAAAAAGGGAAGGAGGAGCCCAGCTTTGCTTGCTGAGGAAGAACAAAGAGAGCAGTACTGGCCTGTACTTCAGTCTCTGTCTATAAGAACTTGCTACCAGGAGCCTGAAAATAATGTGCTGTCTTTGACCTCAATTCTTCCGTGGAACGTAACTTTTTAGATCCGAAGTAAAAGGAAGTTGAAATATTTTAAACAAGCTGTCGATACAGTATGAAAAATTCCAACAGCTTACTTGATACCCGAAGGCTGGAAGTACTTAGTCACTGCGTTAAAGTGGACTGACTTTGCTGTTACCAGTCCTGAAGAATTGCAAGAAACCATTAAGTAGTCCTGTTACTATCCCTACAATTATGACCACAAATAAAAAAACTATACATCAACCACGGCAACATCACACCAGGTCCACTGGCCTTCATGAACATACGTAGCAACATGGGGTCCTGTAGTGAATATTCGTGGTGCGCAGTCAACCTCTAGTGAACACTTTTCATAAAAGACTTATCCATTGGTGCTAAATTTTTCTCTCTTCTCATTCAATCACTAAGCAAATGTTATGGAATCTTTACCCCAGAGAGACTACGCTCTGTGACTTTGAGCATTTCTATTTTATATTTAACTCATTCTAACTAAAGTGGATCAATCCAGGTTTTTGTTTTTTTTACCATTCTACCATTTATCTGTTTTCTTAATTCTTGTGCCAGTTAGGGACTATTTTTTTTTTTTAATTATTACAAAAAGAGCTAATTCGTTAAGCTCATTATGTCATAATTGGTAGTGTTTGATTGGTTGCTGACCACATAAGCATGCTCTGAAGTTTAGCTTTTTGGCTCAGGCAAAGCTACCAAGAGTGAACCAAGAATACAACGGAAAGAAGCTTATCTCTGTGTGTCCTTCTGATCACGTAGTGTGGGAACTTGGTCACAGCTCATCGTCTGCCAACCAGATTCCCTAAACTCACCAAATATCAGACAGCAATTAGATTGACTGAATGACAATCAAGGCAGGAAAGCACATGACAGCTCCACAGGTTGACCTGGTGAAAACTCAAGACAAGCTTTGACTTTAGGGTTTCTATTTTACAGCTTCGCTGAGGTATTGGCAATCTGCTTGGATGTTGGTGGCACTAACTGTTCCTTAACTGTGCCCGCATCTGGGTAAAGTCTAGTGGGGCAGGGTAAATCCTAAAGCAGACACACCTACTGGATCTCCACTTGGTGCTGCGATGGGTACAAGTTTCCCTGCTGTATAAACCTGCTATTGTTCTGCCTTGCTCTGACATTTTTGGTGGGAGAAGGTTCGGAGAATCCCACTCATCTGATGACTTTACCATAGTCTTGACCTCTGTGGGCAAACTCTGTTTCAGAAAAGAAATATAGGGCTACATGTAGCAAGCATTTTTCAGACCAGGTTCGGTAGCATGTTACCAAATTGCAGTTTGGAATTGCGAAATACATACCAATTCAGTATTAGAAAGTGGAGTGTTTAGGGCGTCCCTTCCCAATACCGAATTGCAGTGGTATGTAAGAATAAAATGAAACTGCAAAGTTAATTTATTTCTTTTTAAATGCAGGCTGTTTTCCTTTAAGGAAAACGGCTCGCATTTTAACCCTTTCGCTGCGGCGGGAATTTCGCCGCAGCGCTGGGGGGTGCGGGGGGGCAGCGCGGTGGCGCTGTGCTCATGACGGAGCCACTCCGTCATGAGCCACGGTTGAGCTGTGCTCATGACGGAGCGGTTCCGTCATGACTCCGCCCAGTTGCGTTGTCCCCCCGCACAGGCGGGAAAACAGCGCCGCGTGGGCGGAGCGGCGGCCAACGGTCGTGGCATGACGGAACCGCTCCGTCATGAGCACACGGCAACCGTGGCTCATGACGGAGCGGTTCCGTCATGAGCGGGGAAGGGGTTAAAAAAAATTATGCTTTATTAAAAAACAATCACAAACATGGTGGTTTGCTGACCTCAGCAGTCTACCATCGCTGTGAAGGCTGCGATTCCTAAATGGTTGCTAAATTGCAACCTACCTCATTAATATTCATGAGGTTGTTCTATTTGCGACCTACTAGAAATCGCTAAATAAATCCAAAAGAGTTTCATACATTAGGAATACAGATTTCCTAATAGCGATTAGGAGAGAATCGCAAATAGGAAATCTGTATTCCTAATGTTAGTACATCTAGCCCACAATTGGCTATATTAATGTTTACTGTATTCAGGGATAGTCTCCAAGTCACTTCTTCAAATAAAGGACTACCTCTTAGTGTGCATACTCTGCTCTGCTGATAGAGGAACACTAAAGTGAAAATGAGGATACAACAACTGCATGGTTTAATGTATGGTGCAGATGTAAATAGGGTTGGTAAGAGATATATAATTGATGGACTTATGTGGTGAAGTTGATTTAAATTGTTTGAATGGTACTGGTGGATAACTGAAGTGTTTTAGATTAAAATGGATTGTTCCTCAATTGGAAACTATGAGGTTTCACACCCCTACGCAAGAACACTGAGTTGTATTAACTTAAAAGGGCTCTACGTGATGAGTGGTGAACGTTCCACAGACTAAGTGATAAAAAAACAAATTGTGTGCTACCCTGCATGAATGGCATACAGTGTGGCTGGATATGTACGCTTTGCTGCATGTGTTGGATGCTAACTGCATGTCAGTTACACCACTGTCCTCCACACAACCTACTGTTGAACAAGCTAAATCCAATAAAGACAGTTTAAAAAAAATAACTGTCCTCCAAAATGGCCGGGCCAGTAACGGCTATCGCCCACTGCTAGACACGAGGGAGTTCCAACTCTGTAGAAGCACTACCATCAGTTGCATATATTTTTTTAATGTGCATCTAATACAAAAGTAGTAATGTATGGGGAATTAGCAGTATTTTAACTGCATATTATAGGTCTAAAAAAAGAGAAGAAAAACACAACAAAACTTCAAACTTAAACTTTCTCCCATCCCACCCATCCATAAAGCCCAAGAGTGAGTACTACTGAGCAAGGTGTTTTACGTAGAGGTGTGAGCCTGCACACTGGACCACCAGTTGCCTAATAATTCTGAAAACAAACCAAGCACTGCCACCTGTTCTTTAAGCCATCTACTGTACTCCTGGTGGAGGAGGCAGCTTTAACCTTCCGCTGGATTAGGCTCCAAGTTAACGGCCCCCTCCAAAAGTGGCCCTATGAGTAAATCCTCCAAACACCAAATGTTCTTTTCGAGCCCCAGGATAGCACACTCCACCACTCTGAAACTCTACAAGCTGTTCCCGGGGGTTCTGAGGCAATAATAAGTAACAATTTGGTGACATTACCACACTCAGTAGACGAAGGTCTGTTTGGTGGCTGTGCTGACGGGTTCTTACACAAATGCAGTGTCAGAGCATGCTGGCTCTTAACGTAAAAACACTTGAGTCGGTGGCTTGCACCAGGCAATCAAATACTATCAACGATGTAGTGTGCATTGCCCCAGCAGTGGTTGGGTGAGATAAGATAATGACACAAATGTAGCAAAAGTTTATCGTCATGAAATGCTTCAGTGTACCAAAAATGTAAACAGTAAAAGCTACTGGGGCGGGAAGCCTGCATGTCACCTCTTCCAAAGCACGGTTAAATGATGTGACATACTAACAGGAACAATTGTCTAACTTCTGGGAATGCATGCAACTGCGCTTCATGCCACCCAGGGATATATGGGAGCCTTTTGCCACTTTTCTTCGTACCAGAAACTCCGGTTCCCCTGTGGTGGTTACAGCCGAGGATGGAGTGCAATCAGATGGGGTTGTGTGACAGTCGATTGCTTTACCGTATTGTTCGTGGCATCACAGCGTGCCACTTGTCAACCGTTAATGCCTTGTTTTCCGGGTCTTTCTCTGCGTTCCAAATACCTCACTTACATTATGTACATGTAATCCCTATTTTGTACGCGGTTTACAAAAAGAGGCCTAGTCTCTAGGTACCGCACCTATCAAGCTGTAGGGAGTAATCCAAAGGAGCAGTGCTGAGATCAAGGGAAAACAGCCATCTTGGTCCCCATAAGCGGATATGATCCACACACATACACTAAAGAGATCAGCACTCACTATCTATTGTTTTTCCAAATATTGTCTATTCTGGTCAAAACAAAATTGATCAATTGCAAAACTGGATTTGAGCATTATTTAATTGATGTAGTTCACGTCCAGAGATCGCAAGTTCATTCAAATTCGTTCAGACGTGTCGTATGTTGAAAATTCTTTATTGACAATAAGCAAAATATTCACACCAGCGTAGCCATCGCGTTTCGTCCCTTTTCTCGAGACTTCTTCAGGGCTTTGTCCTTTCAGAGAAACGTTTCTCAAACCATCTGTTCACATTCGTTTGTCACATACACTGAACATTACCGATTAGGTTCAACTGCTGACACGGGCTAAAATTATAAACTTGCTGAACTCGAATAATTCTGTTTTAAAACGAAGACTTCTATTTCATTAATCAAGGACCTTTTGGTCAAACTAATGTGACTGTACCCAGTTTGCTACTTAAATCCACTTCACTGCTCAATGTAGGTTTAGTGACTGTCAGGGGTTTGATACAGGTAAAGAGGGCCTCTAGTAGGGCATTAGTTATGTAACAGGGCTTCAGTTTCTGGAGAATCGTGGTTTTCCCTGAACAGTTGTATACAGAATGAACACTGTGTGCAGGATAGGTTACCCTTTCATCTGTGAGTAAACATGAACTCGGCTACCCATGAAGTATATGGTATAGGGTCAATGCTGCACATAACACAAGCTTGATTTACCTATGTGAGATGTATGTATGATAGCAGTAATGATGCTTCATACTATTCTGAGCTACTTTTCACTTACATTCATAGCTCTAGTTCTGTACCCATTTATAGGGAAATATGAACTAAAGAAGCTTGGATGATGTCATCAATGATATCTTTTGAGATGTCATAAGTGATGAATTAGAACATGTCATGAGTGATGTAATATGTGAGCACTGGCATAACAAAACTTGAGGGGGCCCCCCTGCAAGGTACAAGGAGGGCTGCCCTCCGGACTCAATCGGGATCTCTCCGGCCTGAGTACTGTGCTGAGGAGGCCCCCTGGAGCTTGGGGCCCACCGCAACAAGTGGGCTCAGGGGGGGACTGTAATACGTCACTGTATGTGAGGTCATAAGCAGTGCATGATGGGGGCACAACTTATAGTTAGCTCTGTAACTATGACTGGTGAATTTCAGTTGTTTTTTTTCCAAATCAAAACGTTAATGTTGTCACTGACATATTCACCTAACTATAATAATACTTGAACCTTTGTTTTTGTCCAGTGAATTTCTAGGTCTTTTTAATGTAAAGTAATATTTTATTACTATACGTAAAGCCAACCCCCCACAGCGCACAGGCCCGTATGTTTTTTTAAAAGGGGGGCACGTTGTCACCCCTATCCCGAAGCCTTATTAGGTACTGGGGAATGCATCTTCCAGATCCATTTTTTAAACAAAAATGTTTTATAGAGGATGGGCGTCAAGTGGCTCCCTGAACCTTATTAGGCCCTAGGGACCTCATCCACCCGGGCCTTGTGTTTTTAAAGGGGAGGAGGACCAAGCAGCCCGAGCCTTATTATGCCCTGGGGGCCGTTCTCCCACAATGCTGTGTTTTTTTAAGGGGAGTGGGGCCATGGGGCGCCCTCTCCCAAAGCCATTACAGCCCCCAATGAGCCCACCCCAAGCCTTATTAGGCCCTGCTGACTCCATCCCCCAGGGCTGTTTTTTTAAATTATAGAGGATGAGGGCTGCATGCCCCCCCCCCAGCCTTGTTAGACCTTGGGGACCCCACAACCCAACGCCATTAATAAAATGAAAGGGGAAGTGGGTTGCGTGGCACAACACCCCGTGCCTTTTCCGGCCCTGTGGACTCCATCCCCCCGGGCCCTCATCATGGAAGGTAGGTGTCCTGGTGATCACCCAGGGCACCCCCCACACATTCGTTGTGTGCCACGGGGAGAGCCCCAAGGCTCCAGATGGCTCCCTACATACAATGAGAACTGGCATTGCTCCCGCCCAGATGGAGCAGCTACTTATGCTGCTCACTCCAGACGGGAGCAATATTTTAATCTGTTTCCCTGCCCATATCAGTGCGGGAAGGGAAACAGTTGTAAAGTCTGCTCCGAGCTGGTAGGAGCATTTTCAAAGTTACCGTCTACTGGGAGCAGACTGTGGAAGATTAAAAAATGCTCCCGCCAAACGAGCAAGGGCCATTAATGACTCAGGAGGTTGGCAACGCAGCCACCCCTCCCTTTTAATTACTTTAGCGGCATAAGAGGATGGTGTCCCTGGGTCTTTAGAGGCTCAGGGAGGGGGCCTGTGCAGACCCCCTCCCCATTTTAAGTAATTTCAACCTAATATCCAACAATATATATAAAATGGGGTTACTGGTTCAAGAGAGGCGCAACCCTACTCAATCAGAAACCACAATCCTTGTCAGGGTGAGGCACAAGTAAACCTCAAATTAACCTGTGCTCAACCCTTTGGTAGCTTGGCACAGAGCAGTGAGGTTTAACTAAGAGGCAATGTGTAAAATATTTATGCAGCACTTCAACCAGTAATAAAGTGAAAACACAACACAAGAAAAATCCCACACCAATTTAGAAAAATAGAGCAAAATGTAATAAATAGATCAGGACTAAAATGACAAAAAGCACCCGATCTGAATGTCCATGTCCAGTATTTGTAAAGCGTAAACAATTACTCGGGGGTTGTTAAGGCGCTGGGGGCCGTCAGGAAGATTAAGTGAACAACTGCCCAGAGTCACATGGTGCTGGGCTGATCTGCCACCGGCGATCGAACCGTGAGCCCCCGGGTTCCGGAGTCAGCTGCCCTGGCCGCTGAGCCACACCTCTTCCCTTTCAGGGTTAAGAAGAGGCATTTGTGGAACTGTTGTATTTTGAGACTGCCAGAACTGTTGCATGCCTGGAAGGGAACGTTACATTGGACACTGATCCTTCATTACCAAATGGGTAAGCGTCAGTTACTTAACGAACGCTTTGAATGTGACATTTCTCAACATGGCAATAATGCGGCTGATGATCGAAGGAGTTGGAAGACAATATATTAATCATGCTAAACGGCCCCAATATAACAATGTGCTACAGTCAGCGAGTACATAAAGTGAGGTGCATTGTGGAACCTGTACCCACTGTGGGAGGCGCAATCTCCACATGTGGGGCCTAACCAATGGGAGCAGTTTTACCTGTATAAATATTTTGAATTTCGAGACTCCTTGTGGCATCCGGCATTGAAAAAGGCGAAGTATCGCCGAAACGCATCTGCCGAATAAATGGATGTTGTTAACCCACTGAGTGCTCCTTGAGGTTCCTGTGTGAATGGCATTGTTTGTAAAAAAATATATATATACATGGCTTTAAGTGGGCCAGGTCTCACTGGTGCTGAGCACCGGAAGTTTTTTAAAGGGGGCCTCAAAACGGGTCTCTATCGGGCTCTGTTTTGTGCACTGGTACAGGTGGTCCGTTTTTGTGCGGACTGCAGTGACAGCAGGTACATGGATGTGCGCTGCTCACTTCTCACTAGTGGAGAAGTTACGACTTGACGTCATGCCTGGTGAGCAATGTAGGGGAAGGCAAATCCTTTAAAGAGAGTCATTTTCTCTCTGGATTTCCCTTCTCTTTTGAAACTCAAGGGCAGCAACATTGTTGTGGTGTCACCGGGGCTTTAAGTGGAAGCTTGTTTTATATTTCATATAGGCCATAGTTGCAGCTTATTTATCTTATGCAACTAACAACCATTGACAAAGCAAATAGTACTGACTTATTGTAGGTATGATGTTACTTGTTGTATCATATGTCTAGATGCAATGACAAACCGCAAAATACAAGTCGGCGGCACACTGTGCTAAACACAGATTTTTTTATCTTACGTGTTTTAAGCCACGCCCTTAATTACATTGGCCACGCCCCTTCGAGTGACACCCCCCTAAATTTTTTCATCCCACTTAAAGCCCTGTGTGTGTGTATTTTTTCTCTCTCATATCAATTTCCGGGCCGCAGTCCCAATGCACGGGATTGATGATGAAGGGTCTGACGTTCACTCCTCTCTCTTGACATTCAAGGATAGTTGGTGACCGGACTGTGTTAACCACCTTATCTTCCATGCTGTATTTTTTTTTTATCCCTGGTTTGCTTCCTTACTGCCTGCCTACTATGTAATGCAATTTCTGTCTGTTTTTTCTTTACAGTATGTATGTAAAGCGCTCTGATACCTACGGGTCTAGCTAGCGCTATATAAAACTTTTAAAATAAATAAATAAATAAAAATGTATAAACAACTGCTGTTGTAATACAGTAAAAAAAACAATAACCATCAAGTCTGCCTCATGCCATTACAAAGGTCACTGATTGCAAGAAAATGGTACAAATGTGAGCAACGCTTAGCAGTAAAGAGACAGCTGGAGGGGGGCTGCTAGCTATACGTGAATCTGGAGAGATGTCAACACTGACCAAAGGTAGCGCCAGGACAATGGCGTAATTTACTCGGACAAACTCCGTCCGTCAGATGCCGGATCCAGTTTGCAAACACAATCTTCGAGCTAAAGTTCTGCTTGGAAGACCGGCGGTGAGAACCAGCGGGGCTGGGCTTTCAAACACAGTCTTCGTCGAGGGCGCACAGTTGTAAAATTCCTCTGGTTCTTGTGAGAAAGGGTGTGAACGGCAGGGCGGGGCTAGGGTGGCAGAAGGGAAAAGAGGGCGCGAGGCGAGGCCCAGAATGTACCAGGAGGAAGAAAGGGTTTAGGAAAAGCAGGGGAGCTGGACGAAAGAACCCATTCCTTCAGCAGGCAGCGCAGTCTCGACAGGGTTGTTAAAATTAGCGTCTGGTTACAGCGACCTCGAGTAACCTTTCTGCGCCCTCGCGCAGCTTTGCACGTCTGCCCCTCTCGTTATTTTGTATAAATATCTACTTGCTTTATCAACGGATGCCTTTGGGAACTGGGTGATTTGAATGAAGCAGAGAAAAAAAATCAAACAGAACGTGGAAGAAATGTATGGGAAAGCAAAGCAGAAACAGTGAGCAGTGCGCGGGTTCAGAAGCCACTGCAAACCAGGAGCAGTGCAGAACACCAGCAACAAACACGATACCGATGGCGGCGGCTGTGGTGGACTCTTAATCCAGCGGCCTGCAGGGAGAATGTAGTGCCGAACTGGAGACTTACATGGCACCACAAAAACAGGTCCAACAGCATCCATTACTATGTTAAATACGAAGCCTAAATACTTGAAATTAAAATTAACCATGTGTACAGTATCCACCCACCAACTGCAGTATCTTCCAAGGCTCAAATACTAAATATGACTATTAACGGACTCCACCCAGAAGGATGAAAGACAGAGTTAGCCCTTAGACGGTCGGTATGGGACATAATACAAAGAAGTTCCCTGTGATTACGACTGATGTTGACTCAGTGAGTCTAAATCGGAGAGCTGTGTCCAAATGCGTGTCCGCGCTGGCTGTGGGTGGCCCGAGCAGTACAAAACACATCTGCGGTGGGGTGTGCTCCCTTTCCGAGGGTACACGGCCTGGCAGTGAGGATTGGGTGTTCTCTTTATGGGGGAGGGGACAGATGACAGATATACACGTGTTATAATAGCATTTGTACAGCGCCTTGTAATGTTAGCGCTTTCTTAATCTGGGTACCCTTTTCGTAGAGTTCTGGGATTTCAAAAGATTGGTTAAATAAGGTTGGTTGTGTAAGATTAGTGGAGAATTGTTAAATGTCTAGTTTTGTAATGATTTCTGTGCTGATCAATGCCGATTCTGAATAGCATCAGCAAGATACATATGGGTCACACCAGGCATGAGCACATATGATCCATGATGCTAAAGGGGCCCATGCATGATGATGTAGAACGTCTACGTATCACCACGCCAGCACACATATACGTCATAACGCGGCAGTCATTTTGGCAGACACTCAAATACAAGGCGAGTGAAAATATGTGTATGATCAAGAAGTGTCAAGGTAGCAAAATGTGGCTGCCAAAATGTCCATATACATATATATTTCATTAAAAAAACAAAGGGGATGCGGGCGGTGGAAGAACGGAGAAGTGGGCGATGAAGGAAGTGAATGCCTCTGCCAACAGCAATGAGCAGAGAAGGGCAGGGGAGCTCCAGCGGCATGGGGGAATTAAAATAAAAATAAAAAGTTGAGACAGATGGGAAAGGTGTGGAAAGCAACAAGCGAGCTGGGGACTGAGAGAGCAACTTAGAGCATGGAAGGCACCAGAAGCAGCACACAAGGAAGAGGGGAGCAAGAGCAACAAAACATGCACACACAGGAAGTGCGGACTGAAATTTAAAAAAAAGCAATGGTAAAGCCAACAGGTCTTGCGTTGGGGACTTTATTGTCTTTGCCGACTTTTTTTTTGGCAATGCTGTACTGCATTGAAACACTGTGCAGTCCTGTCAATATTCAACATAAAGGAAAAGAAAATGGCAGCCGAACATTCCATTGACATGCGCATGCACGTGCCAGTGGAATGATCGGGCGTCATTTATTTTGTATTTACTGATCCAAGATTCAACTCTGTCTTTGCCACTCTAAATTAAGGCTGCCACACAAAAAATATCTCATTAGAGTTAAATGTTTACTCCTATGGCACGGCATATGGACTAAACCAGGGGTGACGCTAAACAAGAGAGTAACGGTGGAATGTTTATTACTTAAGCAGGCATTAGAAATTCCTTAAATAAAAAATATAAAGAGTTTATCACAGGATAAACAGGCCAAACGTCCTTGATTATCCTGAATCAATGTTGGATGTTAGTAAGGCAGGGCTCAAGATATGTGTTTTCAGCTTTTTGAGCATGAGAGATGTTGTAATGAAACGAGGATCCAGTTCCAGAGTTAACTTAAGAAAGTATTTATTCAAGTAGATGGTTCCAGATAAAAGGTACAGAGAGCCCCACCAGGAGCAGCCTTCCTGCTGCTCAGCCCATTCTCCAACTGCCAGCCTCACTCATCCAACATTCCGCAGCATCACCCACACCAGCATTCCACACCATACTCACACTGGCTGAGCAGCAGGAACAACACTTCTCCCTTCCTCATAGTGAACAAAAACACAAGTTCAATGGTCTAAGGAAAAAGCACACATTGGTAAAAACATGCTCAGAAATCTGAAAGGATCCATTGCAACGACCTGAAGATGGTTAAGGGCAAACCAGATGGAATAAAAAGCAAGGAAAACGCAGTACAATGAGTTTGCAAGTTAACATCAAAATGCAGGAAAGCACAGGATAAAATGGCAATTTGCATGAATGTCAACATAAGGCAATGCAATAATGAAAAACGACAATGCCCACCCATGTACTCACAATGATGGAAGTAAACTGGACAGGGAAAAACAATCTTTAGGCAGAAAGACTACCTTTAAACAGAATTACACCCACTACTCACATCCACTCCCTTTCCACACAAAACACACAAAACTCCCACCTTACCACACAAAACCAAACAATACTGCAAACAACTAAACCATGCAGAACCAACCAACCCCTTGTGCCACAAACATACCAGCTGGCCAGGCCGAAAATGAACGTGAACACAAAGGAGAACAAACCACAACAGTGCAGAGGTAAACACACCACAGCAAGCACATGCTCAAACAAGGACAAACTCCCAAGCTTAAAGGAGGAAGGGAAGAGAGGACACACACACAGAAAATGCTCAGCAACAATGCCAAAGCTAAAGGTGAAGCAAAATTCACCTACCAACCACACAAAGGTGGTAGAAGTCAACTCCAACACAAAGCCCACAAGGGTGACATACCTATGTCCACCCACAACCACAAAAATAGTGGCAGGCTAGAGAGGCTCAGCACCAAATAGCCTTCTTCACACACACACACACCCAACAGTGAAAGATGAACAAACTCCCACAACAATGACAAAGGGATCAACTCAAACACAGTGCCCACAAAGGTGACAAACACATGTCCACCCACAACCACAAAAATAGTGGTAGGCTAGAGGAGCTCAGAACCTAAGAGCCCTCTCGTACACACACCCCCAACAGTGAGACAAAAACTCTTAACAATGACAAAGGGGATGACCCAAAGTGACTTCACACGTAAAAGTCAACTCACCAACACATACTCGGGTGGTAACTCAGAGTGACCTAACCCCAAAAGTCAACTCGCACACACCACCAACAGGGTGACCTACCCACGACAAGCCATGCCCACCAAAAGGTGGAAGACCAAAGGGGTTTAACCCCTAACAACCAACAAGAGACTACCAGGCATCAGACACAAAACAGGTTTCAAAGCATATTGTGAGTGGACACCAGAGATGGGTCTTCAACCTTATGTATCATCAATTCTGAACACTTGGGGGTCGATATTTTTTAATACGTTTCAGGCTCAATATGGTGTATCGTATTGCTACCTTTCCACATATGAATGACTGGTCAAACACGTTGACCAAATGCCCCTGTGACAACCGCTCCACTAAAAGTATGCTACATTTCACACAGTTTTGTGAGTTTTAGAAGGCTCCAGGTTATTGTTTCTGAGACCTATTTTTAAACAGCACACCATGATATTTAGCAGGCTGACCCTATTTTTCCTGCAGCAATTGCTATCTACCCTATTATGTGCCTCTTTAACATCATATTTATGGCACTCTATGCAAATTAGGAAATCCATGAGAGACCAATACTCTCACTACGTGTAATCTTATTTATGGCATGCTTTATGAATTAGCACTGAAGTAATATAGCCTTTTAGGCTTTTACTAATAATGAACTGAATGTTAGATGTTCTTCTCAGGACACTTGTAAAAGCACTTTTATTGTTTTGTTTACTTGCACACTTATGTTTAACAGGTACTGATATGACATTGTCCCAAGGAATTTTAACTGCAATGAAATGATTGTTTTAATGCCGATTTTATTGTTTGTTTATAAATTGTGCTTTTATGGCTTTTTTCTTCAAGCCGAATAAAGATTGCGGACATGACTCGGCCCACTTCTGTCTTCACCTCTCCTAAATGAGTATGGTAAAGGACTTTGGGAGTCTTTCGCCGAGCTGTCTACTCGGCAGTCCATAGCCTGGATAAAGCAGATTGTTTTCTAAGCAAATCATGTGGTTGGGCCCTTCACTCAACACCAGAGATAAGCCTAAAAAACATGCAAAGGAATTCTACACATGAGAATTCTCAGTGGTTGGTGCCCGTGTCAAGCATTTCCATTTATCAATCTATTATAGCCTTCAGAGCCTCTGACCAGCAGGTTCTACAAGTCTCTGCAGCAGGCATGTCATTTTTTAACTCCATGCATTGAAGAGGAGAACAGAGCTCATCCCTACTACTGAGAATTCACCACACTGATGTACAGTTACATAAAAGACACCCACAGAATTACCATGACTGAGAATATTACAATACATAATATCAGAAGGAGAATAGTAACACTAGCACGTGACAAGAAGATGACAACGTTCTAAGAGTCCAGATCACAATTTGTCTCAGGGCGATGTCTGCACTGGGCAGATCAACCAACAGGTGAAGATGAACTAATGTCCATTTGCTAGGCCAGTTAGAAAGGAGCTATCAGCAGAACAGTGGGGCCCACCCAGCCTCGACAAGCAAGGCACCACAGGCAGCTCAAAGATACTCCATGGTCAAATCAATCCTAGACTGTGGGCATATTTGACTTGAGAAGAACGGATGTGCAGCCACCGTTCATAGCTGTGTGCAAATTGTCCATTACACTAGTAAAGGAATTGTCATTCGTGCACAACTAGGAAACCATACTCAGTCAAACTGACAAAGCAAGGCATGACTATGGAGGGAACTATTTTCACAACCTTTGCTGTCACTGGAAACCTGGAGAATGGACTCCATTTTTTGCACATCTATCTTGTTGTGCTTCTTATCTAGCCTGGTGAGCAACACCTGCCAGCCTTATCCCCGCTTTCTCAGCAATTGTTTTACTACTTTTTCAAACGATGAAGTGAGGAGCCGTCCCAACACCAGAGGAAATGGCTCAAATGTCTTTGGAAGAAGCCTAGAGAGGCATGAGAAGACCGCAGATTTCCTCTAAATAGTACAACAGCCATTAGGTGATATGGGCATTGAAACATGGCTGGATGAAGATGATTAAAGACTCACCACTGGCCTTCTTCTCAGAAGGCAGGAGCTGTAAACAGGAAGTCAGTGGATGATGATATCACACCCTCTTCTCTATAAAAAACTACAAATTGAAGGCGTTCTAGCTTTACAATTACTCAAATAGTGGGCCTATGCACGATTGCAGGAGTAACCTAGTGACTGATGAGGTAAATGGTACCACTGAATGCTGCATATTCGGAAACCAAGGATTTGCAGATCCTTGGTTTCAGTCTATGTTTATGCTTCACTGTGTTACTTTTCTGTAGATATCCTGTGGCCTATTAGTTCCACAGCATCCTAAGGTGATCACAGATTTCTCAAAGGGAACTTACTTTAACACCTGCTAAAGTTAATGAAATATTAGTTGTATTTTCTTTGGAAAGTAGGTAGCAGGCCCTCTTGGTTCTTTTGATCTTCTTTCTTGCTGATCGGTGCTCTCCAACAGCACATACATTTTTGCACCTACTAATCCCGAAGGGCTATCACCCCTTCTTTGTACTTTGTAATTGGGAAGAGGTTGGAGTTTTTCGTAGTTTACTTTTATGATCACCTTCCACCATCATCAATGTGCCCTTGCCCCATCCCTGATAGGCGTACAGACTGCATGAAGTTAATGCCCTGAAAAGAGGTACTGAGAACTAACTGCCCATGAGATGGACAAATTGGGTCTTTAACATGTTTGTTAATGAGGTTTTCAATCCACAAGGGGTAAGGGATCTGGTCCAGATGATGGACCTGGCAACCAAACACCCTTTGTGCCTAACACAATCTCGTTAACATTGGGACTATGACTTACGCACATTCCCAATATTTATTTTTTTAGCAGTAACAGCAATAACATTTCAAATATAACTTATGTAGAAAAGTAACAGAAGAGCGTTGCAAAACTGAAATAAAGGATGGGATGGGGTGTTTTACACCAAACCGGGTTATCACTTTCCACTGACTGTGAGGATATCCAAGCACATATCTACAATGTGGTCAGATGCAGAAATGTAGATATTTACAGTATTTCTGTGCTCAGTAGTGCAATGACTACTGACTGACAAGAAATAGAAAGAGACCCTTTACAGCGTTTGTATTATACTATATCGAGGTCGACAACAGTGACCTACAATAATATCACATTCAGTACTTCACCTATCCCCACAAAATTTTACACTGATTCAAACCCCAACCTATTTATACATCTCTCACTCTCTGAACTCCTCTCAGATCAGCCGTACAAGACCTCAGACCTACAGATTGGAATGAGCAGACACATTCTGTTTGGTCTCCACAGCCGGCTGCAGAATTTCACATTGACTGGCAAAATAGCAAGACATACTAAGGTCTCATTGCCGGCCAGTGAAGATAAAGTTCCTGGACATTTAAATACTTGTAAGCACGGACCAACTACAGTGGAGTCTAAGGTGCCTTCAAAACTAGCTGAGCGTTCTCTAGCCAAGATCCTTTGGTGCAAGCATCAATTGTAATAACCTGCACACCCTAGTTCTATGGCACACATTGCCATGTCTTCTAGGTGATAGTATGATCTAAGATAAATCCCAAAAAGAATTTTGATCCAGGAAGAAACACCTTGGTCATGAACCAGCCCAAAGAACATACAATCTTTTCAGTTTTTCATTTTTGCATTTTATGCATCCAACTATCGCCTACTCAAATAGTTTAACTGCTAGTAATCTCACTCTTACTGTAATTAAGTGAGAAGAGAAAACTAAACACCATAAATATAACGTAGATTAAAGCGTGCAAAAACACACTGTAGCTACAGGGCAAAAAGAAAACAGTTCCCATAAATGATCACAAACCATACAAGCCCTTTCAGTTTTTATCCCAAATCAAATCACAAACCACAACTGTACATGTTGATTATTAGCGCAAAAAAGCCGCACAAGATAAAATTCAAATATATGCTAAAACTAGGAAACAAGCAAATGCAACAGGTCTCATTGCTTGGCTTAGCCAATTGTATTATATTGTAAATGCATTTATATAGTGCGCACCACCCATAACGAGGCACTGAAACACTTCACAGCGAGTAGCATACTACTCCAAAACCAAATGTTAGTGGTTAATTCAGTGGTTATTAGTAATTAAATAAAGTTGCTCTAGACTAGTGCTTTTAAGATGAAAACATACCATGCAGTGGTCTAGAACTTGTGAGATAGATATTAATGGGGTGAGTCTCGCACATTTAAGATGAGTCATTTCATATTTAAATCGAGGGCTCTTGGTAATGAAAGTTAATTAAGTTTGGATTGCTTCAGTCAGTAAAAGTAAATTAAAAGTAAATGATTAAGTTGAAATAAATGAGATAGAATGTCACTGATAATAGGTGGACTGTTAGTTCATGTGACTGATTTGTAAAGTGTGCAGGTGGATTGGGAGGACATTACAGGATTATTGTATTTAGGAGGGGGAATGCATATATAGCCAAAAGAAAAATAAGGCATACTTCTTAGTAGGGGTGGTTTAAAAAGAGTAAATCAAGAGATGGGAGGATAGGGAAAGGTTATCTTATGACTGAGAAAAGGCAAGCTCATTTTCAGAAGAACCCATGCATTCACTGACGATTTGTCACAGAGATTCCAACCCAATGGTGGGATTATCCTTTGTTGCTAATTAGGGACTTATTGTCCGATAACACTACACTAAGAACTGTACTCGTGATTTTTCAAGCAAGCATTGGATGTCAGTAATTCTGGCTTTTCTAGCCAGAGCAAGCTGATCGGATAATGTTTGCAAGCTGTACAGTCCCTTTTGTTATGTTTTAATCTGTCATATTGCCGACAGGATTGTTCGCCAATGAGGTTGATAGGTGCTTTAGGTCTTCCTATCTTTGGCATTTAGATGGCTCTCAGCACAGCTCTTCCCTTTGCTGGGGACAATTCCATAATTTGGCAGCCTTTACAGAGAAGTAGCGCCAACAACGGTTTTCTTTTTGTATGCTCAAAATATTGGCTTTGGTGCTAGCCAAGAATGTACGTTTCTAGGTTGGTGATTTTTTCACATAGGAATACCGGACCTTGACCATTCACCATCCTGTGAGGAATGCATGATAGCTTGAATAAAGATCTTCTTGCAAATGGCATCCAAGGAAGAGCAGAGATGTAAATTTGTAGCTTTACATGAAAGAGTAGCCTTGTGACTGAGTGTTTCATTCTCTTGATCCTTCTCGTGGTTGAGATTGGGATGCTGGTATATCAGTCCATCTGCATATCCCAATTTTGAGAGGGTGAGTGATGTTTGTGCTTGGACCTTATGACAAATTCAACATTCATGAAGTGGAAAACTGAGGCAAAGTGCATTTATGGGGTAGAAAGTTGCTTTAGACAGTCTGTCAACTTGACCATTCATGGAAAGTACAGAGTCCATAGCAATTCCAAGATTTCGCCCTTTTGGGATATTTTGGGAGAAGTAGTAGTTCATCTAGCCTTGAGGATAATGAATTGTAGCTTTTTTATTCCCCACAAATAAGTACAATAATGTACTAGTTATTTTAAAGTACAGCTCCTTTATTTACAGAGTCTAAATGTTTAGAGAATATTAAAGGGAAAGCATCCAATATGCACTTGTCCCATTGGTAAGAGAATACTAGTAGGTATCCCTTAGCAGCAGACCAACCCACAACAACGACGGTTTAATCCCCAAACTAGACCATATGCATTCAAGCAAGCACAGCACCCTTCCTGGGCAAAGCAACAATACATCTACCACCAGTAACACCCAATCACTCCCACCATGGCCCAAAACAACAGCCACTTTGCAAAATCATTCAGCGGTCCTCACAATCTGTGCTATACAACAAGTCCACAGAGATCCCAGGCCACTGTGCATAAGGGCACTCTCCGACATCTCTTCTCTCAGTGGCCCACACAGAACACGACGACAAATTCAAATGCGACTCAACACACCTCAGTCGACATGTGCCCTTCCCACTAGTGTGCATCGGAGTGTCCCCCTGCTTGAAAATAAATATCAGACAGACACATCAGAGTGCTACCACAACTATTATATTTTCAGCAACATTAAGAGTGCATCCACATATGGGACAATTGGTACTGCGCCAAGACACCTCCAGGTATTGGTGTGCTGAATACATTTTATTAACATAACGGCAAACCACAGCACCACAATTGCCACAGAAAAACATGCATGTGAGAAAACACTTCAATCTGAAAAACTGCCCTGAGGTAGCAGAAAAGGAAGAAATAGTTTATCACGAATACTATTTGTACCTCATAAATAAAGCACTCTGGTACCTTTGGTATTTTAATAATAATAAAACTGACTATGACTGAGTTCAGGTACCCTGCCATGTGGGCATGACATCCCTTGGGTTTGGTATTAGCAGGCTAAGGAGTAACAGCTCAACCATCACTGTAGTGAGTGCATTGTGCTTTTTCTGGGTGGTTTGTCTGGCACTCGTAAGTTATGTGATTCATTGCCATATCCCATATTTTCCGTCCTGGTCTTTCCTTTAAAGCTCTGCGGTGTTGTAGTACTTGGAGTAGCCCATTATTAAACAAGGCTACAACACTCAGAATGTTTTGGTGTATGGAAAGAGAGCGCAGGAGGGGAAACATGATGCCCTGGTGACATGAAGCCATATGGCAATTCCATGAATTATTCAGTTGCGCTATACAGTGCGGAGTGAAACTCTATAGCCATACTGCCACGTCAGCAGCAGCTTGCGTAAGTACCTCGAGGAAAGGAGTCCTCCACAGTAGTGCAGGCAGTCTCTCTGCCGGGAAGCCTGTTCAGGAGGGCGAGGTGTGCCAAAACGTCAGCAGGCTACGCGCAAGAGCCAGAGTGACACAATGAGCTCACCAGCCTCGCCTGAATACATAGTTTGTGGGCATCTTAACCGTGGACAGCTACGGAGCAGCCAATGGGTTAAAGACTTAAAATATGTCGTATTAACGCAATTAAGAATATTATATACGCTTACCGAAGAGCTCTGGAACGCACGAGACTCGCGGAATGGACTTCATTCGAAGTGGACTGTATTATGAAATTGAGTCAAAGTATTGAGTCAATATATTTACATTGTGTCATTTCTTAATCAGTTATAATATTTTTTTAAAAAAATACCACGAGTAAAAACGTGACACTCAAATATATAAATTTATAATGCCAGCAGAGGTGAAAAGGAATCCGATTAATCCACGTTTTTCAGATTATTTTGTGGCAGGACATACGCGTCAGGGGCGGCACGCGCCTGTGTGGTCAGTCGGTCTACTGCTGTTGTGGGGAATTACATCTCTCAAGCTAACAGGTCGCAAAGAATCTGTGGTTTGCTAAATAAATGTATTTTGGCAGTCTCGCTTCGGATTTCACCCTTTCCCCGAAAACAGCCTGCATTCCACCGAGCAGCAGGCCAGGAGGGCAGCCATTTGACATCACAGGGGGGGGGGGGGGATAGGTGCCTGGGGGTGGATGGAGGAATCGCCGTTCACCTCAAAGCAACGACCGGGCGTCACCAACTCGACGATTTCTAAGAGTCATCATTTGAAGAATCTATATTTCCTCTCACTTCTCTCGTGCTCTAAACACACTCGGTTGCATGGGCGTCCGCAGGGGGGGGCAAAGGGGGCACTTGCCCCCCCCCCTGGATCGCTGGTGCAGGCCCAGTCAGGGCTGGCGCTAGGCATGGGCAGTGTGGGCAGCTGGACCTCGCGGCTGTCTAACTAGAATGGGCCCCCCACGAGTCCATCATGCTTTTGAAATGGTGCCATTGTAGTTACAGGTGGGCAACCCCCTCCCTTTGTTTCGCAGATTTGGTGAACTGTGAAAGACACAAGGCGGGGTGGGAGGGTGAGGGGGGAGCCCTCTCCTGGGCCCGGCTGCCATGGGCTGAAATGGCAACATGACACCGCATCCCTTTGAGGTGCTGCAGACTGGGCAGGGCAGGGTTTGTGGCCGTGATTAGCTTTCCCTTTATCTCTTTCTTTTAGCTTAATCGCTGCATCTGCATGATAACAGCATTAGGCAGACACTTGAACTGGGGTGAGGTGTGAAGTGAGCCCTGCCCCTGCGTGAATGAAACGCAGAGCATCCTGCAGGGCTCACAACAAAAAAACAGAGTGACCTCACACAAGGGAAAGGGAGAAGAGCAGAAAACGGAGAGAGAGAGGTGGTTATAGATTTTTTAAAAAAATTATTTAATACTTGTGCTCAATCATGTCGGAGGACGGCGATGAAGTAAAAAGTTTGCCCCCCCCCTGGAAACATTTCTGCGGACGCCCATGCTCGGTTGTATAACTCTACACGAATTCATTTAGAGCGAGTCATGTTCCAAGCTGCGGACAGTTGTTATCTGGCTGATAGCGCGCTTGGCACGAGCGCCTCTTGGGTCTGAGATTGAGACAGGCCCGCGCGCGCGCGAGCACGTGGTAGCCTCGAGGGCACACAGATGGGTCCGGAAGAATGAAGGTCACAGGTCACTGCTAAGTAACTGTGCTGTGATTTCAGCTGGCGAGCCTGCTATGGAGACACATGCCCGAAAGGGAAGACAAACTGGGGGATTAATGAACCACAATTCACTTCCGCTCACTCCGAATCTGGGCTGGTGGATTTTTAGGAGAGGGGGTGGAACTTTGGCTCCCTGGCATTCAGCACATGAACAATTCCCTTGGCCCAGCGAAGACTTGCCCTTGGTTGGTAGTGATAAAGCTGCCGACACCACTCAGGGGTTCAGCCACGTTCACACACATATTGGCCTGTTGGCCGTTGCCTCACTTGGCTACAAAAAGTGATGGCGGAAGAAGTCGATGTTGTGTCAGGGGTGTGCTGGCACTTTTAGTTAAGACTGATTTGCACGTGGCTGGTCCTTTTCTGTAAAGTTATGATTCTACAGAGCTTTAGATCACAGTAAGGTCGCTTCAATGCATAGGAAAGTTATAAATAACATAACTGTGTTCCAGTGTTGGGACCGACAGCTCCTTTGGGTGATGGGTAGTGCTTTAAATGGGCTGGTACTGTCCGGTACGGAGTACCGGCACTTTTCAAGAGAAATGATATGCTTTTAATTGGAGAGTACTGGCACTTCCCAGAAACAAGCAGGTACTCTGCTACAGAGTACCGGCACTTCCCAGAAACAAGCAGGTACTCTGCTACAGAGTACCGGCACTTCCCAGAAACAAGCAGGTACTCTGCTACAGAGTACCGGCACTTCCCAGAAACAAGCAGGTACTCTGCTACAGAGTACCGGCACTTCTATTTTTCCATTTCAAGCACTGGTGATGGGTCTAGCCTGCAGCTTTGCATGGGCTTTGTAATGCATACGTGATTGGCTTTGCATCCTTTTCTGTATTATCCTTATACCACAGAAACTGACAAACAAGCACTGGCAGTGGTAATACGTTTGACTTTGAGCAGTGTAGACGTTTTACCACACAACTAGCAGGCACAGGTGCCACATATTCAGCACCAGGACAACCATCCCTCACACACAGCCCAGGCTGCAGTAATGCAACCTTCCATCAACCAGGGCCACCTTTTGGCACAGGCGAGCTGGGCCCAGGCCACCTAGATTTAGAAGGGTGCAATTGGAGGTGACTTAGACAGATACCTTTAATAATGTTTTTTCCCAGGCCATGCTTAACAGGTACAGTATTCAGTGCAAATTTCACTCATACAAAGGCAACAGGGAGAGTGCACACAGCAACAGTACGAAGCTTCCCAAGCACTCCGAACATGTATATTACATGTGAAGCAGTAAAGTAAGCGTCCACCACATGCACAAAACCAAATTAACACAGTCAGAAGCAGTGCAGCTACCCTCTAACACACACCAAACTGCTACAACAAGGCTATTGTACTTGCATTTATATAGGGCGTTTATATAGGGCTTTCTGCCCTTGACAAGGTGTCAAAGCACATTAGCGGCTGGGTAGCAAGCTTCACCATGAGGCGTGCCTAGTTGGAAGAGTACTACATTTCAACCACTCCTGGGTGGAGTTCGCGGAGTTCCGCTATGTGGAACTCAGTGAAGTGACCCAAAAACTCCACTGCGCTACGTAGAGTTCCGCAAGTGACAGAGTGTGTTAGGTGGCGCCTTTCGCGCTGATTTTTAGCGCCGGGTGTTTGTCCCATGCTGTAAAATCAGCACAAATAGCACCACGACCAGCGCAAGAGGGCACTTCTTTCTGCTGCTCGAATAGAAGTTCTACTCGAGCGGCAGCTTACCCAACGCGAACAGGTTTCTCAACACAAGCGGAAGTGACCATCCACGATCGCCTGCGTTGAAAAATCTTACTGGGAGGTGGTCTACCGTTGGATTTTCCTCGCTCACACGAGCACAGGATAAACTCCACTCCTTTTGAAACTCTGCGAGCTTCGCGGAGTACGGAAAACTCTTCAAACTCCGTGAAAGAAGTGGAGTTCACCTCGAGGATTACTACAATGAACACTGTGTGGTTAGCCAAAAGGATTCTTTTATCACGTCTTAGATGCCCATGCCTATGCATGTAACAGCGGAAGTCAAGTTTGAGATCAAATGTTAGCATCTTACATCAATTTGATTGTAGCAAATTACTAAATGGGGCAACAGACTGTACCCAGGATTGGTAAATGGGTAGTCCACAGCACGTTTTTAATGCATGGCCTTTGCGAATACTGCATTCTTCCATTTCACAAAGAGGACATACACTCACAAAGCATTTGCCTTAAGTGCCAGGGATTACTATGGAAGTGTGTACTTTTTGAGGCAAAAAATATTTTTGCTTTTAGCAGATTTTTTTTTTTTTTTACAAATAGATAAGGCAAAGCCAATTTGAGTTTGCTACAGGACTTAATTTGTGAAAAAATAAGTGCCAGGGGCCTTGTCAGGAGGCTTTTTCAGCATGTACCACTCATTGCCCCTGCCAGCGCGGTCAATGACAGTAGCAACACAACTATTACGCATTAAACTCCTCCAAATGTGACAATTCAGACTATTCCAGGCCCCCAAAGTTTTAACAATGGATGGGAAGGTACGCATTAGTCATTTTTAAGGTATACTGAATTGTCAAACAACTGTTTTTGTCTCTAACTTAGACAAACAGTGCCACCATGTGGCAGACTATTATAAGTGCTGGTGTTGACAATTAAGTACTGGTGCCGAGTACGAGAAACCACCAGTTAAAATTAAGCAAAGGGTTTGGCTTTGTCAATGCCTGTTTTCTTATGTCAAGGTTTTTGGAAAACCTTATTGTTGTGGATGCTTCTGTGACCTCTTGAATCAAAATAAAATAACAGTAGCAATAGCAAAAATATAGATTTTGGTCTCAAAAAGACTGCCTTGCTATAGAGGCCCCTGGCACTAAAGGGAACTAGTGTGTGTGTGTGTGTGTGTGTGTGTGTGGATGTGATCCTTGTGAAAGGACAGAATGCCATTGCTCACAGTGAACTTAGACATCGGCTGAAGTGGGCTGACCCACTGCCTCATGCTGTAGTGGGTGGAAGAAATATGTGAATGACAATACCAGCCCTATGAATGAAGAGCACTGGCTGAAAGTCCCTGAAAGTAAGTAGAAAATAAAGGAGTTTAGTAAATTCAAAAGGTCTTGGGTAAAGCCAGGCCTAAAAAGGGTTCTTGTTCTTTGTAGATCGGGAGGGAGGGTAACACTTTAAATAATATATTTGTACATTATTCTAGCTTACTTAACTCTCCCAATACACTAAATATTACCATTTCAGCCATGTAGTGGTTCTCACTCTATCAATCTTTTGTGATAGCCTGAAACTTTCTACAACCCCGCATCCACCTGTTAGAATCCCCCTTATTAGGCCTACGTCCTCTCTTTTTTCCCTTTTCACCATTCTTCTTGTTGATCCTAGCCCCTCATTTGGCTTATTTCACTATCTATACACTGATAACATCCAACTACTTTTCTCATTAATTTACTTCTTGAAATAAATCTCTGGGGTGTTTTACTGTTATACACCATTGGATAGCACCAAGGCTCTTCATGCTCAACTACCCAAAAACGGAGGACTTGCAGTCTGATTCTTAATCCACCCTGATGCCCTTACCTACCCGCACACATCTCCAATCTGACTTTCTAACCTCTGCCAGAAACGTTGGCCTTCTATTCAACCTATAATGCACCTGGACGTCTTCATCACTTCTACAGCTCTTCACCCAGTCTTGAACATATGTGAGATCAGTCATTTGTTCTATTTCACACAGCTAAAGCATTATTCAATGTGCTGGTACTTCGGAAACTAGAAGTTTGCAATAGATTAATAGTGAGTCCCCCCAGAACTCCTCCTTTCCACTGGACATCAGTCTCATCTTTGAGACTAGACTCCTGTACAATTTCCCAAAACACATGCCCCCCCTAAACTTATCACCATCAAGTTAACTAGCTATCTGCCATCTGGGCCATCTACAAACCGTTATTAGTGGTATTCAAATCTGTACCCCAATCATTCCAGTCACCGTACTACTGTCAGTGCATACTACATTCCCACCAGCAAACTAAGCTTAGCTAATCAAAATGTCCTAACTCCAAGTAAACAAACATGTGATGCATCAAGAGTCTGACCATTCCACTTCCTATGACTCCTCCACCAGAATACACTTTCCCCAAACTTCTGCGCTTGCAACTCACTTCTGGAATTTTGAGGAGTCACCTCCTGCTATTCAGAGAAAAGAGTAATCAGTAAGGTATTCTGCATTTCCCCACTGTAACATATGTATACTGTTGATCGTATTTCACTGTAGACATATATGTGGTCATTTGGATGTTGTGGCTGCTCATCAATATATATATATTAGCATTTTGTTACATACTCATACTACCACTCACATTGTGGTTTATGTCAACAATATCCCATCCCATATGTAGCATCAATGTTCTTAGGTATAGCATTTCTCTTTGAAATGCTATAACCATCAAACAAACAAATAAATACCTGTAAAAGAAACGCAGGAGATGAACACACCGGCATGATCATACGGTATTAGAAAAGGACTCATTTTTTATCAAGGGCTCAATACAGGGGTGGGGGAATCATATCGCCCGACGCCCGAACCATGTTGTTTATATTGACGGGCAAGAAGATTTATTGTCTATTTATGTCCGACGGACATGTAGACATTAATCACGTTTTAATCACGTTAAAACAACAGGCTGTGGGCACTCTGGGGCTCACAGCCAATCCGAAGCTTGCAGAGAGCCTTTGGCGGCATCTGATTGGCTAGCAGCCCATGACTGGGCTCTGGCCAGTGATTGGCTGGGGGAGTGAAACGTCACTCAGCCTCTGCAAGCAGTAGTCCGTGGCCGCCACGAGGCTTGCAATAAGCATTCAGGTAAAATAAGCAGTTTTGCCCGCTTGAATTGTGTGATATTGTGACGGAGGTGCTGCGATTTTCTTTTATTTATATTTTTAGCAACAGTGCGTGGGTAGATTAATTAGTACAAAAGCCTAGGCCTGGCCCGCCTCGGCGCCTCAGATGAGGACGTCAAAAAAGCATATCGCAAGCAGGCGCGCTGCGCTACCACCGCTTCATGGGGGAAACACCCATTACAACGAATTCAGATTCACGCGCTGCCATCGCAACGCGGGTTTAACATCGCGGGTCCGGAGCCTTCATACCGCAGATGGAAACAGATCTGCAGATTAATGCTTTCGAAAAGAGACATCCGTTGGTGACTTGCAATTTATAACTTAAAGTCCTAATATAGAATAGTGAACTATTAACTTTCAGCCCAGAACTGCATAAACACACCGACAAATATACATTACAAAATTGATTAATGTTGCAAAGAGGGTACATTTGGCAAAAAAACGATTCTTACTATTAAAGGAAGCTCCCAACTTTGCTGTTTCTTTTTCGACTCTGCGTTTGTGCTTCTCCACACCAAGCACTCTTAAACTACTGCCTACCAGTATAGGTGACATGTGACTCCTACACTTTCACTCCTTTGGCTTATGGGCAAAAAAACATTGTCGCACACGGCGCAGCCAGCACTAAAAGCTTTCGAAGCACCTGCTGCACCGTTTCTTTCCGCCGGCAATTACCAGGCCTCACAGAAATGTGTAGGAAACTTGTGTGATGAATTACAATCCTGGAAAGAGATCCTGTTTTGTATAGTTGAGGTTGTGACCTCGGTGAAGTTAGTGCAGAGGGTTAATATGCCTGCTGCAAAGAACATGTACGAAGTCGATTACAGAGTGCATAGGATGGAAACAGATCTGCAGATTAATGCTTTCAAAAGAGACATCCGTTGGTGACTTGCAATTTATAACTTAAAGTCCTAATATAGAATAGTGAACTATTAACTTTCAGCCCAGAACTGCGTAAACACACCGACAAATATACATTACAAAATTGATTAATGTTGCAAAGAGGGTACATTTGGCGAAAAGATCCGTGTTTTGTATAGTTGAGGTTGTGACCTCGGTGAAGTTAGTGCAGAGGGTTAATATGCCTGCTGCAAAGAACATGTACGAAGTCGATTACAGAGTGCATAGGATAGGAACAGATCTGCAGATTAATGCTTTCAAAAGAGACATCCGTTGGTGACTTGCAATTTATAACTTAAAGTCCTAATATAGAATAGTGAGCTATTAACTTTCAGCCCATAACTGCGTAAACACACCGACAAATATACATTACACAATTCATTAATGTTGCAAAGAGGGTACATTTGGCGAAAAAACGATTCTTATTATTAAAGGAAGCTCCCAACTTTGCTGTTTCTTTTTCAATACAACTTACCGATTCGCAAGGAACGTAGGGCTCACGTCTGGCCAGCTGCAAAAGTGAGGGGGAAATGGCAGGAGGCACGCTGGCTGACACCTTTTATATCCCACCCATACGTTTTTACAAGGGTGACGGTAAATTAGTACATTACGTATGGTTTGAAATGTACGTATTTTGTAGGAATAAATACACAGCCAAGGTTGACGGTAAATTAGTACATTACGTATGGTTTGAAATGTACGTATTTTGTGGGAATAAATACACAGCCAAAAAAAATGGAAAAAAGGGGGAATAGAAATAAAAGAATTGCCGTCAGGGTTAAGGGGAGGGGGCGCAGGGGGGCAGGGACGCGATAATATCGCTTGACAAGCTTTCCTTTAGCCTTATTATTGCACAGCATTCAATGGTTTACTGATTTTAATAAAGCAAAAATATATCAATGTTTCTCTGTCAGCCGGAGCCCTTAGGTTTGATGTGGAAAGGGGGTAGGTGGGACAAGTGGATTTTACAGGACATGTAGAGCTCAGTGGCATTTTGTCCCTTGGACACCTAGATTATTTGGAAAATTCCACACCCCTGCTCAATAGGAGAATCTTAATCACTAGCTCCTATATTGTTCTCTGGTGGATTCCTTCCTAGGGACACACAATCCAATCTTGTTTTCAGAGGTGGCAAGATGTAAATCAGGTTCCCAAGTTCTACAGCAAACAAATGATGGACAGAATGTTGACAATGCAAACATTCTCCCCAGGTCAAAAGATCTTGGTTAAATCCATCGTTCTTTAGCCCATTATGCCACTATGTCCATCAATTGTGTGTCTTTTGCTTTCTCGCCGTATTTGCGCTGGGTATGCCTAGACATATGTCCCGGGCTAACTGTGCCACTGGATTCAAGCTAACCTGGCTGATGAGGGGTGAAACCCTGAAACCAGTCCTAGGAGGCTTGTTTCCGGTCCAGAGAGGACCTGGCTTGGCAGTTCGAGCTGGACTGTTCCCATGAGGCACAGGGTCAAGACTGATTTGCATATGGCCAGGTCTAAACTGGGGTGGCATGGTGAGCAAAAGAATGATGGATTTAACCCAAATCTCTTGACTGGGGGAGAATGTTTTGATATGTTCTGCATTCTGTCCATCAATTGTGTGTCTTTTGCTTTCTCGCCGTAAGTGCGCTGGGTATGCCTAGACGTAGGTCCCGGGCTCACTGTGCTACTGGATTCAAGCTATCCTGGCTGAAGAGGGGTGAAACCCCGAAACCGGTCCTACTATGCTTGTTTCCGGTCCAGAGAGGACCTGGCTTGGCAGTTCGGGCTGGATTGTTCCCATGAGGCACAGGGTCAAGACTGATTTGCATATGGCCAGGTCTAAACTGGGGTGGCATGGTGAGCAAAAGAATGATGGATTTAACCCAGATCTCTTGACTGGGGGAGAATGTTTTGATTTGTTCTGCATTCTGTCCATCAATTGTGTGTCTTTTGCTTTAGGTTCTCAAGTTCAGCATTGGTTAGGAATGGCGAAGAAGTAGACCCTGTTACTAGATGAGAAGCCGAATATCAAGATGTACAAGAACATTGTTTTTCAAATGTAGAAATAATTCTGCAAAGTAGAAAGTAAAACAGCAAATCAAAGCCAGTAAAAATGCACGGATTGCTGGAATATGCTGAAGTCTTAGAAAGAAGGTCAGATGAGGAGAACTGGATGAAAGACAAACAAACGCCTCTATCTAGTGTAAGAAAGCAGCATCCCTGCTGAGCATTTCCTCGCTACCAGACAAAATAGAGGCTCAGACAAAAAATACATCTGGGAAACCCTGTGTCAGAAATAGTCACAATTATCTTCCGATTGATCTCTCATGGTGATCATGCTGAGAACATCTGACAGTTTCTGCCTCCACATTTTTCTTTCCTCCTAGATAGGACGTCACAAGGGGACTGTTGCTTTCAAGCAACCATTCCCTTAGTTATGGGGTCACCTGGCAAAACGTATGAGACCATGCTCCTCACTACGGTTTCACTCAAAACACATACATTGTTTTGGCTGTCATGCTATGTGCAATTCACACCTCTGCACGGCAAGGAAAGATAAGATGCTCAAAAATATGGCCTCCTGTTTCGGTGTAGGCATGTGGGCCAAATGGTGAAGAAAGGATCATAGCCTGTCAGTTTTATGGAGAGAACAGTGCTCTGCAGCCACACAAAGGGGAGTTTGTTTTGACTTCAATTTCAGGCGTTGGAATATAGTAAAGGGGAGCTGTTCAGTAGGTTGGAGTCCAATGCCTACAATACTAGAGAACTGAAACTGAACAGAAATTTGGTTGTTTTTCCCTTGGAGCTTCTCTGACAGATCAAATGAAAAGCTGAGAGTTATTGAAGAATATGTGCCTTTATTAAGACAAAAGGAACCACCAGCCAGACATAACCAGTATTACATGGAGGTTAAAATTGTTTGCCAAGATGATTCCTCCCGAATTGTCCATCTAGTCAATATGTATGTACTCCCTACAAATAAAGAAAGGTCTACAAATCAAGAAAGATATGCTACAATGTAGAATCTTTGTAAATACTCAAGGAGTGAGTTTGAGGCCAAAAGTGCAGCCACTTTTACTGGTACTGTGGATATTCTGAAGTGAATTTCAGATTCTTCCAATATTCTTCCTTGATTCAAGCATCTTGGAAAAAAACAAAGAGGCTATCCAGTGTCAAAGCTTAAAAGACGGGTGCCCAACTAACACTGTGGAGGGTTACAATAGGTAGAACTGGTTTAGAGCGTAACCATACAAGATTGGGTTGATGCTCCCTGTTATGTGGAAGACAAACACATACCCAGAATAAAAGCCTTTCCTTTTTACATTACTCGGGAATAATTTGATTGTTTGCTAAGGAAGATGTTTACTAACATCCTAGAGACGTTCTTGGCAATGATCTAAGTGCTTCTCAATCAATCAACAAGTTAAGAGCGTTGCTTATCACCCATAAGGGTATCCAGGTGCAGGTGGGGGCTGCTGCTGGGAGCTGTCAGTCGAACATCCAGGTTTTTAGGCAGTCTCTGAACTTCTGTAGGGTGAGTGCAATCCGGAGGTGGAGTAACAGGCCATTCCAGGTCTTGGTGGCCAGGTAGGAGAAGGTGCAGCCGCCGCTTCTACTTTTATGGAAGCAGGGCATGAGGGAGAGGGAGGTTGGAGTGTAGTTGTCTGCCAGGTTGGTGGAAGTTCAGTCTGTGGTTATGTAGGCTGGTCTTTTGCTGTGCAGGGCCTTGTAGGCATGGGTCAGTAGTTTGAACTGGCACCTTTTTTGGACGGGGAGCCAGTGGAGCACTCTGAAGTGGGGGGGGGGGGGGGTGCTCTTCTCTGGAGGTCAAGGAAGAGCCTGGCTGCAGTGTACTGGATGGTTTACAGTCTGCTCAGTAGTTGTGAGGTGATGCCCACGTAGAGGGAGTTTCCATAGACCAGGCGGCTGGTGATGAGGGCCTGGGTGACGGCGCGTCTGGTGTTGATGGGGAGCCATTTGAATATTTTCCCGAGCAAGCGGAGGGTGAGGAAGCAAGCTGAGGAGACAGCGTTTATCTATTTCTTAATAGTGAGCCTGCTGTCGAGTATGATGCCAAGGTTAATGGCATGGTATGTGGGAGTGGGCGAGGAGCCCAGTTCCGCTGGCCACCAGGAGTCGTCCCATGGAGAGGTGCTGCTCCCGAAGAAAAGTACCTCCTTTTTGTCAGTGTTGAGCTTGAGGCATTTGTTTTGCATTCAGATAGCTACAGTGGTCATACACCTGTGGAAACTGGTTTTGTTGTTAGTGGGGTTTGAGGATAGGGAGAGGATGAGCTGAGTGTTGTCAGCGTATGATATGATGTTCAGAGAGGTAGAGGAGGATCAGGGCTGTGGTCGCTCCATGGTCTAGGAGAGATCGGATGTTATCTGTGGCTGCAATCAGGGCGGCTTCTGTACTGTGATTAGCACGGAATCCAGATTGGGATGGATCCAGGAGGTTGTTGATCTCTAGGTGGTTGGAGAGTTGGCTATTTATTGCTTTCTCCAGGCCTTTAGCCAGAAATGGGAGCAGGGAGATGGGCCGGTAGTTCTTGAGTTCTTCTGGGTCAGCTGTAGTTTTTATAAACAGAGGTTTCACTTCTGCATGTTTCCATCCTTCTGGGAAGCAGGCAGAGGTGATGGATGAGTTGAGGATGGTGGTGAAGTCCTTACTGATGGAGATGCCCCCAGGTTCAACATGTGATGGGAGCAGGTGTCTCTATGTACTCCAGAGTGGATGGAGCTCATGATGGTAGTGGTGATTTGCATGGTTAGTTGATTCCACATAGTGATTATAGATTTTGAGGTGAAGTCGATGTTGTTGAGGAGTTCGTCGAAGATGTCGGTTTGTTGTGGGTCGAAGTGTTCGTAAATCGTGGCAATTTTGTTGTAGAAGAAGTCTGGGAGAAGTTCTCAAGGCTCGATGATATTTTTTTGTGAGCAAGGATGTTAGAATTTGATCATTCTCCTGTTTAGTTCTAATACAGGCTCCTTGTTGTAGAGAATAAGAGGACACCGTGAGAAATGAGCCAGTATAAGTTATTTTTGAGATATTGTCTTGAGATGCAGTAGAGTTACCAGTAGAGGGGTTTTGTTTAGGATGAGTGCTACACCTGTTATTTACATTCTGATTTAAGTTCCGACACGTGCCTTACATCAAATACTTGAAATGGGTGATAAAAGGGAAGCCTTAATGCTGTGTAATGAAACACGCTCCGTTATGTAGCTGTTACCACACCGATTTTACACTGCAGTGCTTTGTATGGTGAAGGAGAAAATCATTTTGCTGTCAAAAGACAGATCTATAACCTTGTCCAGAATATCAGAACATAAGTAAAAAGAACGCAGTCTAATGTGACTTTGTGGTTTCAGGTCATATTAACTTCTTATTTTTTTTCAATTGCATTATTTTCACAATATTTTGCTTGAATTGATGTTTGTTATTTTTTTATAATGTTTTATCATTTTGTTTCTATATTATTGGGTTAGTTCTATCTAAAACGTTGTATTTTTTTAGGTTTTGTCTTTTTCCTACAAGTATTCCCTTTAATCTGATTTCATGTCAATATGCTTTTCCTTTGTTTCGGAGAGCTACAAAGAATTATGTAAAAGTCTCTATCCATTCCAGGATCTTTGCACTTGCATCTCTGCGCGCTCTATACTCGCATCTTTCCCACCTCCCTTCGTACTACCATCATAATCAATCATCTGCTTCTTTTGTCTTCTGCCCTTGCATGGATTTTTAATTTTTTAAATTTGAAAATAAGAAAATCTGAGATATACAACCAAAGTGCAAAAAGAAAAAGAAAACAGCAGCAATACCAAAAGGGAACACAGAAATGACCACTGACATACAGTTTATCAGCACAGGTAGCATATTTGCAAAACGTCACCTACTAAAAATAATGTGAGCCCACCAATGACATCCGCAGTCATTCCTCCAAACCCAGTCTTGTTTCCTTTATATAGTTGTGGTGTCTGACCACAATTCTTTCTTAGGGCATCCATTATGCCACGCCCCATAGTCAATTGGAGCGCTTCCTTATAGCTTGTAGTAAATCCGTCAAGTGCTGTCAAACGGAAACTTTGGGGGGGGGGGGGGGCAAATGTCTCTGGGTCTAGATGACGGAGGCAACATGGCAGCATACAACTCAAAATGTTCATCATAATATATAAGGGATTGAATCCAGTCCTTATACTTTGGGGGCCGCCCTCTGCCCCAGCAGCTTGCCACTAACCTCTGTGCCTGCTGCAGTGGGAGTACAGTGTATCAGCAGTAGGATACCGGGACGTCCCATACCCACCACAACTCTGGGGTCTATAGGCATCTGGTACCCATGTTGGAGAGTGCACTCGGTACCACGTCCCAATACCCATGTACAGCAGGACAAGATGAAGCCAAGTGCAAGTAATCAGCCCTCAGCCGGCGACCCCTAGCACAGTTAGTATCCTCCCTGAGGCCCTGCTCATGAAGAGACACCGCAGTGTGATATGCACACTGAAGGAGTTTATAGTGTATGATTTGAAATCTACTACTTGGGAATATCATACCTGCCTGGGCCCAGCCACAGTTCCACATTTCTTCTGAGATCTCGAGTCCCATCTCCCCCTCCCATTTAGTTTGTGCAAATTGCGATGTGGCTGGCACATCTTCTGAAGCTGCCCGTTATACTTTAGTGATTACTTGTGTTGTCGAGGTGGCCTTAAGTAGCATGTCCAGCGCCCTGCAAGGCACTGGTTCTGGGGGAAACCCGGCCCTAGCACCCCCAGCGCATATTTTAGTTAGTAGTATAGAAAGTATCCCAGGGTGTGTGCCGCATGGCATCAGCAAAGGCATTAAGGCCTACAAACTCCTTATTGACGTATAAGTCCCGACTAGTTTACTAGGCCCTTGTCACAAAACTAAGATAGCACCTTTGGTTGAGGTGTGGCTGGGATTCAAAGGTGCTGCGGGAGCAAGGGAAGATCTTGCATGGATAGTTAATTGTATTTTTAAGTATCTGCTCTGCCATTTCACGTAGGGTCTCTCACTCGCTGGCAGTCATGTTACACGCATGCAGTCTTCCTACAGTGTTTCGCATGGGATACACTCAATTCTCTAATTGATAGCAAATTTCTTCTTATTTGTCTAGAATGACTCACTCGAGGCATTGAGGAAGAACTCTAATCACATAGACCTTCTACTGTGTTGTACACCAGCAAGGCCAACTATTGTCTAGAGAATATGACTTGCACTAATAAGCCACAGCAAGAGATAGATGCAGATTTATATTACAGGTCAATTGCTATTTTTAGTGCAGCACGAACAGTAGTCTTACTTTAATATCTTCTGCAATTATATTCAATGTTTGTATTCATTGTTGCAGCCTAAAAGTAAAAAACTGCTTTTAATGAAGGCCAAAAAAAGTTGCACTAAAAAAAATGTGCTACACAAATAGCCACATGCCTTGTAGCTGCTGTGGTGGCCTAAGGTGTCTGTTTATCTGAATTTCCTGAAGAGATGCTGGTTTGCTTTGCACCAGGACAGAAGATACATTTCTCAGCTACATCAGGAGGCAAGTAGTTCCTTTACCTTGTCCAAATTAACCGGCTTTTGAAAATGTAAGCATGCCAATACAGATGATTTATTCTTTGTCAAAGGGATAAAAAAGTCAAATTCTGGTAAGGTTCTTTCCGTTGGCTTCTCAAACTGTCGCCCTTTGTCTAGGGCAGGTGAAGGATGAAAGCTATGCTTGTCTCTTCTCCATATGCTTCAGTGGCTACTCCTAACTAGGATGGTAAGTTCTTTAATCTTCTGCCATTTTATTATTGGCATCTAAAGATTTAGAGACACTAAAAGGGAGAGACTTTAGATTGGAACCAGTGTTTAATATATTACAATATTTGTTGAAACCAAAGTGACTAGATACTCGACCAATCAAAAAACGTGGGGCTGGACAAACCATCTAAATGGGGTAATCAGTCAATCAATCAAAAATGTAGAAAGTGCAACAGGTACTCATAAGAGTGTCCCGACGCCAAGTAAATTGCAACAATTTACCCCATCCACCAAGAAAAGTCTTCAAAGGGCCTAATTGAACAGCCAGTTTTCATAGCTTTCATAAAGAGATATCCCCCCCTGATCTTGCAGCAATGGAGCGGGAGTTGGTTCCATACTTGAGCAGCAAGATAGGAGAATGACGGCCCTTTCCACTTTTTTAAATCTGATCCTTGGTACCGATAGTAAGTTGGCTCAGACCAATGGAGGGCTCTACGCAGATGATAATGCTGTAGCCTCTTAGAAAGATAGAAGTGCCATAGAAAGCTCTTTGAGACTAGATCAGTGACAAAAAATGATTTCTCTCTTCAACAGGTAGCAAACGGAGCTCCTTCAGATAGGGAGCAATTGACAGATGCCTAGAAACTTTTAAGAGTAGTCTAGCTGCTGCGTTCTGAACAATCCACAATCTCTTGAGCAGATACGCAGGCAGACGAAGGTGCAGGATATAAACAATCTGTGCGTGACGTAATTACCGCATGGATTACTGTCCTTTGTATCTGGAAAAGGAGCAGTCTCAAAAACCGTTTTAATGATCTTAAGGCAAAGCACGACCCGACTACAGTAGAGATCTGCGAGCAGTTGGAGAGGTTAGACTCAAACCTAACCTCTAGATTCTGTGCAAGAGTGTTAGAGGGAGGATGGGGGGGTAGAGGAATGGGGGTTGGTTTACTCTGGCCAGCATCCCTGGTTCCAACTCGGCGTGGCGAGACCCAAATAGCAGGATTTCTGTTTTTCCAATGTTACACTGAAGATTGATGGCGCTCGTCCACTTAAAACAGCTGCCAAACAGTTCTTAAGGGACTCCAGGGTATCCTTGTGCACTGAAAGAAGGAAATGAGTATCATCTGCATAAGATGTAATATGGACTATAAGACTTCAAAACAATAGTGAGACTGATGGAAGATGTTCTTGATATCACCAGGAGACCAACCATAGTAGGTTGTGGACTTCATAGAGGGTGTTTAATAGAAATCTTTTGTTTATTGGGGTAAAATGTAGGGACTTCGAGCTGTGGTGTTGGGGTCCTGGCTAGTTTTGTATTTTGGTCAGTGAGACTGAGGGGTATGAGCCATAAATTTCCTGACAATCATCACAGTGCACACAACTAAAAACATGATGCGAAGAAATGGACAACAGAATTGGAGGTGTTACAGGTGTTCCTGTATGGAAAATCTATATATGAAAAGAAAACAACAGTCTTGAAGCTTTTCAAGTCTATCCATACACTGAAGTATTTTGTGTGTTGCACAATAAGAGCTCTAAAAACGTTCTGCCACTGAAACTCTATTTGAATTTTGGTGGAGGAAGGCAGTAGCCTCTCTCTGCCAAAGTACTGCCACCCACAGGTCAAAATGTCAATTCAATGGTGGTGCTGAAAGTAGGCACTGATCCATTCAGAAGGCAGCATGACCATCTCAGAATTGAGAGAAGTCCACCAACCTTCCCTCTATCTCCTGCCTCCTCCAAGTTCAAGAAATCCCTGAGGATTGCACTTTTGTTAGGAGTAGGACTATCACCACAGGGAAGGAAATCCTAATGCTTACCGCTGGGAAACAAGAATAGAATTTAAAAAAATCAAAGAAGAAAAGGGTAAAAGGGTAAAATGTCCAATGTCCTTCTACCAGAGCTTTTTCTAGTTATCATGCAGATGAAATAATACATGCATTTCTTCTGTTGCGCTACAGTGTAATGCTCAAACTTTGCTATTCACTCCTTCTGACTGTCAGTACTTCTTATTCAAAAGAGGATATGGAATGTAATTCTTCACAGGTGTTAATTGTTAACAACTTCGACCAGAGTGGACAGCTCATCCTCGATTGCCACAAAAAAATAAAATCTCACCCAGTTCACTTTGTCATCTACTATTAGACTATTGCAATGTTTTTTACGTGGCCTAAAATACTGCTTCAAACTTTGAGTTAAAAGTCACGAGACGTTAACTTATTTTGGGGCTAACATTTGAGAAACAAGGTCGTACATGATGTGTTACACAACTAATAAATCAATTCTCTAATTGGTAGTTGGGTTATGGTGGTTGGGTTCTTTTCTGGGTTTTCCTGGAATCTGCAGCACTGGAGACACAGTGTTGGGGCACCTTTGGGTAGCAGTGTGATTTATGCATTGTAAAATTAATCAATGAACAAATGCTCACATCTACAGACACATACACCAGGACTAACCATCCAGTAACTTGCAGGTTACACATATGTCCCTGCAGCAAACACTTACATTCCTGGGCTAACTCGGAGGGGTTGTCCTTGGCAGATGTACTATCTTGACCAATGTCTACTCCTTGCCGCAGCCACCTGCAGTAACTGTTGTAAATTACAGGAACCATCAGGCTGTGGGAAAGAATGGTGGGGAACATCCTGAACAACGACTCTGGAACGAGTCCCGGAGTTACGCAAGCCAAACAACGACTTGCCCGAACAACGACTTAGCCTTAACCACGCATGTGAGTCGTTAAGGCTAAGTGGGTCTAGTGTTCGGGATGGGCGGAGTTGAGCATCGAGCAGGAACAGGACAGGTAAGAGGGGTTTGTGTTAGTTTTTTGGGGGTGGGAGGGGTACGTGTTAGTTTTTAAGGGGTGTGGGGCTTCGTGTTAGTTTTCAGGGGGTGGGAGGGGTTTGTGTTAGTTTTTAGGGGGTGGGGGTTTGTGTTAGTTGTCAGGGGGTGGGAGGGGTTCATGTTAGTTTTTAGGGGGTGGGGGTGTTTGTGTTAGTTGTTAGGTGGTGGGAGGGGGATGTGTTCGTTTTTAAGGGATGGGGGGCTTGTGTTCGTTTTTAGGTGGTGGGGGTTCATGTTAGTTTTTAGGGGGCGGGAGGGGTTTGTGTTAGTTTTTAGTGGGTGGGAGGGAGGGGTACGTGTTCGTTTTTAGGGGTGGGAGGGGTTTGTGTTAGTTTTTAGGGGGTGGGGGGATCGTGTTAGTTTTTAGGGGTGGGAGGGGTTCGGGTTAGTTTGTAGGGGGTGGGTGGGGTTTGGGTTAGTTTGTAGGGGGTGGGAAGGGTTTGGGTTAGTTTGTAGGGAGTTGGGTGAGATCCGGGTAGTAGTAGGCATGCATTTTGTTTACCATGCATGCCTTTACCACGAAAACCCGCGGTAAAGTAATGCGTGGTAAAAAAATTGTGGTTAAGGCGCGGTCGTTGTAGAGACCACGTTGTTAGGGTAGTCATTATTGAGAAACCCGTTGTTCCAACATACAACCAAGAATGGTGGTGTGAAGATGGACATCAGCATGCTAGTGCAAGCACAGCCATCTTGAGATCTGTGTTCTGCCTGGCAGCCCCGCTTAACTACCTCTTGAAAACATTGACTAATGGAACCCCAAGGCGGGGCTGGAGATGAGTCAGAAATGGTCTTGTCATCAGATAAACTATCTGGATAATTGCTTCCCAAAGCAACATAAAGGTAAGAGATTTTAAGATTAACCTTATTCCACAGTAGCTCAATGCTCAGCCACTCTTTTTCAACTCAGTGAGTTAACATCCTTATTAAGGGCTACTCACCAACCCTCTAAGTCTTCGATACCTGGGTATTGGTTGCCTGGTTGATGTTTGATAACAGTTCTTATTTTAGCTTTGAAAACAGAATGTGGTCTAAAAATATGTAATACCAGACCTGTTTATTCTTTTAAATCACATGTAATTATCTCTGCACCAGCTGTGTCAATCATCATAAAAATGTTTATTGGAAGTGTGCAGTGAGTACAGGTTCTGCTTCCTACCAGTTAAAGTTAAGGCACCTTGTATGAAGCATGGCTGGATCGTCGACCTGCAACCATGAATGACTTTCTTAAACAGAGGAGCTTTATGTCAAAATGAAAAAAATTATCCAAAGTGTTACTTGCAAATTAAATACAAGAAAATCACAAAAACAACAAAACAGGGCCAGGGATGAAAATCTGGGTTGAGTTATAAGGTTCCTGTCCCCTGTGCTATATAATAATCATTGCTAAACGAGAAACGTAAGAGAGAAGGAAAATAGAAAACATTCTTAATACTGCCCTCACCCACTATGCAGTGGCATGCTTCATCATAGGGTCGGCTGCAAACGTCCAGGTGCAGACCAACACACTGGACGGAACGTTTTGTATATATACAGTGGTGAGGGAGATAAGATAGGAGGTAGAAAAAGTAATTTAGTGATAGGGAAGAATATTCCCTTGAGAAGGGATCTCAAGTGCAGAAAAAAAGATACATTAAAACTGTCTAAGGAGATACCTTTCTATTACCTTTATTCTTGGTTCCCCTTGGCAAGATTAAAAATAAAGTGATTTGGGGATATACAGGAGGGGTAACTACCCCTAGATCCCCACGATGGTTCGTCAGAGGACCCAAGTGGGGTTCAGAGGACGAACGCCAGTCTTTGACTAAAGTTTGACAATAAGACAGCATTCCCACGACGGTCCCGGGTCTAGAAAATTATTCGTAAACTCGGAAAACGTACACCCTACTAGAAAAGTAGAAGTTGCATCAGAAAAGAAATTTACTGATAAAATTCTGAGTGCCACAAAGACCACAGTGTTGGCTAAGACCATTAGCACCAAGGGATCCACACACTGAAGAAGGCCTCGTTGACCCAAGGGGGAAACATGTTGGTACTTGCAGTGGCCTACTGGGCCCCCGTGAGACGGTTTAGGTCATTATCCACTGGTGTCCAGGGATCCATTCTACTTTGGCTCTGCAAACTGGGCCAAATACAACCCTTTATGCACATAACTCTCAGGGCAGCAAGGACAAGCAGTCCGCAGGAAATCTCAGGAAAGTTTTCTGCGGGACAAGAGCTCAGAACTTAACAATGAACTGACAGACACAATAACTTCATGTCCAACTCAGCGATTGTCTTTTTTGTATAAAAATTTACTTTTAATATCAAACCTGAACTCAATAGAACATAATCCAATTAGCAAATACAGTCCACTAGAGAGAGTGGGGTGCTACACATTGTCCCCCTCTTTCCAGTGTTCTCTCTTGCTTGGGCAACTTTATTAGTTATATTTCCCAGTAGACTTTGACAAACGTGAATAATGGACAGGTGCAGATTAAGTTATCCACAGCGCAATCAGTACACTCATTCTTACCCACCTTTGGTGATGTGGGGACAGTCTCAAGCCCTTGCACTTGAGTTAGAATGTTGCAGATTCACTGTTTAGGCTAAAGGTGGAGGACCGCGATAGAGTAGTATGTAGTTGAGGGGGAAGTTGGGTGATACCACATCTTCAATATGAGCAGCCTCCCTTTAGAATAGGCTTACCAGGCTAATGTATCTCAGTGGTTCCTGTCATAGCGATCATGGCATCTTGTGCAGATGCAGCCTTCCACTGGCCGATTGATAAGTCCTATGGCAAGGCAACTAAGCCTCCATCAGGCATATGGTTCAGCAAGTGTGTGTTCTAGGCACTAGCTCTTTAAGTTTTCTTTCAACGGCGTCACAGGTTTTCATGCTGTTGGCGACAGCAGCACCAAAGCACAGCGCGCAGTGGCTGCCAGAAGGGCACATAGATTGTCAAATTCAAGCAGTCTTCTAGGTGAAGTTGTCAATGTAAACCACAGAGAGAGACTAGGAGACCCACCCTCAGCACAAGTAATTCCTGGCTTTGCTCACTCGGGCAGTTTGCTCTCTCTGCATTGTTGGACCATCTCCAGATCCTTTTATGCCTACACATATGGACCTCATTCTGTGGAGCATTTTCCCTTTTGGAAGAGCTCACTCTTAATTTGAACAATTGAGCCCGCAAGTTTGGGACTATTCCTGAATCCTATGACTCGTCAGCCCCCGCCGCCTGAATTGTTGCTTGTTTGACTAGCCGGAGCTTACTCAACCCTTCGGCTTCAGTATTTTGGACCTGTATCCGATTGTCTGGATTGAATCCTTGCACTATTTACGTGATCAATTAGCACTACAGAATTATATGTAATCCAGTGCTAATGATCACCTGTAATTCAAAAAGGTTGAAACGCCATTGACCATTCAGCATATTCCTTGATGTATTTTGGTCCTTAACATGTCCTTCACTGATTGTGTTCTCATTACCAATGTTTAACCAATTTTAAATACTATTGGGCCTTTTCGCTGGTTCTTTGCACTTCTTCAAAAGCACCTAGTGCACACTTTCTTTGGATTACAGCCACATATAAAGGAATAGCACCAATATATCTAATACAATTTGTAATTGTAGCTCTTAAATACAGATCGCCTTTTTCCTAAACAATGGCTTTTGTCTCTTCGCTTCTGCTCTGTCGCAATTTATTTAGCATTGTGTTTGATTGCCTATAAATATTACCTGTTGAGACGTTTTTTACATACAAACTGATAGACAAACACACATCCGCACAGTCTTAAACCACACATTACAAATACATGCCATATATGAACACACAATCAACAGACAGAGAATGTCAGCACAAAGTTCTGGGTTTCACATGACACCTGAACTTTACACAAGAGGGGGTCAACAGGCCACACTCTCACTGACGCATATAATGGGTCTGGGCAACTATAAATAAAAAAAAAAACATGGCAGCCTGCCAGAACTGCTTTACGTGCTCAACCAAGTAAAAGGGCACTACTCCTATGTCCACTATGAGGACACGCTTGGTTCCCCACTCCAGGTCTCAGGACAGCTCCTGTACCTCATGCTATCAGGAACAGGCCTTGGTCCCTGTGCACACACTAGATTATCATGACCCCTGGGCCAATGCAAAAGTCAAGTTCCAAGTTTTACATGTAGTTGGGCACTCATGGCAAGTATACCAAGCAGGTGACATTCCCGTCCCAACACATGCTACTCACTCATTCACTGCATACTCAAGACATATTCAGAAGCAAAAAGAACATACTTTAAGATGAAAAAGTCAAAATATAAGCGGACATTGTAAAAGAGCTAAACTCTGCTGGTGCCAAAAATGTTACAGTCTGTTAAGGCAATTTACCATCCTCTGGTAAGGCGATATCTTTACAAATAGAAAGACTGATGTATTATTTTTGACTGCGCTGCTTTCTGTGGAGACCTCAAAGCACCACTAATTCCTTCCTGTAGTGCCAACTGAACCACAATCTCATACAACAGTACAGTTTAATTGGCAGAGATACATTAGATGCAAACATTTTTCGCTGAAGCTTAAGTTGGGTGATTAAATTGCTTCTCTAAAGGTCCATTTGAAACCAACGAGTCCTGTTACTCTGGAAAGTATATAAGTGACAGTGAATAGCACCAACATGTTCAGCCATCTGCGATATGGTTTATAAGCCTAGGACATCAAAAATTGAAAAGGCCAATAAAATATTCGTAAATATGTTTTTAAATTAATCATTTAATACTGTATATAATAATAGAAGAACTGCTTTTTTCAAAAAGGGTTAAATGTCCTAGAAATTAGACTGTAGTGCATGAATGTTGATTATTATGCAAATTTATGTTTTGGCTGCCCAAGGGGGTTCCCAGGGCTGAGGAAACTGATAGAAACATCAAAAGAGAGCTGAACTAAGCTTAGAAAAGCCAGGAATTAGGCTATTTTCTAAATATCGACTCACTTGAACTGTGGCGTTGATGAGAAGGAAGAGCATTCCACTGCCTGGCATAAGTGATTTCTATGATTATATCAGCATTAGGTATGAAGGCATAACATTGGCATACATGATAAAATACAGAGAAACGAATACAATTCATATGCATAACATACATCATCGTATGACACACTAAATAAAACTCAATGTTATAAAAAGACAGAATGATAGATTGTTGACAACTAAAAAACAATTCATGCAGCCAAAACAGTACAAATAAATGCCTGCAGTTTATTTCCTATGAATCTGTAGGTGGATGCGAATTCAATCAACCTCTCTTTAAGTCCAAAACCAACAGTTTTCCTCTATGCCGTCCTAGGATCAAAGGGTGGCCCAGTAGGAAAGACAAAGCTTCAAGACATGTTCAAGTTGATTTAAATGTTGGGAATCTGGGTTATAATCTGTATGATCCTAGAACATCAGTTTTAATTTGTTTTCTAGGTCAGTCAAATTATTCTTTCTGTAGTAGCGATCTGCTCAGGGCAGCACTAGCCTGATAACTAACTTCGCCCTCATACCCCTGCTCCCTTGCCTCTAACTCATTATTTCAGGTCTCCCTTCTTATGAGCTCTTGGATTTCCTAATATGCTTGGTATATTTGTGTAGGGCTGGGATCACAAATTACCAAGTGTCTTGGCTTTTCATATTCCTGTTGTCAAGCTTGTGCCTACCATTGTGGGCTAATGCAAAAGAAGATCTCCTTGCCTAGGTAAGTACAGGCGGTGTGGCTCCAAGATGAGGGTTTTAATGTACAATGGTGTGTCCCATGGCAGGGACAGATCCTACAACCATCGAATTTAACCAGACGGACTCAGATTTATGTCATTGAATAAATCTGTGAGGTGCTCTGCAGGAGGCCCTGCCATAAACTGTGTCATCAATTGCAGCGTTGTCATGGAGAGGCTCACCTGTGGGGGTTTACGCACACAGATACGGCCGACAGTAAGAACAGGCTGGTGACAGGTAGACCTAATCAGACAGCAACTCGCATGTCCGAGGTTTTATAAGCAGAGCAAGGCACAGCTCTGCTGACAACATCCTCAACCCCTCCCAATTAGGCTTCAGGAAGACCCACAGCACAGAAACTACACTCCTCGTAGCAACTGACCACATCCGCACCCTACTTGACAGAGGAGAGACTGTGGCCCTCATCCTCCTTGACCTCTCAGCGGCCTTTGACACAGTCTCTCACCGCACCCTAGCCCGCAGACTCCACGACACGGGAATCTGGACAGTTTGGATCTTCTCTTTCCTCTCCGGCAGAACGCAACGAGTCAGACTCCCTCCTTTCCGCACAGAACCAACACCAGCCATCTGCGGAGTCCCACAAGGATCCTCCATCAGCCCGACCCTGTTCAACATCTACATGGCCCGCTCGCAGCCATCGTCAGATCACACAGACTAAATATCACATCATACGCAGACAACACCCAACTCATCTTCTCCCTGTCCAACAAACCCGGCATCACCAAACGCAAATTTCAAGATGGAATGGAAGCCGTCGCCAGATGGATGAAGAGCAGCTGCCTTCAAAATTGACCCTCAGATCAACTCCATCATCTCCTCCTGCTACCACACACTCTGCCTATCCGCAAGACCTTCAAGTGGATCTCCCTGAACACAAGAAAACGGTCACACACGCACTCATCAGCAGTAGACTGGACTACGGCAACGCACTACGCCGGGATCAACAAGAACCTCATACGCAAACTCCAGAACGTCCAGAATGCCGCCGCCAGACTAGTCCTCAACCTACCACGCCACATCAGCCAACACCTATGGACCCTGCATTGGCTCTCCGTCGAGAAGAGAATCACCTTTAAGCTTCTCACCCACGCACACAAGGCCCCCCACAACGCCAGGCCTGCCAAACCTGAACCCCTGCCTCGTGTTCCACGCTCCCCAGCGCTCTCTCCGCTCAACCCTCTCTCCGCTCAACCCAGTTTTCCCTTGCAACTGTACCTTGGATCAAGAAAGCAGAACAGGAGGGTGCTCCTTCTCCTTACTTGCGGCCAAGGCATGGGACTCCCTCCCTCTCCACCTCCGACAAACTGCATCGCTCCCCAAATTCCTAAAGGACCTCAAGACCTGGAACTTCGATGGAACTCAGTGATCATGTAGGATCGGCGGAACCCCCCGTGCCCCCTCTCCCTCAGCCCCTTGAGACCCATTCCGGGTGAGTAGATCGCACTATACAAACCTATGATTGATTGATTGATTGCTGACTGGAACCAATGACAATTGCTCTCCAGACCACCAAGGTGAGTGTTACTTCGGCTGTCTGCAACAAGTGAGGAATAGACCTGCTGGTCTGCCCTGAATAAGAGATTGGTCTGCCAAAAGTTGAGGGGTAGTCTGCTGGCTGCGATAGGTTAGAGATAGCTCTGCCGATGAAGGGCTAGCTGGCAAGGGCTAGGTAGCTCTGCTGTCCGTGGATTATGGTAAGATGATCAGCCTATTCTATCTGCCTGTAGACACATACATTTCTGCATCTTCGTGCATTCGCAAGTGGCAGACGCCTTACCTTGCTTCCACTGGAACACTGGCTGTGGCTAGGACTGGACTCAGCATTCCATCAAGTCCATTGGTGGTAACATCTCTGCCAGATTGTGCTGTGTGTGCAAAGAAACACAAATATTGATGATCGTTTCCAGGCAAAATAACTTACACTATTTACTGTGGCTAATTGTTTGTTTGTTTGTAAAAGCTTTTTTTTGAATGGGCATAAACAATCGGAGGGTGAAGGTTGGGAACTAGTACCTGTATTATAACACTAGCAGCGGCCAGACGCTAGGGGAGAATCAACAGATGCCAGATTCCGAGAGCAGGCTGAGGTGGTGCTGAGGGATGCTGAGGTGGTAGTGGTGGTGGTGGTGACTGGTGCGGAGACGATGCTTAGGTGATGCTGAATGATACTCAGGTCTTGCTGAGTGATGATGATGTGGTGGTGTACAAGTGCAAAGGCGATGCTTAGTGATACTGATGTGGTGCTGAGTGATGCTGTGGTAGTGCTGAGTGATGCTGTGGTGGCGCTGAGTGACGCTGTGGTGGCGCTGAGTGATGCTGTGGTGGCGCCGAGTGATGCTGTGGTGGCGCCGAGTGATGCTGTGGTGGCGCTGAGTGATGCTGTGGTGGCGCTGAGTGATGCTGTGGTGGCGCTGAGTGATGCTGTGGTGGCGCTGAGTGATGCTGTGGTGGTGCGGAGTGGGGCTGTGGTAGTGCCGCGTTCGTTACACTGTGCTTAAAAACTGTTATGTAAGGGGAGCTGATTTCCGTGTGAAGCACTATAATGCCCTTGGTTCAAGTTTGCGATATAATTATGCGGGACAGGCAGGCGGGTGTGGCCTAATGTAATGTAATTCGACAATATCAGGTGAAAGCACTAAGCACGGGAGTTGTGTGCGCACGCACTCTAAAAGGAAATTTTAAATTTTAAAAAACAAGCGCGTGCACCTCGCGCGGCAGCAGGGAGAGAGGAGGGGGCCTGTGCCGGTTTCCCTTGCGGGAGCAAGCTGCAAGGCACGATAATTGCTAACATATTGCGCCGGTGCTTGCTCCCGCAAGGGAATCGCCAAACGTGCACGCGTTGCCATTGAAAGCAATGCAACGCGTGCACGTTTTTGCCTGTAAAAGTGACGCGATGGCTAAAGGTCTTTTTCCTATGCAGCGCATGCACGCTGCGTAGACTATTCATGCGCGCTGCGTAGGCAAGACCAAAAAAGGCTAAAAAGCCACTCAATTTATGCGAATTTTGCCTTAATGGCTTAACAACGGGCAACATGAAAAGCGGCAAGATGCATGGTTAGATAATAACTTGTTAAAGGTATTTATGCATTTAGTTTTTAGGTCTCGTAGCGAGATTTATTGGGGTAAAGGTATTTTCTGTAGAGAGACTTCTGTTACCACCCATGCTTTCAACTGGGCAACGTGGATATTTATTTAAAACATTGTGTTCTGATTTGTTTGCAGCGTTTATTATTACCACCCTGTGGCTTTTTTTGACACACCCATGAGACAGCGAGTCTACGGAGTGTCTTGCTCACTGCTGTCTGCACGGGCCAGTTGGCTCTCTGATTGGTTGACAACTACCAAATAAGCTTTGTGATCGGTGGACCTTGTCAACCAATTAGAGAGCCAACTGGCGCGTGCAGGCAGTGTGAGCAAGACACGCTGTAGACTCTATGTCCCAAGGGCGTGTCTTGCTTGTCCAAGACGTATGTTTGAATGCATGTGAGGCCGGCTGCATTAGCAGCCCCCGACCCCCCTTTCAATGTTGATGCGCTAATATCTCTCCCGCTTTGCTTCATATGCCACTGCTAATGTGTGCAGAATGCCTAATTAAACGAAACAAAGCAGCCACCCCGCCCCCGCCGGGCTCTCCCTCCCAGCGTTTGCTGGGAGGAGGAGGAGGGCTGGAGATAAAAGGAAGCCGCCGCCCCATGCTCTGGATTCCACACTCTTCGCACTTTTCCTCAACCCTTTCCGGCGCCATGTGTCAGGATTCTAGGCAGGTAGCGCCTACCAAATCAGGGAGTGAACTACAACTCCCATAAGGCCATTGTAGAGGAGGGGCCTTTAAATCAGCATGTACGGCGCACGCAGGTGTGCGTAATTCTTTTGAAGCCTTCAGCTTCTCTCGCGGCTGCGAGAGTTGTGTTGCTGCCGACCGCTGTCCTTTCGCGTTTGCTCCCCAGTCCTGCGCTGCTTTAGCGCGTCCTTTGTTTCCCATTCCCCGGACCCAGCCGGAGCTGCACTCAGGTTGGGTGAGTGGAAGCGGGAAGTTCCTGGATTCTGTTTCTCTGGTAGAGCGGAATGCGGTGGTGAGGTTAACCACTCATTGCCGTGTCTACCCACTGGTATCGTGACTTTTGTATTGCGCTCTGCTGATGCAGAGCATGAGTGTTCAGGCATAGAGCGGACTGCTGTGGTGAGGATTACCACACATTACCGTATCTATGTTTTAATAGAGCGGAAGTCAGTGGTATAGGATTTTACCACGTCTTACCGTTTCTGGCACTTACATCGTGTGTCATTGCATTGTGGCAACTCTTTATTTCATATGAGCTAACATTTGGATCCTTGGCGATTTAAGGACTAATGATTTATGCACTGTTACCATTGATATCAGCTCTCTATGTTTCCTCTTTGGATTTATGGCAATTGAGAATCATCAGGAAACTTATATCCCTGCTTTGGATTTTAACCCAAGGATTTCCTCACCATTGTTTTTTTTATTGTTTCTTTTGAGCTTTACCTTGAAGTTATCTGTACTAGAGAACATGGTATGTATGTGGTTTGCCTGCAGAAATATACGGATGGTACTTATGTAGCGCCTAGAGGTTCGAAAATTGTAGGGGTGCATTATATTCACTGTTAGTCGGCACCCGCACATAATCAATGCATATTTAGATGTATCGTATACAATGTATTAAGCAAATGTATCAGTTATATTGTAACATAGAAGTGTTAGAAATGCAAAACCACATTGTGAGTATAGTCGGTGAAATGCATAATGATTAGTTTCGTGTTCAATGTAATGTATTAGGCTAACATGTAACCTGATTGAAGTAACTCATGTAGGTCGTTTATTCATGTATGTGAAAGTAAAAGTACTAAGGCTTAGGATGTGATTTAATAGTGTGTTTAACCCGGTAGAGGCCTGAAGGCACATGTATCGTTAGAGAAGAGGCCTGGTATTTTCTTAGGTTAGCTGAATGTGGTAGGCCGCAATGATTCGTTTCGTTAGAAGCTTTAGGCCGCAGTAAATTGCAAAGTTAAAAGATCCGAAGTATTTCTCCATCCCATGATCTCACCGCAGGTGCAAGGGCAGTTGGTTCGTTAGTAGAAAAGGTCTTTGTCTAAGAGTTGAATTATGGAGAAAGCCAGACATGGGAGTGCATTGCAAATGTGCCAATCGCAACTCCTCGGGCCGACGGTGTCTGGGACTCAAGGCCAAGCTGATGGACGATGGAAGATGGACAGCATGGGACGGAAAAGTACTGGAAGAAGACCTGGTCGAGGAGGTGTGCCAGAGGGCGTGGTTCATGTTTTGGGGTTTCTTATTAGGGACAGCGCCCCGAGGGTTGAGCAGTCGAGAGTAGGACAGCTGAGCAGAACAGAGTAGCTCAGAACGGAGAGAAGAGGTGGGCGAGGAGCTAGAAGGAATACTTTAGATCGAACTTCACTAAGTGAAATCTTCTTATGGAGTTTCACTTCTGACACCTTTTCATGATTTCTTGGGTCTCAAGGGAATGCTAAGTAGGGATGTCACCTAGCATAGAGTAGGGACAGAGATGCTTTGGTTTAATGATTCCTAATATCGACATTGGCTTGGTAGTGATCTACCTCATGCTTTTAGAATTTGTACTCTTGTTTATATTTAGACGTATGCGGATTCTTCGTAGAGTAGCATTTGTGTTAGAACCCATTTACCTGTTGTGCCTTGTATTGAGGTGCCTTTATCTGCAGATGTTTATAATAAAATCCCGAGAACACTAGAGATTGGGTCTCGAGTCCTTAATTATGTCGAATTGTGGAAAGTATTCTCTGATAATTGTGTTTGCTCCCTCCACGCTATTGGGCAGGTAAAAGGGTTCAATCGGCCAGAGTGGGTTCTTGGAGATAAACGGTAAACAAGAAAACTGGGCCCCAGCAGTTGGTAGCAGAGACGGATGGTTACTTCCGATAGCGAGGGACGATTAGATTAAGATAAGTGATCCTTGGGACCCATATAAGATACGTGATGGTGAATCATCAGATGGTGAGCAGCAAACGACGGCAGACGGTGAACATTGACGGCGAGTAGCAGTGCGGCAGGAAGCGGCAGTCCTTGGAGTGAGTATGAACCGGATGAGAGATTGTAGGTTGCGGTGTTGATTTGTTGTGTGATGTCTTGCGGAGTTGGAGTGAATGTTGAGTGATTGTGAGATCAGGCTGTGAGCGTGCGCAGCCCGGGAATTGTGGTGTAGAAGACACCCGTGGTAGATTTTGTTGACCACCCAAAGGAGATCGTGAGGTACCATTGATCACCTGGACCGAGATAGGGGGAGCGAATGTGTGAGTGCATGACAACTCGACGCTGGTCGTGGGTTGCTGTATGTGAAGTTGAATACTTGTAACCTATCAGAGGCGATCTGTCTGGTCGGACGGAGACAGACAGTTGCCAACCGAGGTCAACAATTTCGAGAGGCTGTGGACGGACAGCCAGAGAAGTAACTTGTTTGGGACAACGGTTATTTCAGTGTATGAATGGGACGAATGCAGGCGTGAGACGTAAGCGTAAGGAAAGGGAACTGCTGCGAACGAAGGAAGGTGACGTTGGAGAGTGTCACGCTGTGATAGGCCGGTTGGTGTTAGCCGTGCTGTTATTGGAGGGTTTGAGACCAAGAGGTAAAACAGGGAGTGGAATCAAATTTGTTAATCATGAAGTGTTTTAAGGTTTTTCGAGAAATGTGTAGGGTCGACAAACATGTGGTCACTCGGGAGGGAGAAGAGGCTCGTCCTGAGGATACACCAGCACATTATATGGCAAAGAATGTGGGATTGCATACGATAATTTGGCTTGAGAATTGGCATAAAATGACACAAGGTGAAGGGGAATTAGCATTCCCGAGGTATGGCTCGTTCAGGCTAGCAGTGCTGTACCAGTTGAAATCTGTGATGGCAGGGTTATGACCTATGCCAAGGCAACACAGTTCGAAGCCCTACATGCGTGGATTAGAGCAGCGCACGATAGGGATAGAGGAAGGAATCAGGAAAGGGTGAGAAAGTCAATCAGGGCTTACCAGGATGCCAGATAGGACGCAGCGGAGAAAAGGTGGAGAGTGCAGGCGATAGAAGGAGATAGACTGTACCCCTTACTGATCACATCGGAGGGGGTAAAGAACGTAAAGCCAGAAGAAGAGGATGAGAGTGAGATAAATGATTATTTATTGGAAAGAATGTTGTCAGAGAGACCACCTCCGTATAACCCAGAAGTCCCAGAAGGGACATTGATTCAGATAGAAGACACCAGAGGAGTAACAGTCCACCCAGAGATGAGAATAGAAGGAAGACTCTCGATAGGAACAGAGGGTACAAGGAGCCCGTCTGAGGCAAGCGTAAAGGTCGAGAGAGATGCGAGGTTACAGGATGCCTTTAAGGTACCGTTTACCATTGGACCCATTGTTTCGATTTACCACCCAGATACAGAGGAGGGCGAAAACCCAGAACAGACAGCCGAAGGGGTTAGGAGAGAGGTCGTGGAAAGTGGCCTAGCGGGTGCAATGGCCCGGACTCCGAACCCTATGGAATGGAGTACACCATTGCCAGCCATGTCAGATTCATCTAGGGGACAAGGAGAACAGAGAACAGAGAGATCGAGGTCCCTGAGAGAGTCGGAATCAGATTTTCGATCATGGGTACCACCCTTGAGAGGACAAGACCCCAGAGTAAGGATAGCAGAGAGAGAGCAGGTCATTTTCGAAGATCGATCCTCTCCAAGGGATAGATCGGAAGAAAGGAGGTCGCAGGACCAGGAATGCGAGGACGACGGTAGAGGAAGGGTGGTATGTCGAGAGGTGTTGAGAGGAGCCCTAGGGGCTGGGATGATAGATGTGGTAAGGTTAAAAGCAGAAGTGGACAAGATAATAAGCGGAAGCTTACCCCTTGAGAGAGTGGTAACATATGGACCAGATGAATTACTCTTTGTAGCGAAGGATGTGACTCGGAAAGCACTAGTTGCACATGAGAAATTGTCAGAATTGGCTAGGCGATATGAGGTAGATTTGTCTAAAACTAAAACTTTGCAAGGAAACCATAGGTTGCAGTATAGTGACCAGGAATTGGAGGAGAAAAGCGTCGTCGGATTGAGGGCCCATAGCAGAGAGTTGATCCTGGCCATGCGTATATGGATGACGCTCGATAAATGGGAAGAAAAATGGTCCAGGAAGAAAAGCTCTAGGGGAATGATAGGAGGGACCCCACCTCCGGGTGGAGGGCAGGTAAAGATAGGAAACTTCCCTTTGAGGGAAGTGCAGAATGGAGGATATGTACATGTACCCTGGAGCAGGGGTGATTTGGCGGCGTTTACGAATGATTTTCCCCGGCTTAGGGAGAAGCCCGCAGAGTGGTACAAGCAGGTTGATCGCTTTGTAAAGATCTCAAAGGTATTGTGGATTGACCTGAATACCTTATTTGATATTGTAGTTACGGGAGACTTGTGGGCAGCATGCAAGATTGCCGTTGATTGGCCGACTTACGAGCCTGAGAGGAACGCATATACAAATGGCCCTTCTCCAGCGGTAATGAGGATATATGATCGAGTGATCGCCTGGTTGAAGGAGAAAGTTTCACCCCAAGATATCGATTGGGTGAAGATAGACAGGACAGTGCAGGAACCTAAGGAGACGGTACATGAGTTCTACGAGAGACTTTTACAGGCTTTTAAGCAATATAGTGGCCTAGATGTGTTGGAGACTAAGGATATGGGACAGTTTGTCTCAAAGTTTGTGTTGGGATTGAAACCAGAGGTTAGTCTCATGATACAGCAGCATCTGATTTGTTGGCAGAACAAGCCCGTCGATGAGATTTTGCGGTACGCCCGATATTGCACAGATGAGATCGAATCAAAACATAAGAAGTTGAAAGATAATCTGCTGCTTGTTCAGATGCAAACCGCTCAGGGACAACCTAATGGGGGAGCGTTGGTGAGGAGACAGGGAAATTATCAGGCGGGAAATCAGAATATTCAGGGGCAGGGAAGGCCAAGACCAATACACCCCAGAACAGGCATGGACGTGGCACCATTGAAAAAGACTACAGCATGAGGGGGGCAAGATGGCCGGGCAGTGAGGGGGGCAAGATGGCCGGGCAGTGAGGGGGGCAAGATGGCCGGGCAGTGAGGGGGGCAAGATGGCCGCGGACGGGCTGTGCTGAGCAGTCGCTGCCGACCTCTCTCCTATCGGTAACAAAACGGACACCGACGATGCATTGGTTATTATGATTTTGGACCCCTGATGGCTTTGATATAAAGCTGGTATACAGATCTACACATTTATTTTCCGGTCCGGCCTTCTACTATAGCGTTTAAATATGGAAAACTATCGGAGCTGGTCTGGCTGAAGAAAAGCCTTGGGAGATTTTGGAGTACCTGTTGTAGCCTAAAACTACGATACACGCATTCACACAAAATGCCACCGCGCCCTGCTAAAGTCGACAAAGCAAAAGGGAGGGAGAAACCAAAGGATCAAGCGGAGACCGGCAAAAATTCCCCCCCCAAAAGGCTTAAATGAAGAAACAGTCACAGCTGCCAAGGAGCCAGGGGCGATACGGAAGACGGCGGCTCCGCAGCGGCTTAAGAAGACGGAGACACGGGGGGGCGCAAAAAAGTGTCACAATCAGCCCTATTGATCCAGGCAGTCACCCAGATAGTTCCGCTGAAGCAAAGAGTCAGAGGCTGGCAAAACCTGATGAAAGGGTTGAAAAGACTGCTAGATCGGATAAACCTAACTTGAAAACCAGGGAGACCCCCCTCAGACAGCCTACCTTATCGGAAGTATTTTCTGCTCAATCCATGGTTCCAGGCATTCGGGCACTAAGCGAAATCGGCAGAAGCAGAAGCAGCGGCGGATTCAGCGATCCTGGAGGCGTCCTCGAGGACGCTGGAGGCGCGTCAAGCACGGACGCCCTCGTTGCTAGGCAACAGCACCAACAGCAGAATCAGCGGTCTAACAGCATTGCTGGGATTCAGGAGCGGGATATGCTTCAGATAGACTCTGCCTCCGCAAGGGGCTCTCCCCTACTACGCGCTGTGGAAGGTCAGCCAGGTAATGCAACCCCGTGGGAGAGGGGGAGTGCGGATGCAGATATGATGGGGGCAATCATGATGCTCAAGACAGAGTTAGTAGCCCCCAAGGCCTCTAAGACCTCCGAAAAACCCAAGGGGTCTCTACCTACATGGGGAAGCTCCATTAGTCTGATAGAAGGGGAGATACGGCTTGGTCGCAAGGAGGATGAGGTAACTGAAAAAAGCGATGTGGGCTCGGGTGAAGGTGAGAGATTCTTTTATCTCAATGAAGACTCAGACTCACTCTCAGCGCAGCTAAGCGAGGAGATCACAGAGGAAGAGGAGGTGCTGGATGAAGCGGAGGAGGCCTCATTATCAGACTCCAGTTCCTCTGGGGGGGATATTGGTACTGGTACAGGTAATGACTCGACTATGAGGAAGAGACAGGTAAAGCTAAAACCAAGTAGTCAACAGGCTGGATCACTGGGAGGCACGGAGAGAGGATTATTGTGGGACTATTCAGGAACTTCACAGACATATCAGGAGGATGGCGTCACTGGGTCACCGAGACAGAACGCTCCTTTTGAGACCCTGCTTAATATGCTGAAACAAATGCAAGCAGAGGCTAGGGTTGTAAGTCGGAAAGCAAGGCAGGACGCAAAAAAAATACAATCTTCATTGAGGAAAACTAATAAACTTTACGATGACTTGGTTGGCAGAGTCACGGAGGTAGAAGAGCGCACGAGTAAACTCGAAGATGACCTTGGCAATTGGCAGACTTTTAAAGCAGATCAAGAAAAGGTGACAGAAGACTTGCAGTGGAAAATGGAGGATTTTGAAAATCGCCAAAGACGCAACAATGTTAGAATTTTGGGTGTGGCTGAGGGGGTCGAAGGGCAGGACATAATGCGCTTTGTGATTAATCTATTTAAAGGAGCGTTCCCGGAGCCTCAGTGGCAGTGGGACAGGGAAGTTCAGAGAGCGCACAGGTTCCCTTTTACACTCAAAAAGGGGCATGGGGCAGATGGTGGAGGCAAGACAGTTTTTCCGCGAGCCATTTTAGTCTATTTCGGGAATTTTCTTTTAAGGCAGGAAGTTATCGAGAAGGCTAGACCTAATAACAAGAGATCATTTGAGGGCACCACCTTCTTTCCCAGGACGGATTTTTGCCATGTGACGGTTGAACGGAGGTGGAGGTTGAGGCAGTTGATTTCAAAATTTCAGGCGCTTGGTGCAGAGGCTTATCTATTGTTCCCTGCCAAGTTGAAAGTAATCACTCAAGGAAGAGTCAGGATGTTTTTTTCAGAGATTAAAGCTCAACAGTTTATGGATGATTTGAAAAATCAAGATTCGTAAGGAGAAAGTCGTCCCTATTGCAAGTCAGGGGGGGTCTTGAAACACTTGGCTGTCTTTAGAAGTTTCCCCGGACTCAGGGGGCATTAGTCTTAGCATAAGATTAGAGATGAAGATGGGAGAGGGGTGCGACTGCTGCAGCCCGAAAACCGGCTACGTATAGGTCTTATTGACCTATTTGCCTGTTTAGGGGAGGGAGGGGGTGGACCTGAAGGGATGGGAAGGGAGAGGGTTTGGGTGGGGGGGGTTCTATTAGGGGTAAAAAAAATAGTTTTTAGTGGTTTGATAATGCACATTCTTGTCCTTTTTTTTTCCTGTGTGAGTCATGGTATATACAATACAGTTGGTATAGACAGTACCAAAGAAATGTAGGTTGTTATAGATTTTTGATGTCTATTCTCTGGTTGATTAGGAGTAGGAATTCCTCTGATCTCCTGTAATGCCTTGCAAGATTGCTTCAATTAATGTTTGTGGCCTGAATAATTCTGGGAAAAGAGCGAAAGTAGCAGGGCTGCTGAGATCTCTACAATTGGATTTGGTTTGCCTCCAGGAGACCCATATTGAAGCAACACAGATTTATCTTTTAAAACAGCTTGGTTTTGATGTATTAGCAGCAAGTAATCAAGGGACTAGAACTAGGGGGGTAGCAATATTAGGGAGAAATAGCGATTTGGTGGTACATCGAAAAAATGAGGATCAATGGGGTAGATGGGTGATGGTGGAATTAAGTATTAAAGGGGTACGGATTACACTAGTCACAATATATGGCTCCACGGAAGATGATCCTGATGTCTGGCAGTTTTTGGATATGGAACTGGCGCAGTGGCCAGAACCCATTATATGCTGTGGAGATTTTAACATTCATGATCCAATAAGCTCTTTTGCAGAACAAGGGGGGGAGGTACCTAGGGAGAAAGAGGAAGACATTCAGAGCCCTGGCTGGTATGGTTCATCATAATTCCCTTGTCGACCCGTGGATAAAGTTGCATCCCCTTATAGATGGTAGTACCTATTTCTCTGCCCCGCATAAAATTTTGGTCAGGCTGGATTATTTTCTAATTTCCAATCCTCTAATTTCTCAATCAAAAATAGAGAAACAACCCAGAATTATCTCAGATCACAGCCCTCTCGTTCTAACTTTAAATACTACACAGATAAATGTTAGAAAAACTCAGTGGACTTTTGAGCGTATACTGTTAAGGGACGAGGCTTATCAGAAACATATGGAATTTTGGATAACATTTTTCTGGAAAGTTAACAGAGGCACTGCCCCTCCTGGTGTGGTCTGGGATTGTTTTAAAGCAGGGGTCAGGGGAGAAACAATGAGCTATGTACTGACTAAACGGAAAAGGGAAAGAAGCCATCTGGAAGATATAAGGCTTAGGTTGCTTGCAACAGAAGAAAATCTTGCTAGAGCTATAATGCAGGGTCTTCCACTCGAGCCCTATTTAGTTAGTATAATTACCCTTAAAGGAGATGCTACAGAGGGCATCAGCTTGAAAGCCGCTGAAAAGTATCTAGTGTATAAACAAGATTATTACGAGTTAAGTGAGAGAGTTGGACATATTCTCGCTGTCAGAACTAGGCAGCGCACAGCCACGGCTGATATTAAGGAGATTCAAGATACTCAGGGTAACTTAGTCATTGATCCTGACCTTATCAGGGAAGTGTTTCGGAAGTTTTATGCCAAACTTTACACTCTGGATGAGGGGAGTAGCTCAACAGAGGTAGAGGTGGATCGGTACCTTAGTGGCATCCTGGCTCCTTCCCTGTCGTTACAGGATAGAGAGGGGCTAGATGCTCCTTTTCATTCAGATGAATTTAAGGGAGCCTTGGAGAGTTTACCCTCAGGGAAAGCGGCTAGGCCAGACCAAATCCCGGTGGAATTTTATAAATTGTTTCAGAACATCTTATTGGTAGATATGTTTAATATTGTGTTACATACACAGCGGGGTGGTTCTCCTCCGGAGTCTTGGGGGGCGGCAGATATTATAGTTATTCCAAAAAAAGGTGAATCCCCGACACTCCCCGGTTCATATAGACCTATTACCCTCATGAACTCTGACATAAAAATTTATTAAAAAATGCTGGCAATGAGGCTTGCAGGCAATATAGAGCAGCTTGTAAGTTCTTCACAGCATGGCTTCATACTAGGCAAGGGAACTACTCAGCATGTAAGGACGGTTATTACAATGTTTGATGCCGCAGGGACCCTGGGTGACCCTATTGCAGCGCTGTTTTTGGATGCTGAAAAGGCTTTTGATAGGGTCGCCTGGGGATTCCTTTGGGCAGTTTTGAGGTGGAGTGGTATCGGGGAAGGCTTCATAACAGCTATCCAAGCCCTATATGAAGGACCAACAGCTAAAATTAGAGTAAATAGAGGACACTCAGATGCAGTAACAATTTTTAGGGGAACGAGACAGGGTTGTCCCTCATCCCCTCTGCTATTTGCGTTATTCCTTGAGCCTCTAATACGAAGGTTGGAGAGAAATAGAGAGATTTCCCCAATGGCCATGAACGGTCGTGTAGTTAAAATTTTGGCGTACGCCGACGATGTGGCCATACTTACCCCGAACCCAGACTTGGCTATCATAGAGGTTGAAAGGGAAGCTAGCATATTTGGGCAATTTTCGGGCTACAACTTGAATAAATCTAAGACCCAGATAGTTAGGAATAAATACACTTCTTGTACCGATCTTAGGGCGGTTATCTCGGCTACGTATTTAGGTATAGTAATAGCTGCAAATTTGGACTCTGTTGTTGAGATTAATATAACTCCTCTTTTTGCCAAAGTAAAAAAAGATTTAGATAGAATTAATAATTTACATCTTTCTTTAGTAGGCTGTACCAACGTGTTGAAAATGAGTATTCTACCAAAGTTCCTCTATCTATTTAGAGCAATCCCGTTACTTTTCGAAGCCAAATGGTTTAATATTCTGGAAGGCATCTTAAATAAGTTTATATGGGCCCTTGGAAAAACCCGTAGGGCTTATAGATTTATGTCCCTACCCAGAGATAGAGGCGGGTGGGGAGCTCCGGATTTTAGATTATATTACTTGGCAACCGCCCTTCAATATATGCAGGGCTTAATTGGAGGAGGGGGGATGCTCCAGAAAATTACTTCCTCATCTACAGATGTTTATGCAACTTTGCTGGGACACGAGACAGAAAACTGTTTCTTATACTATACTGATCTTGGGCACTTCAGAAGGAAACAGTTTAGGACTCTTAACGCGGCTATTAATATATGGAAGGCTTTTCTGAAGAAGACGGGACTTGGTCGATTTAATAGATATATCAAACTATATAATAATAAGTCGTTTCCTTCAGAAATTTTTTCAGACACAGTTATGGCCGCATGGAACCAAAAAGGAATTAAGCAAATTGGGGATTTAAGAGATTCTGCGGGTGTAGTACAGTTTGACGTACTGGTAAACAAATATGATTCAACTAGAAGAGATTTTTTTAAGTACCTACAGGTTAGAAGTTTCCTGGGTAATAAACAGGGCGGCTCAGCAGGATATAAGGTTAATGACTTCTTGGAGACATTAATCACCGGTGGTGTACATACGATTAGGTCAGTGTATGCGCTATTAGTTAAAACTAAAGTGGATGATCTGGATAAGCATAGACATAAGTGGGCGGAGAAGCTTGGAGGAGAAATTGAGGATTTTCAGGATTCGCTGGATTTGGGTTGTACCATTCTGTGTTCAGCTCCTTTACAATCCCAGCACTATAAAACCCTATTTTCACTTTATCATACGCCTGCCAGAATTGCAAAATGGGGGGGTATAGCGGGGATAAGCTGCCCTCGATGCAGCGCACTGGACGCAGATATAGTTCATATGTTTGCTACCTGCCCTCAACTACACACTCTAATAGGGGATATAGAGGGTTTTTTGGATAGGGCATTAGGGATACAGATATCCCTATCTCCCTTACGGATTTTGTTTGGAATAGGACATGATGGAAGTAGTAATGTAGACTAGGAGTTTGTGTTTATGGCAATGGCGGTGTATAGATTAACCTTAGCCAGGGCCTGGCTGGATAAAACCCCTCCGCTTATGCAAATATGGTTAGCAAATTTAATTGCTACATTCAATTTGGAAAAACCTATATATGCAAAAAAGGGTAGAGCAGGGAGAGCTCTGGGTGTAAGAATTTGGGAGCCTTTAGCGCGGTGGAGGGAGGGGATAGGGTAATATGTCAATCATGTTTGGTTTAGATTTGTTTAGCTATACTATATTTTGTAGAAAATAGGTTTATGTGGTGCTAATAACCAATTGAATGTATCAAATGTGCATTGTTGAAAGTAAAAAAAAAAAACACAAAAAAAAAGAAAAACACTACAGCATGTCATCAGTGTCACCAGGTCGGACATTGGAGACGCGAGTGTCCCCTGAACCCGTGGAATCAGATACAGTCGGAAGGGGAGATAGTTCAGGTCTTTGGGACGGAAGCGATACAGACAGTGACTAGACCTAGAATGGTAAAAGGGGGGGCTGGTGTTCCGCAGGTGCAGGTCCCCCAGCCACCCAGAATACCGAATGTACAGCAGGGAGTTCGAACATATTTGCAAATGCCAATGTTTGAAGTGAGCGAGGAAAACGAGATTAGTCGATTGGCATCGAAAGGAGATAAGGATTGTATCCTTAGAGTCATTCTAGAGGTAGATCAGAAGGGACCCTTTGTAGAAGCAGAACTTGACGGTCACCCTACAACCTTTTTGGTTGATACGGGGGCTACCAGATCGACTATAGGGTCGGCAGTGGTCCTGAGGTTAGCTCTTTCTGGACAAAGCATCCAGGTTGTTGGTGTAGCAAATAAGAAACTGATTAGTCCACTGACGGAGCCAATTCCGATCAGGATAGGAAATTTTAGTGACCGACATCAGTTCGTGGTGTGCGATTCTAGTCCGGTTTGTTTGCTAGGAAGAGATTTATTGTGCAAGCTCAACTGCACGATTTACTGTACCCCGAAAGGAGTGGAGGTAGAAACGAGAGATGATGATGCAACCTTTAAGGTTGCAAATCAGCGGGTGTGTGTGGAAATGTATCCAGCATTGACAGTGGAGGAGCTTCCACTGGACTTGAGGGACTCAGTGTCTATTGATGTGTGGGACCTTAGTGGAGAGGAGATTGGGTTAGTCAAGGGAGCAGACCCAGTGAAAATCCAGATTAAACCAAACGTAGAGTTTCCGAGGACACCCCAGTATAAGTTATCTCCTGAGACTATTGCAGGGATTAAACCTGTGATTGAGTCGATGATCAAGCAGGGAATACTAATGGAGATTATGGGTAGCCCTTGTAATTCGCCTATCATGGGACTGCAGAAACCAAGCGGGAAATTTAGGATTGTGCAAGATTTGCGGAAGATAAACGAGATAGTTGTTCCATGTTGTCCAGTGGTACCGAATCCGTCTGTGATCCTATTTCAGATCCCATGTGAAGCTGAATGGTTCACAGTGATTGACTTGTGTCAAGCTTTTTTCTCGATTCCCCTACATGAAGAAAGCCGATTTCTTTTTGCATTTCGACTGGAAAATCGTATGTTAACATGGTGTCGTATCCCACAGGGGTATACGGAGATCCCATCTATCTTTAATCAGATCTTGAAGAAAAATCTTGAGGGTCTGGTGTTGCCACAAAACTCGGTTTTAGTGCAATACATTGACGACCTGCTCGTTGCGTCGGAAACGGAAGACGCCTGCCGAATAGATACCGTTGCTCTGTTGAACTACCTAGGAGAGAATGGTCACAAGGTGTCTCCAAACAAATTGCAATACTGTTTGAGTGAGGTACAGTATTTGGGTCACCGAATTGAGAAAGGCAAGAGGAAGGTGTCACCAGATCGCATTGATGCGATTCTGAGAATGCCAGTTCCCTCGACTCAGAGGGAAGTCAGAATGTTCCTGGGAATGGTGGGCTATTGCCGCCAGTGGATCCCGAACTTCTCCTTTGAAGCGAAGCCCTTACAGTGGCTGACGCGAAAGGATGTGAATGATCCGGTACCATGGGACGAAGACTGCTTAAAGTCGTTCTTGAGACTGAGAGAGGCTTTATGCAGTGCACCAGCTTTGGGAATGCCAGATTATAACAAGGCATTTGCTTTATTCTGTCGTGAAAAGGAAGGTTGCGCATTAGCAGTGTTGACTCAGTCACGGAGGTGTCCGTAGACCAGTTGCTTATTTTTCAGCTACTTTAGATCCAGTAGCATCTGCGTTGCCCGGATGTCTCAGATCCGTTGCTGCAACAGGTGTCAGTATCGAAAGATGTGAGAGCATTGTGATGGGACATCCACTTACTGTTCATTTGCCACATTCTGTGGAATTGTTGATGACTAGGACTAAAACCCAGCACCTCACGAATAATAGGTTGACTCATTATGAATAAGTTATCCTTGCTGCAGATAATGTGACGCTGAAGAGGTGTTCTGTTTTAAATCCTGCTACACTGTTGCCTATTCCAAATGTAGACGTAGATGAAGATTGTGAGGACCATGATTGTCTCGATGTGACTGAACTATGCACCAAACCGAGACCTGACATTGTCGATGAACCGCTCCCAGTTTCGGATGAGATTTTCTTTGTGGTTAGTTCATGTTTAAGAGACAGTGTCGGTCGATTGAGAGCAGCGTTTGCTGTATGTACCATCACAGGGGTGGTTGAAGCCGCTTGTCTAGAAGGAGTATACTCCGCGCAGGTGGCTGAGCTTATTGCTTTGACTCGTGCCTGTTTGGCTGCTGATAAGATCCGTGTAACGATTTACACGGATAGGCAATATGGGTTTGGTGTGGTTCATGATTTCGGACAGCTATAGTCCCAGAGAGGGTTCATGACATCTTCTGGTTCACATATCAGACATGGGGACTATGTACGACAATTGTTGGAAGCATTGCAAGGCCCAGATGAAATTGCTGTTGTCAAATGTTCTGCACACACTAAAGGAAATGATTTTGTATCATTGGGTAATAATTACGCAGACGAAGTTGCTCGATTTTGTGCAGAGCAGGGATGTAATTTCACTGAGAGCTATATTGTGGAAAGCGAAGAGATAATAATAATAATAATAATAATAATACAGAAGCTTATAAAGCGCGACAGCTACCCCGAGCAGGGGCGTCCCGGCGCTGAAAACATCAGGCAATAGCACAGGCAGAGAGAGGTCGAGAGCCCCCCTAGTGTATTAGTCTGACTTGAACAGCCAGGTCTTCAGGACTTTCCGGAAACCAAGTTCTGTGTTAGCCAGGCGAAGGTGGCCTGGCAGGGAGTTCCACAATGTGGCTGCTCTAACCGAGAAGGTTCTACCACCCAGACGGGCTTTCCTAAAGAGTGGAGCAGATTTTGGGCGTTAGAACGCAGTGCGCGGGACTGTTTGTAGGGGCGTAGTCTGTCTTCCAGATAGCTCGGACACTTGCCGCTTAGAGCCCTGTAGGTCAAGGTCATAGCCTTAAAAATGATTCTCTTCTCTACTGGCAGCCAGTGGAGTTTCAGAAGATGCGGAGAGACATGGTCTCGAAAAGTCAAGCGGCAGACCAGTCTCGCAGCCGCATTCTGTACTATCTGGAGTCGATGAATCGCATATTTGGGGAGGCCAAGGTACAGGGCATTTGCATAGTCCAGCCTCGAGGTGACTGTTGCGTGAACTACCGTTTTACGGCAGTCTTCAGGCAAGCAGTGCAGAATTTTCCTTAGGTTTTTTAATTTGCTAAAACAAGTTGCTGAGACTTGCTGGATTTGGGCTGAGAGGGAGAGATCTGTCTCCCATCTCACCCCTAAGTTCCGGATGCATTTAGCTGGGGCTGGCGGTGGACCCATTTCCACCGGCCACCACAGCTCTGCAACTGGGGCACCGCCCTGCCCGAAGAACAGAACCTCGGTTTTCCCCGCGTTCAGTTTGAGTTTGTTTGAATTCATCCAAATCGCAATATCCCATAAGTAGCCTTTAAAGTTCATAAAGGCCTCCACCGACTGCTCTTTAAAGGAGAAAACAACTGGGTGTCATCAGCATAGGAGATCGCTTTAACACCCCAATTGGCGATCAAAGAGAAGAGCGGCGCGAGATATAGGTTGAAGAGTAGGGGGCTCAGGGCAGAACCCTGTGGAACACCACACCAGAGTTGTCTCGGATCAGACTCATATGGCTTAAGGGCGACCCTCTGCGTGCGGCCACTCATGTAGGATGTCAGCCAGGCCAGAACCTTACCCCCCAAAGCCCGCGGCATGTAGCCTCTGGATCAGTATAGAATGGTCCACGGTATCAAACGCCGCAGACAGGTCCAGGAGCACCAGCATTGCCGAATCGCCTGAGTCCATTGCCCACCTAACTGACTCAGCAACCTCAAGGAGCGCAGTTTCTGTACTGAAACCGGCTCTAAAACCTGATTGTGTGTCATGTAAGGCCCCTCTGAGCTCGATGAAAGAGGTCAATTGGTGCTGCACCAATTTCTCTAACATTTTGCCTGGGGCTGAGAGTAGGGAAATGGGACGGAGATTGCTGAGATCGTCTGGGTCGCCATTTAATTTCTTTTTTAAAGGCAGTAAAGTTGCATGTTTCCAGGAATCCGGGAAGATGCCCGTGTCCAGCGAGGAGTTCCATAACTGCAGTAGTGAATCCGCCAGAGAGTTAGCTATTGTTTTCCAAAGTGTGGGTGGGCAGGGATCGTCAGGAACGCCTGAGCGACACCTCTGGATAGCAGCTAAAGCTTCCAGAGATTGTATTGGGGTGAAATTAAAAAACCCAGGGGCCCCTGGTGCAGTTTGGGATTTGTCGGACGCCGTAGTAGGCTCCGGTGGTGCAAAGGAGTCGTAAACTTTTAAAAATGTTGTTTTCAAAATGATTGGCTATTTTGCCACACAAGGCTGGGGTGGGGCTTACTTTAGTCTCCAGCGCCTTGGGGTTTAAAAAGGATTGGACTACTTTAAAAACCTTGCGGCCGGAGTGGTCTGCATTCTGGATGCGATTAATAAAGTGACCTCTTATAGCTGCTTTTATGTCCCTGTGGTAGTTTTTTAGTGCTTTTCTGTAAGATGCCTTGGTTGAGTCGCTGTAGCTCACTCTCCACTGGCGTTCCAATCTTTTGCACTTACTTTTTGTTGCTTTAAAGGGCACAAGAGAACCAAGCGGCAGTCGGGGACAGTCTCTTAGATTTAGCTACTGTAGCCGGTGCCACCTCGTCTACTGCAGAGGCAATCCATTTATGAATAGAGACTGCGTCTGCATTCGGATCAGAGAATAGATGGGGACAAGTGGCCTGCAAGGCCGCGCTTAAGTCTGCCTCATTCAAGTTTTTCCAATTTCTCTTTAGTGTCCAGCGGGAGCCTTCCGTTTGTCCTCCATTTAGCAGGGGAAAGCCAAAGGGGATCAGATAATGGTCAGACCACGTTAAAGGGACAGGACTCTCCGTCACTAAGTCAGTAAGAGAGGTAAAAACTAAGTCTAAGGTGTGACCGGCTATATGCGTGGGGGAAGAGACCTGTTGGGTGAGGTTCGCGCCTGCCAATGCAGATATCAGTTGGCCTGCTTGTGCGCAATTTGAGATGTCCGCATGTACATTAAAATCTCCAAGAACCAAGAAATTTGTGTACTTTACTGATTTTTGGGCAATCAGACTACATAAGTTTAACAGGGCTGTAGTGGCACAGTCTGGGGGTCTATAAATGAGGATGCCAGCCAGGGCAAAAGACGGATTGAATTGGATGCAGAAATTAAGACCTTCAATGCCCAGCTCAACCAGTGGTTCCGAGGACGTCATCACCCATGAATCCTTGAGGATAATAGCCACCCCGCCCCCTCTTTTTCCGCCCTCGCGGTTGGCATGGAAGAAGTTAAAGGCAGATGGTATAGCTAATGCAATTGAAGTCACCGTATCTAGGTGGAGCCAGGTTTCTGTCAAGAATATTAGGTCCCAGACACCATCGTTAAGAAGGGACCACACCTCCCTGGCATGCCTGACCAAGGATCTACAGTTAATCAGGCAGGCTTTAATTATAACCTTGCGCTCCATTGCGCCCCCGAGGACCAGGTTGTCTCATATTGGGGTCCTTAACCATAGCCAAGCTCCTGTGGCAAAACCCACAACTCGGTGGTAATGGAGAGGCCGCAAGATCATACTGGTGAGCTCCATTGCAAAGAGGGCCTTGAAGCTCCAGCAGCTCATCCCGCGACCAGCGAACAGGCTGGTTGCTCCTGCCTCTAGCATGAAGGCCGGCTCTGGCCGGCGTCCGGCCGCGGACGGGCGCAGACGGGCTTGCCTTAGGCGCGCCTTTGACGCGACAGCGGCGCGGCCGGCCAGCCATCTGTCTAAAATACCCTCGGACCCGGAAATGAGAGGCGCGAGGTGGGCGGAGTCGCGTCCGTCCCCAAGTTCAATCGGCACTGTTAGCCGTGACGGACCGGGGACTGCGACCCACCGAGGAATCCACGCTGTGAGCAGCAGGTAAGCAAGCCCCAGAGCAAGTAAAAGAAATTCCCCAATTAAAAGACACACTCGCAATTAAAAGGGCGTTTAAAACAGGATGTGCAAAATAAAAATTATGTGCCAGAATCACAGAGCAAATACAGGGCAGAAATAGCAGCTTCAATTTCTTTCTATTAGCGTGAAGTAAATGTAAAAGAAGGCCTCGCCATGCGCCAATACCTAGATGTGGCGCGGCAGGCCAGCCATCTGTCTAAAATACCCTTGGACCCGGAAATGAGAGGCGCGAGGTGGGTTGAGTCGCGTCCGTCCCTCCGTTCAATCGGGACTGTTAGCCGTGACGGACCGGGGACTGCGACCCGCCGAGGAACCCACGCTGTGACCAGCAGGTAAGCAAGCCCCAGAGCAAGTAAAAAAAATTCCCCAATTAAAAGACACACTCGCAATTAAAAGGGCGTTTAAAACAGGTTGTGCAAAATAACAATTATGTGCCAGAATCACAGAGCAAATACAGGGCAGAAATAGCAGCTTTAATTTCTTTCTATTAGCGTGAAGTAAATGTAAAAGAAGGCCTCGCCGTGCGCCAATACCTAGATAACAGATTATGATGTGATGTTAGCTATGGTAGACTCATGGGAAGAACTGAAACAGTTGCAAGATGGAGTCTCTAATCAGGAGCGGGACAGCTGGATAAGAGCTGGATGTGAGAAGGGAGATGTAGATGTATGGGTTTCGAATGACGGACGAGCTGTGTTACCGGAATGTTTGTTGAACCCCATGGCGAGGTCGATACATGGTGCTGTGCATCTTGGCAGAGATGCAATGATGCGAGTGTTTCGTCAGACGTGGTACAATCCGAAGTTTCGGACAGTGGCTGAAGCTGTGTGCCAGAGGTGTGTCACATGTCAATAGATGAATGTAGGAAAGAGGACCTCTGTAACGTTGAGTCACATAGGTAGGTCAGGTGGTCCCTTCAAAAGGATGCAGCTAAATTTTATTGAAATGCCGAAGTGTAATGGGTTGAGGTACATATTAGTCATAGTATGTGTCTTTGCCAGGTGGGTGGAGGCTTACCCGACACGTAGGTGTGACACACTTACTGTAGCCAAGTTACTATTGAGGGAATTAATTCCGAGGTATGGTTTCCCGACCTCTTTTGAGTCAGATAGGGGAACGCACTTCCACAGTGAAATTATGAAGCTGCTTTGTGCTGCCTTGAATGTAGATCAAAGATTGCACTGTAGCTACCGACCAGAGGCTTCTGGGATTGTGGAGCAAGTTAATGGGACTCTGAAGGCCCGAATGGCAAAAGTGTGTTCTTCGACATCCCTGAAGTGGCCAGATGCATTGCCTTTGGTTCTTATGAGTCTCCGTAGTGTCCCTGATAGGAGAACTGGATTATCGCCCCACGAAATCCTTAAGGGAAGGGCGATGCGCTTGCCAGCAATACCTGCTACTGCTTTGATTAATATCACTGATGATATGATACTGGACTATTGTAAAGGCATGGCTGACGTGGTCCGTTCTGTGTCTCAGCAGGTGCAGACAGCAACGGTTCCAGCCGTAAGTGACCTGTGCCACGACTTGTGCCCAGGAGATTGGGTACTGGTGCGCAAACACGTGAGGAAGAGTTGTCTGGATGCTCGCTGGCGCGGACCCTTCCAAGTCATATTGATCACGAATACAGCAGTGAAGTGTGGAGGACGTCCGAACTGGATACACGCCTCCCATACCCGTAGAGTTCCAGCACCCTTGGAAGAAACAGCCCCTCTCGAGAACAAAAACCCAGCTGAGGTGGCAGAGCCATCTGAGAGGGCAAGTCAAGCTGTAGGGGTCGCTGACGCAGCTGGTTGTGCACTAAACCAAGCCGTGAGAGAACGTGAAAGTAACATAGAAGCTGACTCGGAAGCAGAAGAAGAAAGAGCTGCAGAGGGCAGTGCCGAGTCAAATCCTGCAGAAGGAGAAAGTAGTGCACAGGGTGCCAGTAGGGAGACTGGGGGTGCCACCGAAGCAGAAAGGGTTTGGCCCGTGAGTCAAAGACGGGTAAACTTGAGATCGGCACCAAGAACAGATCTCGCCCCAGTTTCTGAAGAATCGGAAGCAGAACAAGGTGACGAAGATCAACCCCAAGGTGCTTTGAGGCGATCGAAAAGAACAAGAGTGCCGTGCCAGAAGTACGCCTCACCAGAGTGGGCTTATTCAGTGACTGATGACAGGTTTACTGGCCACGGGACGGCTGAGATCGATCACACTGGTCAGCAATACTCCGTTTCCGAGAGTAGAAGTGTTGTTGAAGATCCCAGGATTGGAGATCGAAGGAATCTTGACCATCAATATTCCGAATCCGCCACTTCTGAGCATCATCCGCGGTCTGATTTTGGAAACGCCGGACTTCCCGACTTTTGCAGTTATCCCAGCTCCCCAAGAACTGACAACCCTTAAACTCAAAATCTTGCAAGGGGTCCTACAGCTGTTGGGACCCACAGTTATTCTGGACTGATTGAAGGTTTGGTGTATATAGAGTTTGAAAAGAAGATAACCTAGGCCCGAGTGGAAGAAGAATAAATTTAGGGATTTTCCGTTGGAGGGCGAAGAAGAGTTAGGGAAGCCTTCCAGATCGAAAGGATAAGAAATCGAACTTTGCTAGAGGTTCCCCCGGATAAAGAGAGTAGCTGAACTGAACATTGCTGGATGAGAAAGAGACTTGTGTCAACAGAGACTGTACTGAACATTGAGAACAGTTTAAAGATGGTAGAACCTGGAAATACACACCGTAGAGCTAAAATAGTGATAGGTACACTGTTAGGGATAGTGATAGCTGTTATATTTGCAGTAGTAGTAACTTCATACATGGTGGCCCATAGACAGGAGGGGGAGGTTCAGGGAACACCCACACCTTCCACTCCGAGACAGGGAGGGGTCACTGCTAGGGATCAGAGAGCTCAGATCCTTGAGGAGAGTCGTATGTTTCACATAGATTTGTCTCGAGCTGATTTCAAACTCAATGCTTATGCGAAGCTGTTGTATGAGTATGTTGATGCGATGGATGCGAAGGATTGTTATGTGTGCATGCAGTTGCCTGCTTCAGTAGATGAAGGTATTAGGTATCATCATCTTCCACAGACATATGGGATTTCTTGTAGCTTATTGCTTAGTTTGTTTTATGACCGAAGACAGTTTGAGTATTTCTTTTCGAATTATGATACAGTGCTTCCTGAAGTTCCGGCATACAAGCATTTCAATAGGTATGATTACTACAAGTCCGAAGATAGGCTTCGGAAGTATTTCATACCGACTGTGAAGCTAGACACAGCTTATGCGCATAGACATAATTTGACATGTTGGTTGTCCGAGACAGAAAAGAAGTTTATAGCCCAGATAGAGGATAGATACAGAAAACTGACGCAGACACGAAATACAGGAGATAGTCCAGTGGATTGGACGGATGAGGAGAGATTGCACAAATCTAAGGGAAGTTATGGACCGATTGCATTAGATGAAGTACAGAAGGGGAAGTTGTGTATTGCTCGTCCTCAAACCTATTATGAGAAGGTTCCAGTGGGACAGAGTACGTGTGATCATACCTTTACCATGGAGGACTCTGCTAAGAATTTCTTGCAAGCTCCGGTACAGGTGATTCAGACCGTGTACTTTGTATGTGGGAAGAATGCATATGTGAGATTGCCTGCGAATTGGTATGGTTCATGTTACTTGGCTATCATCTTCCCAAAGATTTATCATTCTGAGGATTTGAAGATGTTAGAGACGGGACGTCATTCTAAAGTGCGTAGAGCTGTGAGTGCAGGAGTAGTGATTGGTGATATATATGGAGCGACTATTCCTAGTTTGGGCGTGGTCTTGAATGACGTGAAAATAAGAAGGTTGGCGACAGTAGTGGATGAATTGGCAATGAATTCGGCGAGGTCATTGTTGTTGGTGAATGGAGAAATGTTATCGATACTGAATATGGTTTTGCAGAATCGATTTGCGTTAGAAGTATTATTGGCAAAAGAGGGCGGAGTCTGTAAATTGTTGAAGGTTCAAGAATGTTGCACGTATATTCCAGACAAAGTACATTGTCAATATCACCACAATTCACAAAGAGATACAAGATCTGACAGAAGAGAATGTGTGGGAAAAGATTGGTCAAGGATTTGGTCGTGTGGGAACTTGGTTTGCGAATTTGGGGATGGGATTTCTTGGATCTGTGTTGAAGCCTATCATAATCGCAGTGGTATGTGTGATCTGTTTGTGGGGATTCGTAAGAGCGTGGAAATGGTACAGAGGGAATAGAGCCGAAAGGGCCCTCAGAGCAAACGAGCAGAGAATGGCGAGATTGCAGGACCATCAATATGAGAATCTTAAAAGAATGGAAGGGATCCGACATGGTGGGATGGTAGCAACTGCAGTTTAGATCAGCTTCATTCCAGGAGGAATGAGAATGGTGGTGTGATGACAGTGTCATCATAGGGGGGAACTGATGTAGCGCCTAGAGGTTCGAAAATTGTAGGGGTGCATTATATTCACTGTTAGTCGGCACCCGCACATAATCAATGCATATTTAGATGTATCGTATACAATGTATTAAGCAAATGTATCAGTTATATTGTAACATAGAAGTGTTAGAAATGCAAAACCACATTGTGAGTATAGTCAGTGAAATGCATAATGATTAGTTTCGTGTTCAATGTAATGTATTAGGCTAACATGTAACCTGATTGAAGTAACTCATGTAGGTCTTTTATTCATGTATGTGAAAGTAAAAGTACTAAGGCTTAGGATGTGATTTAATAGTGTGTTTAACCCGGTAGAGGCCTGAAGGCACATGTATCGTTAGAGACGAGGCCTGGTATTTTCTTAGGTTAGCTGAATGCGGTAGGCCGCAATGATTCATTTCGTTAGGAGCTTTAAGCCGCAGTAAATTGCAAAGTTAAAAGATGCGAAGTATTTCTCCATCCCATGATCTCACCGCAGGTGCAAGGACAGTTGGTTCGTTAGTAGAAAAGGTCTTTGTCTAAGAGTTCAATTATGGAGAAAGCCAGACATGGGAGTGCATTGGAATGTGCCAATCGCAACTCCTCGGGCCGATGGTGTCTGGGACTCAAGGCCAAGCTGATGGACGATGGAAGATGGACAGCACGGGACGGAAAAGTACTGGAAGAAGACCTGGTCGAGGAGCTGTGCCAGAGGGCGTGGTTCATGTTTTGGGGTTTTCTATTAGGGACAGCGCCCCGAGGGTTGAGTAGTCGAGAGTAGGACAGCTGAGCAGAACAGAGTAGCTCAGATCGGAGAGAAGAGGTGGGCGAGGAGCTAGAAGGAATACTTTAGATCGAACTTCACTAAGTGAAGTCTTCTTATGGAGTTTCACTTCTGACACCTTTTCATGATTTCTTGGGTCTCAAGGGAATGCTAAGTAGGGATGTCATCTAGCATAGAGTAGGGACAGAGATGCTTTGGTTTAATGATTCCTAATATCGACATTGGCTTGGTAGTGATCTACCTCATGCTTTTAGAATTTGTACTCTTGTTTATATTTAGACGTATGCGGATTCTTCGTAGAGTAGCATTTGTGTTAGTACCCATTTACCTGTTGTGCCTTGTATTGAGGTGCCTTTATCTGCAGATGTTTATGTTGATAATAAAATCCCGAGAACACTAGAGATTGGGTCTCGAGTCCTTAATTATGTCGAATTGTGGAAAGTATTCTCTGATAATTGTGTTTGCTCCCTCCACGCTATTGGGCAGGTAAAAAGGTTCAATCGGTTAGAGTGGGTTCTTGGAGATAAACGGTAAACAAGAAAACTGGGCCCCAGCAGTACTGTAGGATTGCCATGTGTTTAATATGTGACTTTATACCTTGTAGATATCATAATACGGAGAGGAAGTTTTCCCTATGTTGACGATGTATGTGGGAGTCCTGTCAGACACCAAGGTATATAAGAGCGATTAGAGAGATCATATGAGAGTAGGATATTATTGTTTGCTACTTCATCGTGGTTATCTTTTGTTTTACAGGATCCTTTTCCCCGCTGTTCCCTTCCTCTCCTTCCCTCGCCTGATCGCCCTAATACTCTGCAGCTATATTCAGAGTTGGGGATGTCAGGAGGTGGACCCTTTATTGCTTCAACTGGATTTTGAGAAGTTTCGATCTCTGAAGAAAGAGATCTGACACCCTGTGGCATTTGCCAATGGGAAGCCTGCTGCAAGAGGCCTGCATGGCCGGTGCCCCGGTCTCCTAGCTACTCCAGCCTGGAGAGAAGAAATGCCTCCCGGCTCTTCTTGTTTATTCTTCATGTCACCTGCACACCGGCATTTGTAAAGGGAAAAGCAAGCCTCCATGCCCCAGACTGCGCTTACTCACAACAGACGTGGGGCACCTTAACCTTCGTGGGGGAGTGAAAGTACCTCTCCTCTTACAAGCGGGCGCCACCCGCACCCCCAAAAGCATGCGGTGTGGTGTGATAGAACACAGCCCCTTTGTATAGCACGCTGTTTGCTTACTCTGCATCGCAGGGCATTCTGGGACGCCTGATGTTGGGGCTTGGGAGTGTGAGGTCTGCAAGAACTCCACCACTAAGACGGGTCCCCGACTGTGATTTTTGAACTTACTTTATTTATTTTTTAATTTAAAAAATATATAAACATCTTGTGTTCTTCCTTGGTGACAAAAATGAAAAGGCTGTCTCTTACAGCCCAGGCTGCTGCAGCCATTTACAAAAGGGCTGCTTCCTTCCAAGTTATTTTTCTTCAAATCAAACACTGAATCGTTTTCCTAGAATAGCAGCAACATGTGTGCACAGGCGGGTAGGAGTCTGGCTGGGACACGATACTTCATGAGTACATGGAAGAGGTGACCTGGGATAACATGACAGGGACAACAAAGGAACCCTCGAAAACATTTCCCTGTCCCTATTGCCCCCCCACAGCCCCCCATCTTCACTGCCGCCCCCGGGTATTGTGGGCTTCCAGGTACCACTTTGCAGAGTGACACTACTCCGAGCTCCACAAACCTTGGGTTCGAACCAACTACCTGTTAACGGAGAGTGTGGGGTGACGGAAGCGCACATGTAGACCCTCGAGGTACAGGTCATGGCGTTGGAATGTCGGTGCAAGGAGTAGGGTGAGGAGTAGTGACACTCATGAGATGTGGGGGGCCACAGTCATAGTACTTGGGGTTCAAGGTGCGCATTTTACCAACCTCGGAAGGCGGTGGTACTCATTTTATCGACCCCAGGAGACAGAAAATCTGTCTGGGGACTTCGGGTGTGTGCGAGGATTGAGTGGTGTTCATATTTAGAGAAGCTCAATATATATCTGTCTCAGAATAAACAAGCATTTACAATGCAATGGTCTCGGCAATATTATAGGTAGAGCTATTGGTATTGCTCATTATTTTTTTATCATTTTTGTATCCCTAAATAAATGGCATTGTCATTTCTATTGGCATTAGTTTTTTTTTGCATATGTGATACCTATTGCATTAGCAGAGAGAGAGTGAGGTATTGAAAGAGAGAGTGAGGTAGTGAGAGAGTGAGGTAGATAGAGAGTGAGGTAGTGAAAGGGTGAGTTAGTGAGTGAGGTATTTTCTGACGTAGTGAGATAGAAACAGTGAGTGATGTTGTGAGATAGCGAAAGATTGAGGTAGTGAAAGAGAGTGAGGTAGTGAGGGATGTTGTGAGGTATTAAGATAGAAACAGAGTGATGTAGTGAAGTAGTGAGATAGAGTGATGTAGTGAAAGAGTGAGTGTAAGTGACTTAGTGTATTTGAGAGAGAGAGAGTGAGGTAGTGAGATAGAGTGAATTAGTGAGTTAGAAAGAGAGAGTGAATTTGCGAGGTAGTGAGAGTGATGTAGTGAAGTTTTGAGAGAGTGTGTTGTGATATAGTGAGGTAGTGAGAGTGAGATAGAAATAGATAGTGATGTAGTGATAGAGTGAGGTAGTGAGATAGAGAGAGAGTGAAGTTTCTAAGTAGTGTGTTAGAGTGAGAGATAGTTACTGTGGTAGTGATATTGTGTTGCTGTGAGAAAGAGAGAGTTGAGTAGCGAGTTAGAGAGTGAGGTAGAGAGTTAGTGAGAAAGAGTGTAGTATAGTGCAAAAGTCGGTTTAGATGGAAAACTTTGAGCCAATGTACAAATCAGATAGTGACGCTATTACCATATGCATGTTCAAATACAGACTAATGCGGGGATAAGTCTTGTTTTAGAAAATCCATGCGTGTTTTGTAACCAGGTTGCGGTGTGGCATTCTCGGAGAGGAGCAGCGGTGCTACCCACAAGACATGACCATGTTCAGTATAGGTCTGTTTCAAAGCCACATTTGGGGGCTGGTTGACTAATGCCATCCACTCCTACCTGTGTCGGAGACTCCTGGGGACTGATGGTGAGCGGCGAGACCCACAGATTTGAGCGGGTGCTCCGAAATTTGCATATTAAGCCGTGATGTGCAGCGGGCCTTTCAACAAGATGGCGCCTTGCCCGGCTTGATCGACCCGCTTCCTGCTGACAGTGAGGCGCGAAGGCCTATAGCGGAGGCGCGGCGGCTACCAGAGGAGGTATGGCGGGTACTCCCTGCAGACAGCGAGGCGCGCGAGCCTAGAGCGGAGGCGGAGGAGCGGCGGCTATCAGAGGAGGTACAGCGGGCGCTCCCTGACACTGGTGAAGGCATAGGTGGGCTAATTCAACCTCCTCGCCCGGGGCTCCTTCCGCGGGAGACAACAGAGGGCAGCTGCGGATTTAGAGCGACCCAGGGGACACGAGAATGCCATCTCCGCTGCCCAAACGCCGATAGTAACAGAGCTGCGAGGCGCCTTCCAGTGGAACCTGCCTTTGATCCTGCCTCCAGTGAGCGCCTTGATGATGGGGAGGTGTGCCCCTCTCGCTCGCGGAGGACCGGAGTGACGCGTAATCCGTTCCTGGCGTTCTGGCCCGCTGGGTGATCTGGCGCTACGAGGAGCAGGTGCGGGCGGCGGACGGGTGGTGGAGGTCCCCCCCTGATCTCCTATCTGCTTTTGCATCCCTCCGGGCTGAGACCTTTCTGCCCCCTGGATTTTGACATCTAGAGGGTCTGTAGCACGTCAAAGGGTGAGAGTGGGAGCCGATCTGGCCTGGCCTCATTGTCGCGCTCCCTGGTGATGACGCGGCGCGTAGAAGGAGGGGACTCTGGTGGTGGCTGCAGCGACTGCCGGGGCGCAACTCTGTAGGCCTCCCTGCTACCCTGCGGGGTCTGAAGGAAGATGGCACTTGGGACTGTTTTCGCTCTCCGGGAGACACGCTCTGAAGCCCTCGGACGCCCCCGAGATGATCTATACACGCTGGGAACGCTGGACACGCTGGGACCACAGGAACAAGGCAGAGCAAAAGGCAAGCACACCACTGCCTTTCTCCGAGGCAAAGCAGAAATGCCTCGGAGAAACGCAGCGGCGGTTTCAGATTCGGGGGCGTGTTTCTTTTTCTCTCCTCTTGCCATTGGCAGGAGGAGAGAAAAACACGCCTAAAAAAGGGCGTTGCTAAAAAGTGGAAAGAACAGCAAGAAACACGCCCCCGAATCTGAAAAAGACGGAGCCTATTTGGAGGGACGGCTCTCTCCTCCAATGGCTGGCCTCCGTTTAGGAAGCCAGCCAATGGAGGAGAAGCAAAAAGAGAGGCGGGCTAAATAGCCACTCTAGGAAACATTAAATTTCCGACTTCCGGTTCTGCCTTCGGCAGACCGGTAGTCCTCGACCTAAAAACCTGTGAGGGGGCATGAATGTCTCATTGGGGGTTAAGTTGCAACATTTAAGGGTACTCCTTTGATTGGTGGTGCAGTTTCCGGCTGCGGCGCTTTCAGTACTGTCTTCTAACCGCGCCTCTCTCTGGATCCCAGCTGTCTCTCGGTGTGCCGTGACTGTCCCTCCCCTCACCCATTCTTCAGATACATTCCCCGCCAGAACTCCCTTCCCTATCTGTTTGTTTCTGCCCCCCTACCACCCCTGCCATTGCACAAGCTGGGACCTTCCAGGCTCTAACTGCTATTGTGCTTTTCACGCCACGCACTGGGTATAAGTGAACTTTGGTTTAGTGTCAGGTGCGCAACACCATCTCCATTTCGCCAACCTCTCTTAACATATGTGGCCAGAAGAAAGTGGCGGGGGTTACCAGCAGTTTCTCAAGGCTGCTTTGCACAAACCATTCACAGGTCGAAGAAGAGAGCGTGAGCGCTGTGAAATCGGACACTGTCAGCCTGCGGGGCCACTGACAACTAAGGCTCATCTTTATTAGTTGGCCACTCGGGGTGCCTCTCTTGCCTTAAGCCCCCCACCCCCTCCCGCCGCCGTCCCCTCCAGCACTCATGTACGGCAAGTAGCACAAGACAACTGTAGGTCCAAGCTTTTTTTTTCTTCATTCTGGTAGATAGAAATGTTATTGTCTTGTTGACTGCATTTTATAAATGACTGCTGCTGGCTAGCTTCCCGTTCAGAGGGCGACCAGGTGACATCGTGCTGTTTACACTTTGCCATGCATGTTAAAAACACAGTACCATATGTGGCTTCCAAATGCCAGGTGAGCGTGGAGCTTCCTGTTCTTAAACATAGCCTGACTTACTCATAACAATGGCGAAATCTGCCGTCTTAAACCTTGCTGCAGAGTGATCATTTTATTATTTTACTGTCGCTTTCGGGTCAATGTGGTACTTATTGGGAGCAGGCTTTGATTAGAAGCATGGTGGATGTGTAATACGCTGCGTTTGTGAACTCCCCCGCCCCTCCTCCATGATACTTTCCTAGAAACTGTTATGGGGGCAGCGCACACGGGGAGTATGTAATACTTACCCACAAAGCAGCTTCCTTTCCCTTTTAGGTCTCGATGAGTCAGCGCGCATGCGCAGCTCGGAGACTTTAGTAAGAGCTTTAAAAAATGCTACCGCCGGCTACAGCTTGCAGTGCATGTGCGCGGGCCCACTCGCGCACATGCACTGCAAGCTGTGGCCAGTGGTAGCATTTTTAGCTTGCTAATCGCGGCAACGGTGCTTTACTTTTAACATTAAAAGTAAAGCGCCGGTGCCGCGATTATAGCAAAAGTAAAGAAATAGAAACAAACATCTATTTCTTTACCTTTGCTATAATCAAGGCACCCGCGCTTTACTTTTAATGTTAAAAGTAAAGCACCGGTGCCGCGATTAGAAAGAAAACAAGCATTGGCATAGCCAATAGGTCTCGCTTTTGGGACTTTTATGTGTTTAGCCATGCAACAGTTGCATAACAAAATACTTATAAGGTCCCAAAAGCGAGACCTATTGGCTATGTCAATGCTTGTTTATCTAGAACTGCCAGATGCCCGACCTGTCCCCAGGCTGTTTTCAATTTTCAGTTCACCTCATACTTCACATTTGCAACGCAAATAGGTCTCGCAGTTACGAGAGTTTGAGCTATTGGCATTGTAAATAACAATGCCTTTTATTTATGTTTTGGTTTTTGAAACAAAAATAAAACGCATTGTTATTTGCAATGTCAATAGCTCAAACTCACGTAAATACGAGACCTATTGCATTACAAATGCAATAGGTCTTGCATTTGCGAGAGATTAAGCTATTGGCATTGTAACTGACAATGGCATTTATTTATCTATTTTCAAAACCAACACATAAATAAAAGGTTTGTCATGTACAATGCCAATAGCTCTAACTTTTGCAAATGCAAGACCTATTGCATTATAAATGCTTGTTTTCTAGTGCAATGTGTGATATCTTCTTCAACTCTGAAAAAGATTTTTAAGTTCTTAGAATGATCTGTGAAATTGAAATGTCAATGGGTGAGAGATGTTTTTTACTCTCCTGCGGTGGGTCATAAAGGGGGAGTTATTATTCTATGCTATAAGAGCAGTCATTTACAAAGCAGCGTGCCTACACAGCTATTGGTCCGGGTGGTAGATCAATGCTATCGACGCAGTATTCGCATCACGCGCCAGGTGACACCATATGCACCTTCATTGCCCATCCTAGGCACACCCAGGAGGCACAGGGCGGTAACCAGTGCAGAGCTCAAGCATTGGGAGGAGGCGGACGTACAAAAGTTAAGGGACCTGTACAATGATGGGCAATTGGTCCCGTTCGCGGATCTGACCGAGGGTTTGGGCCTGTCGCAGGTCAGTTCCTGCTACATGCCTCAGTGATGCACACACTAAGTGCGCTGTGGGGTGACATGGCGCAAGAACCTGCCACTCACATATCTATACAATATTTACCCAAGTTGGGTACAGGCTGCCACCTCACTAAGTGGTTCGCGGAATCACTCAGAATCCACACAACACTGCAATTGCTTTCTCTCCGTGCCCATTGGGATGCAGATTTGTGGTGGCCCGTGACAGACCGGGAATGGGCTAGTATTCTTGAGAGACCCACACGAATCCCTCGTAATGCCAGATTTCGGCTCATTCAATACTATATAATCCATAGAGCCTATCTGATGCCGGAACGGCTAAACAAATATATTGATCGCACTGACGCCAGATGCGAGGAGGCAGGTGCAGACCTACTGCATATGATGTGGTCGTGTACGGTTATTCAAACGTATTGTCGCACGGTCACCAGCTGCCTAGCTCAATGCATGGGACGTACCAAAGCCCCCAAAAACATAAGGTGACATCCAGATACATAGATTTGGGACTCATAACGGCCAAGCGCTTACTCACACACTGCTGGAAGTCCCCTGCCCCCCCCCAGTGGCAAAAGCCTGGTATCAATCCCTATTGTGTTGGGCACAGGCGGAAAGTGTAGCACTCCACAGAGAGGATGCCATGGGGATGCGGAAGCAGCCAATGGCGGCGGCGGCGTGGGACGCAATACTATCAGACTTCAGTGCGAACTGGCAGGATCGATCAGAAGCGTCAGCAGATGAACCCGAAAAACGATGTGGGGGTAAACAGCTGAAGGTGCCGTGCGGTGCACGGATAGTAGAGTAGCGACTGCCACTCCATCACACCAAGGAAGCTTATATAGGATTACGGGTGAGACACTATTTCTCTTCATTCCCCCCGCTATCTTTTTCCACTTCACTCCCTCCTCCCTCTCAAACCTGCTCCAATTCACCCCCCATCCCCCAATTCTTTGTAAGGTCCGTAGTCTCTCCTTCTCCACCTCCTCCCCATCCACCCTTCCAGATACGCATGGAGCTCCCAAGCATCGGGGTGAACCATATAACTAGTGTACATTGGGCATTGGCAAACAAAGAGCTAAGCACACACCGCATAATGTCGGAGTGGATGTAATGTAAGAGTTCCAGGAGGCAGGGCAAATTGTTATGTTTTATTTAAGTTAAGTTGGCTATAGTCAAAATCTGAGCATCAAGATACTACACCAACAACTGATATACTGAATTTGTAATAGGCGATGACTGAATTGTCTAACGCCATATTTGCATTGTTGATACAAAGTTAAAGTGTAAATTGAATAGAATTACAGAAGTGACAGATGTATTGAAAGTTAAAAAAAGAATAAATAAATAAATAAATAAATAAAAGTATTCATTTACAAATAGTGTCTCAAGAGAGTGATGTGGAAGGTCTGCTTAATGTTAATATTGGTAATTCTCTATTTATTGTGCGCAAGATTATCAAATGTTATAATTTTCTCTCATTTAAGATTAAAGTTTAAAGTTTAGAGTGAGGACATGGCCCCTGTTATGGATCGACGATTCAAATGTAGATGTAGTCCTTATACATCACATGGCCGCAACTGCTTCCAAGATGGCCACAGCCTTGTGAAGCTCCGGCAGCAGCGGGCCCTTAAATTGCACTGTCGCCGTCAACACTACGCTGGCAAGTGATGTTTGACCTCCCGCAGTGACCTGAATAACCAGGGATACCCGGGCCACAATCTGGTGGACCGCCGAAGCCCGGCAGCCACATACTGAGCCGGCGCCGAGCACGCCCCCAGCTGGCCTCGGAGGCCCCGCGGGGATAGGGCCCGAGGGCGAGCCTAAGGCCGGGACCACCCGGTGCTGCTGGCGTTACCTCGGTGCCGGATGCCCGATAAGGGACTAGCGGGGAGCCACACGAGTATGCTCCATCCTATCAGGAGCGGAGGAAGACACAGACGGGATCCGCTAGCGCCTGCCTCGCATCTCAGGACCTGGTGTCTCCGTATGGCGGCCGCCGCGTACTGACCTGGCTCCTTCCATCAGGACTTTGCCGTGTTCCAGCCTTGGGGGGCTTACAGGTACAGTGGCGCAGGTTTCGGGGTTGAAAGGAACAACTGAGACGCCTACAGATCTCTGCGAGACCACTCCGCATCACCTGCTGTTTACTGCAGCGGAGGAGGTGGCCGCCATTGTTGGGCCCTGCCGATTATCCTGCGCAGCGGGCAGCTTAACTCCCCTCATTACAAGCACGTGGTGGGCCCCTGGTGGCTCGGGCCCAATTAACCCTCCATATTGAACGTGATTTTGCCTACCCCTGCCCCGCCAACCAGTGCCGAGAGGCTTGCCCTGAATAGAAATAGGAACCAACACTAGCTGAGGACCACCTTGAAATTCGCAGTGACAACTCCTACGCAGCATCAACAGCAACAATGGGAAGAACCGATCCAAAGCAGCATAAACTGCAATTCAATAAAGCTGGCCCATCTAGAGGCAGTGGGGCGAACTCAGACGACTTTGCTGGCACACGTGCAGAGATGGGCCCAGCCACTGACACCGCAGCCATTATGCAGGAGCTCAGGGCGGGCTTCCGGGCCATAGATGCAAGGTTCAACACTCTGACGAACCGTATGGACAACCTGGGGGAACCTCTTGACTGTCAGGGGTTACGACTGGATGGCGCGCAGGAGAGGAAATCAAATCTGGAAGACGCATCCTCCACGGTCCAAAAGAGCTTAGAGAGGATAGAGCACGTACTTAAGCAAGTAGCCATAAAAAAATTAGAACCTGGAGGCCAGGCCGAGATGTAATAATATCCGCATTTCTGGCATTGCAGAATCCAGGAATATAGGCCGGCCGGACTCCTTCATTGAACAACTGCTCCTTGACTTGTTTGATCGATCGCGCTTCTCCCCGACCTTCTCAGTGGAACAAGCGCATCGTACCCTCGGAACTCAGCCCCCTACCGGTGCCCCACCTCGATTTCTTATTGCGCGGCTTTTGAACTATAAAGACAGGGACACAGTCCTCCGCCTGGCCTGAGAACGAGGCGAACTACAGTACCAAGGACCATCCATTTCCATCTATCCAGATTTCCCTCCACGGTCCAAGAAGCCAGATGTAAGTTCGGCGATGTTAAAATCACCCTCAGTAAACTGAACATTCCATAAGCCATGCTGTATCCTGCCTGCCTGAAAATTGACCATAAAAGGAAGCCCAAGATCTTCAAGACTCCTGCAGAGGTGGTTAAATTTTGCAAGACACTATCCAGCGGTTCTTCTCCCCGCATCCGGGGCTCCCTGGTACCAGGCGACTAACTGACAGATCTTACTTTGCTGTTGGGACTCTATGTGCCAGTAACTGTGAGGATGAACATACTTTGAGCTACTCCAACTCCCAATTGCCTAATCCCCCCTTTTATTCTTCTTTTGGCAACACTGTCCCATTTATTTCTAGCTTTTCTTTCTCTCCCTTATAACCAGGCCACTGCCTGTTGGGTTGCCCTTGCACTTCATTGGTATATAAAGATAACCCTATATTCGTTAAGGCTCCACGACTTGTGGGACCACCCGGACACATCTGTTTTTCCTTCAAAGGCTGCGATGAAAAAGATATATTGGTCATGTGTGATGGCTGAGAATTCGCAGAAGGCTGCCACCGTCAAGATAACTAGCTAACTAGTGATTTTATCGATTTTAAGCCAATCCGCAGGTTGGAGTTATTTTGGGACATAGTGTCTGTACCACTGCATAGGAAGCTTTACTTTCAGTTTCATATAGACACCCTACCGCTTTAAGTGTTTACAGCATGCTGGGAAAAAGGGTACCTCTTGCCTGTTGTAATCACCCAAGTGAAAGTGTCTCCCATGTTTTGTTTGAATGTTCAGCCTATCTATCTCCTCGACATACCTGGCTTGTATCCATCTGTAGGCTAATAGGTGTACGGAATTATCAGGCAGCCTTGCGCATCATTAGATCAGACTCTCACCCTGGAATGGCGGAACAAAGTAGGATCTGCTTTCATGGTTGCTCCCACTTTTTGCCTGGTGTTTCTGACTAGTTTGACTGAGATCCTGCTAATCAGGAACCCAGTCTCTGTGCTTTCTCCCCTAAACTGGTTATGGTAAGTACTTGGATACATTCAAGATTGGATACATGTGTTACCCTTATAAGTCCCTAGTATATGGTACTGAGGTTCCAAGGGCATAGGTACATCAGGGTTCCCTCATGGGCTGAAGCATGTATCATGACCCCCATGAGAAACCACTCAAACTGTAACTACAGACCTGACATTGCAGCCTGTGTACGCTGGTGATAGCACCACTCACGAAAATATATAGGTTTCCCTATATCTAAGGTCACTTCACTTAAAACCTATAAGTCACTCCTAAAGCAGGCCTTTCAATCCTGAAGGCAGGGTACTCGGTTTCAAGTGTGAGGGTGCCCCTGCATGAGCAGGACACCCCTACAACTTTCGGAGTGCATTCTCCCGGGTTGTAAGTGCATCAGCCATTACGATACACAGAGTGGCCATGCATCATTACGCGATGACCATCTCTAAACTGGTTGTAATGAGCCCCGTCATGTTTGGTATCAAACATGTTGGAGTCATACCCTCACAACGTAAACGGTGTGGAAGGAATGATTCCATGCACTGTAAAGCTCCTCCAGGAGGCCCTCCGTGCTCCCGGTACCAGTCTTCTAGACCCGAACAGCAGAACATGGCTGCAGCCGACCAGAGAAACAATTCTGCCCTCCTGCTACTGAGCCAGGCTCGAGCAGAGGAAGGCAGGACAACAGGTATCCTGTCACAGGGAGGTGTGACCGACTCCCAGACAGGGCTTAGTGTATTAGGACAGGGTGGGGGCGCTTGCCAGCGCTACTCAGTCTGCTTGAGGGGCACATTTGGTGTCCTCCTTGAATAGTCCAGTTCAAACCAGCTGAGAGAACCATTGGCTCTCGTTCTGGTGTGAAACTGGACAACGGACATGGGAGTATCCTCCCCACTGCCCAACCCCTTCCCTGGGAGGGAACCCTGAATCGTCCCAACCATTTCCTTAGGGTACTTAAGAGCTTACCTGTAGGTGGGTCCCTAGATTCATTGTGGGACAAGACACCACTTCTTTGACCGTCTGGGCACTCTGCACATAACCAGACTTCTCTCTGGGCTTCGAGACTGCAACTGGGAAGACTCCTGCTGCTCCTGGTCTCATCGTCCTGCAAGTCTGCTGCAACGTCTGTGCACGTGCTCCATACAGGAACCTACAAAGGCCTGCCGACATCCAAGACACCTGAAGGAATCACCCTTGAAGTGTAGGAGTCACTTCCCTGCATCTGCAGGCACCGCAACAAAGCTGATCGGCCTGCTGATCCTGGGCTCCCACGGACTCCGAAAGGGTCAGCAACACAGGACGTGGTTCTTCACATCCCTCGAGGCCCGCCCTGTCCTCTCACCAAGTTTGAGGCCAGTATCCCTCGTCGGAGCCGCAGGAATCGAACCCCTGTGCACCACTTCGCCTTGCCGTTGCAAAGGCTTGTTGACTTCCTTCCACCAAGATCTTCGTGCTCCAAGTATCCCCAACCTCAAGCATATCCTTTGACCAAGATCTTCATCCTCACCGTATCACTGGCACTGTCGGCCTGCATCTTTGGTGAACTGCTCGAGGTCCTCCTGCGACTCTAGTGCCTCCAGCCCGTGGGTCCTCTTGAGGTTCTTCATTGATTTCAGCGGGCTCCCTGATTGCTAGGGGCCTGCTCTGACTCCCCTGCTTGTGGTGAGTCACCTGGACCTTGCGGTTCCCGACACAGCACCCTTTTAGCTTTCCACGTTGGTTGCAATTGCCAAGGGTTGCTGCGGCTTCTGACGGACACCGACCACTCAGAAAGTGAATGAGTAATAAAGATGCCTTTAAATCATTTTATCTTGATACATTTGGTCTGCATCCAGAGACAGAGGTCAAATGTTAGCTTATGTCTTTGTACAATTTGCAGCTTAATTTTATCCTGGAAGTTGGTGTTTACTTTTCTTTCTCAAACTGCAAAGTTAGACGATTTTGTAAAGTGAACTGTCTGACAATGGTGATGTGCAAAGAGTGTGAATTGAAAGACTGTAGGATGTCAGGTTTTGTTCTAAGACACAACATTTAAATAGGTTGTAAATTAACCATACAAACATTTTAAAATATACTTCAGTTGTTTTGAAAGCACATTTTTTTGTAATTTTCTGTGAAGAAAAGAAAGTGTTATTGGAAGCAAACAAATCAGAACCGGTCTCAGGATGCTTGCTTCTGGTCTAGGGAGGATGTGGCCTGGCAGTTAGGGCTGGACTGTTCCCAAGGGGAGCAATAATAAGGCTGATTGGGATATTATTGGGTCCAAACTAGAATGGAGTAGAGAGAAAAAAAACAATGGATTTAACCCAGATCTGTGACTGGGATGAATGTTCGATTTGTTCAGCATTCTGTCCATCTTTTCTTTTTGCATTTATCGATTTAAGTGGGAAGGGTATGCCCAGATGTGGGTCCCGGACTCAAGCTAGCCTGGCTGATGAGGGGTGATACCCCAAAACCGGTCCCAGGATGCTTGTTTCTGGTCTAGGGCAGATCTGGCCTGGCAGTTCAGGCTGGAATGTTAGGATGGGGAGCAGGGTCAAGGCTGATCAGTTAAGGCTGGGTCCAAACTGGGGTGGAGTGATGAGCAAAAAATCTATGGATTTAATTCAGATCTGTGACTGGGGGTAAATGTTGGATTTGGTCAGCATTCTGTCCATCATCTGTTCTTTTTGCATTAGTGACTAATAGGCAAGTCATGTGTACCCTATATGTGGAAATATGGATTTTTCTGGTCAGTTATGTCCCCTATCTTGGACCCCAACGGTTCTATGTGCATGTTACAAGTACATGTATGTTCCCTCCAGTTCCAGTTATGAAGACGCAAATACATGTGCGTCCACCGTCAACATGTCCTCTTTCAGATCCGCCATGAATGGGCTGGATATTCGATTCCTAAGTACGAAAGGCCACCGACTTTATATGGCTCAGTTACTCCATTTTGCAGTTCAGGCGAGTAGGCCCTGATTCTGCCATCAAGCCTTTTCCTGCTTTCTGCCTCTGACAGCTCCAGTCTGAGCTCGCATCTGTATCCATGAACTTTGTCCTACTCCCTGTGCGGCTAACGGTGCCTGCCTCGGCCGGTCTGTCTGCCTGCCAAAAAAAAACTGTATTTCACCTTCAAGTTATCTGTTTCGCTCCTCAGCCGATGCATTCCTGTCTAGTAGTTTAAGTAAACATTTCCTTTTGCTATTGAGCAAAGGGCCCGGCTTCTCTGTCCTCATGCAAGTAATTCATAGCCCCGTTACCATGGAAGGTTTCTGCCCCTTGCATCTCATGTAGACACTTAGACGCTTGTGCATGCACACACAGTCAGTATAGAATAGATTTTGTCCAAAAGTCCTTCCTTTGTGGATAACATAGTTCTTTAAACATAGGATGTTCGATATGATTTGGGATTAGGTTGACTTGACCCCCCAGACTTCTTGTCTCCACATGTAGAGCTAAATGTCAAGTCCCCTTCACCCCCTAGTCGCACGTCAATCATACGTCATGCTGCTGCGCGCGCATCTCTGCCAAGTATTTCTGCTGACATTGCGAAAATATTTCATAGGTCCACCCATATGTGACATCACAACCAATGACGTTTCCTTGTTACTCCCAATTACGCCTCCATCAGCTACGCATGTGAAATGTTATCTTCCTTATCAATTGTTACGCCTCCTGCATTTGTTTCATTGTAATGTCTGTTCTATAAAAATGATTACTTGTCAATAAAGTATTGTACTCCACTTCCTGAACCCCCGTGGTGATGGAACTTGGAGGCCACGATTCGAATCGTCCATTGGAATAAAGCCCATTCTGAAACCTCTTATACCACGGATTCTGCCTCTTATTTTACTGAGCTATTTTACTAAGATTCCGTATCAAATTCAGTTCCGGTAATTAAATTATTTACCACATGAATGGCGCCCGAACAGGGACACTTTCTCATCTCACGCGCCGGTGGTGCGTTGCAGGCCCGGTCTCCTGCCACAGCTGGACGGACAACAACGCGTACCAGCAGGATTTCCTGTATCTCCCTCCGGTCAAGCGGGGGCGACTGAGGCTGCGATCAACACCCAGACGAGGCGGTGAGAAGTGCGAAGTATCCCAACCAGAGCCTAGCTGAGAGAGCAAGATCCGAGGTATACAGAGGCCCACCAAGTTCCGAAGTTTCCGATGATCCGAAGTGCCGAAGTTTTCGAGTCGAGTCCAGTTCAAGTTCAGTTCCGTTCTGAGGCCTTCCGTTCCGAGCTACCCGGTGAGTACCATTGCTGGGGAGGCGTTCTGACGTGCACATAGGTTGTGCCGGTCAAGACGGATTTGGGTACACAAATCCGGTCTGCACTGTTTCAGCAGTGTATATGTACTGTTTAGCAGTATATCGAGTATGTCTAGTATATGAAGTCAGAATTATCTAGTTAGTATCGAGTATTATGCTTAGTGAACGGCCATCATTGTTGTTCATTAAATGTTAAATGTTAAATGTTTTAAATACGTTCTGCATATTGTGGTATGAATGACTGTTCATTATTGTGCTTTGTATTAAGTGTGTTTAAGAATAAGTATCAGATCAGTTGTCAGTATGCCGCTCTTTTCGAAATTAAGACAGATCACAACTAGAAAAGGGGTACTCGAAGAAGCTGTTCCTATTCCTCCTAGGGACACTCCAGGGCACTTTATGTATCACAAACATGGCTTAGACGCCATATTATTTCTTGATTTATGGGTGGACTACACCAAGGAACTACCAGAAAGTCACAGGTGGCCCGCAGCTGGGACCTGGGATGCAGAGTGCATCGTGAAAGTAGAGGAAGAGTTATGGAAAAGGAAAGCTAGACAGTCACAGAAAGACGCCATTGAATTATGGCGTAAAGAATCGTATAGACGTACAGAAAAAGCACGTAGACAGGAAGAGAAAAGTAAGGAAAATTCAAATAAAGTTCGAGAAAATCTGTTAATTGAAGAAGGTACACGAGTAAAATTAGAACAAGGAGATAGACAAAGAAATGCCCTTATGAATGGTATGTATCCCCTTCTGGCCGAAGGATTACCTAAGGCTACTCCGGAGATACCAAAAGACTTGCCACCCCCATTGTTTCCGATAAAAGCGCATCCGATATGTCCAGATAATAACAGAACTTATCCAACACCTATAATAAATATAAGGTCTCCCGAACATTCGTTCCAAACCGCTGACAAACTACTCCGAGAACGAAGGGGTTATCACCTACTCGATTCTATGGATGAACAAGAATTAGCCAGATCAGCCGTTCACTGGATTGACAGTCCCGGAAAATATGGTGATGAAACAGTAGCACACACGTTTTTGAACCTCACCCCAGATGAACAGCGTTTAGCTGGGATTTATATGATTCAACAACTTCTTATACTTTATAAAAGCCAACATTCCGATCCTGGTCCTTTACCTGATATATTGACTGAATTACTCACGAATAGATGGAGAGGTTCAGGTACTAAGTTAATTAGAGAAATACTAGAATCAAGAAAGCAGTACATTCTTTTCGTATGCCCAGAACATGTCTCACTGCCCATCAAGGAAAGAACGACGTATTACATGGACAGACAGAATCCCTTGCGAGAAGTGCACCCAATAAAAGGCGAAGACAATCAGTTTAAACGCGTATTTTTATATACGCCCATATCTAAAATAGAATTGTTAGAAATGAAGAAAGTGGTACCCAGTCATGACAAAGACCCAGCGGGTTTTCACCGAGAAATTAAAGACATGTTACTCATGGGAGAATATACCTATCCTGACATTATGAAAATATTAAAGGTATTAATGCCTGCTGGCATTTATGAAAAACTTAAGGAAAAAAAGTGGGAAGTGGGAGACCAAAAGATAGACTGGACAGCATTAGAAGCAGAAGAAAAGGCCCGAACTGCAGGAGCAGGGCTCGGGGATAAAGTTAAAGCACTACCAGGTTTACTAGTACAGGTACTGCCACGTTTATTAACTACGAAAAAGGAAGACTGGGGTGCAATCTCAGCCTGTAAACAAAAGCAAGATGAAGACACTAGTGATTTCTATGCCCGATTCGAGAAATGTTTTGGTATAAATAGTGGCATAAAAGCAAGTAGTGAGTCATATCCACATCGGTTTGTGACGAAATTAGTTGAAAATTCCTTGCCCCAAGTGAAGAATAGAGTATTGAAGTTCGAAAGTACCTGGCAAGGTAACACCCCGTCACAAATGTTACAAATGTTACAGTATCATCACAATAGAATAAGAGAAGAACAAGAACATGAACAAAGACGTATGAAAGACACAAAAATGAAAATGTTAGTCTCCCAGACAGTTCCAACTGACGGTCACAAAAAGGGTGTGACACATTCTGGAGATTCAGCAGTTCCTGTAAAAGGGACATGCAATTATTGTAAACAGCCAGGTCATTATGTACACGATTGTCCAGTCCTGAAACGTAATATCGCCGTAGGTATTGCAAAGGAAAGGCCACGGCCACCCAGACAGGATCAGAATGAACAAGGAGCCCCGCAGCATGCACAGTCCATGCCAGCTCCGCAACAGTCCATGCCAGCTCCGCAACAGTCTATACAGTTTGTGCCAGCTGCACCAGCGCTGCCTGTTGCTGCCACACAAACCACGACACGACAAATGTATCAGGCCGCACAGTATGAATATCCTGAGTATCAACGATACGCGTGAACCAGCCTAGAGAGGGAAGTTGACTTACCCCTTATCGAGGTCCCTGTAGATCAAGAAGGACCTTATGTGCACAGTGAATTATTGGGTCAAGATAGAAAATTTTTACTTGATACAGGGGCAAGTCGAACAACAATAAAACGTAGTGAAGTTCCAGGGGCACCCCTCTCAGGCTCACAGAATATATCCCTTGGTTTTTCAGGAAAACCTATTGTTAATGAAGTATCACAGCCTCTTCCACTTACGATCGGACCCTTGACACGAACTACAGATTTATTGCTTACTAAATCATGTCCAGAAAACTTGTTAGGTATAAAAACATTGAAAGCTCTAGGAGCGATAATATGTTGTTCTCCGGAAGGAGTAAGATTGTTTTTACGAGATTTCAAAGGGCACTATGTGTCCCGAGACATGGATTCCCGACTGCAGACTTTACCCACACATTTATGGGCACAAGGCCCTACAGATGTTGGTTGCATGAACATTACACCATATCGAGTCACACTAAAGGCAGGAGTGGTACTACCACGAATACGACAATACAAGCTACCACCAGATGCTGTAGTGGCTTTGCTGCAAATCATTGACGAGCTCATTGCCCAAGGAGTGGTTGTGGAAACTGACTCCAATGTATGTAATTCCCCGATAATTTCGATTCTTAAACGAACTGATCCAAAGGCCCCGCCAGTATATCGATTGGTTATTGATCTGCGCGAATTAAACAAATGCATTGTGCCACAATTCCCTGTGGTCCCCGATATCTCGTCATTACTGACAGCCATTGATTCGAACGCAACATTCTTTACTGTAATTGATCTCAAGAATGCCTTTTTCAGCGTCCCAATAGATCCGGAGAGCCAATACTTGTTCGGATTTAGTTTAAATGGACGAAGTTTTAAATTCACACGCGCACCTCAAGGATTTACAGAAAGCCCCAGCATCTATAGCCAAGCACTGAAACGAGAACTTGACAGTATACACATGCCAGTTAACACTGCACTGCTTCAGTATGTGGATGATCTGCTGATCACCGCCCGAAGCGAACCGGAATGTGAAAAAGCATCTCTGATGGTTTTACAATTTCTAGCCGAAAAGGGGCACAAGGTGTCCCCTTCTAAGCTGCAATTCTGTGTCCAGCGAGTTGTTTATCTTGGTCACTCGCTGTCCAAGGAGGGAAGGCAGCTTACACCCGACCGCATTCAGTTAATTGCTAACATGCCAATACCCAAGACACAAAAGGAGGTGCGGGCTTTTATAGGCCTCACTTCATATTGTAGGCAGTGGATCCCTCAATATGCATTTTTAGCAAAACCACTCATTCAGTTGACAACACAGGAGGCGGCCACATCGACTGTCCTCCCTTGGACTCAGGAACACACACTAGCTTTTGAAAGCTAAGCTCTATGTCAAGCACCTGTTTTAGCAACACCATGTTACAGAAAACATTTTACACTCTTTGTTACAGAACGCGAAGGTACTGCCTTGTCAGTACTCACTCAGGAACAAGCAGGATCACGCAAACCATGTGCCTATTTCTCTAGTACATTAGATCCCGTAGCCCAGGCTTTGCCTGCGTGCCTGAAATCAGTGGCAGCAACAGCTCTAGCAATAAGACAAAGCGATGCCATAGTGTTAGGACATCCATTGACAGTACAAGTACCGCATGCAGTAGAGGTTCTTGTGAACCGAACGCAAACACAACACTTGACCATAGCAAGACTTACAGGGTACGAACTAACATTGTTTCAGCCACACATAGAAATCAGACGCTGTAATACATTAAATCCTGCTACACTTTTACCTGTAATCGGAACAGACCCACTAGCTCATGATTGTATTGAAGTTATTACAATAACGACGAAACCCAGACAAGATTTGACAGATGTTCCATTGTTAGATCCAGACCTGACGTTGTATGTAGATGGTTCATGTATGAGAACAAGTACAGGAGATTTAGTGGCCGCATATGCAGTCACAACAGATACTGAAGTCATTGAAACAAACTGTATAAATACCTTGTCAGCTCAAGCAGCAGAGCTTATTGCTCTGACACAAGCCTGTATCCAAGCCACAAATAAGAAAGTCAACATATACACTGACTCACGTTATGCATTCGGAGTTGTACATGACTTCGGCGTGCTGTGGCGAGAGAGAGGTTATTTAACTTCTCACGGTGCCCACATTCAGCACGGATCCCTCATTCATGCTCGGTTAGATGCAATACATTTACCCACTGCAATATCGATTATGAAATGCAAAGCTCATACGAAAGTTACTGATATCATTTCTCAAGGCAATGATTTAGCTGACAGAACAGCTAAACAGACTGCGCAAACTCGCACATCCGACATGACAAAGACAATAGTCCAGACACCAACACATTGTATGACGATTAAGGATCCCGCTCTTGATATAATTGACATACAGACACATGCTACACCAGAAGAAATAAAGAAATGGACGGAATTAGGAGGGATCCAAACGGACCAGGGATGGATGACGAAGGAGAAATCTGTATGGTTTCTTCCTGACTCTATGGTCCAAGCTATCATAAATACAATACACAGTCCAGCGCATCTAGGAGAGAAAGCTATGCTAGACAGCATTCAACACATTTGGTTCAACAAACATTTACGAGCAGCAGCGAAGCAAAAAGTCCGTACCTGTATGATATGTTGTCAGTTTAACCCAGGTAAAAGCATCCCCGTAGAGCAGGGTGGATTTCAGCCTCCTGATCACCCTTTTGAAGCCCTTCAGATGGATTATATCCAGATGGAACGATGTCGAGGATTCAAATATGTTCTCGTAGTTGTCTGCGCTCTTTCCCGTTGGGCCGAAGCGTACCCAGTATCAGATTACACTGCCCCGACCACTGCCAAGCAGCTAGTTCGAGAATTCTTCCCACGGTACGGTTTACCACGTGTTGTCTATTCAGATAACGGCCAGCCGTTCTCATCCGAACTGATGAAACATGTTTCACTTCTGCTAGGATATCAGTGGAAGTTTCATTGTGTCCGACACCCCGAGGCAGCAGGTCTCGTGGAACGACATAATCAAACTTTGAAAATCAGATTGTCCAAAATATGTAGAGAGAAAGGTGTTGACTGGGTAGTAGCTTTACCAGTTGCACTCTTTTACATGAGAATGGTAGCACACTCTCGAACAGGGCTATCCCCTTATGAGGTGATCTTTGGAAGACCACCGAATATGTGGGGGACGCCTATACCCCGTAAAATAACTGATGTTGACTGTAATATGCTGACAGATTACTTGGCTTCCTTGATGTCTGCACTACAATCTTGTCGTTCACAGGTAGCTGCAGCCTTTCCTGACAACACTGAGGTGAAACCTCATGACGTAATTCCGGGGGATCTCGTTTTAGTGAGGAACTTTGATCGGAAGACTCAGCTGGATCCTAGGTGGAAGTCGCCGCAATTGGTCCTGCTCACCACAAGGACAGCCGTGAAGATCGAGGGCAGAAAAGGCTGGATACATTCAAGTCATATCAAGAAATTTCATGGACTACCATCGGATGTAAATGCCACACCTCGTGTGTCTTCACCCATTGACTCAAAGCTTCCTTTGGTTGAACTTAGTAGCCCGGAACAATATAAATTAAAACTCAGGTCTAATAAGTCAGACAATTTGATTGTTTAAGTCCTCTCCAAGGTGAAGCGGTTGAATTTGTCTCTGACATGTATCCCTTAGACCTGAATAGAGAAAAAACTCGAAAAATGTTGAAACGACATGCGTACTGTAAATCACTGCGTAGTCATTGTATAGTGACGTTATTAATTTTGTTTTTCTTGAGTCTTATAATAATAACTGCAAGTATATTGTTGCACATATATTATCCTATTTCTAAACATGTCTATAATGTTACTGCTGAACATTCTTTTAGTGACCTACCCCCGCATGAATTGTCCTATAGATTTGCGCTGCACAATAACACTTTCATTAGTATGTTACATCATTCCCATCAGACTAGTAATGCTACCAATTGTTTGATATGTGGTCGACTCCCTCCCTATCAGAATTATAAGGGAGTTCTGCCCCTCTTTCCATATCCGTTTACACACAATGGCTCCTGTGGAGCATGGTTTAGTTTAATTAATTCCTTAGATTCAAACACAGCAGTTTATCAAGACAATTGGGTATGGGGAAATTTGAACTTAGTTTTACTCAAAGTCTGCTACCCCGACAAGGAGGGTCGTCCCAAGAGAACAGGAACTGATCTAGAAAATGAAGTATATGGATTAGGTAATTTTACACTTAATCTCATAATCCTGAATGTCGAATCCGAAGTTGCACCAATTTTGCCTGCCATGTCAGTGTTCCCAGCTAAGGGTGAATTGTGTGTAAGAAAGAATGGTTCCATACATATGGGCCATAGTAGATGCACTACTGTAATAGAATTCAGTGATCAAGGCAAGTCTTCGTTTAGAGCTTCTCGCCATTCCTACTTTGTATGTGGTCAGACTGCATATATGCGTTTGCCTCTAGATTGGGATGGTACCTGTTACATTGCATTCCTTTTGCCACCTGTTTTCCTAGCTCCTCCTGATTACCACAGAAATATTCATTTAGTACACAATAGAGAACGGAGAGATCTCCCAATTGTCGATTACACTGAGACGGCATGGGAAAAGTATGTAGATTTCAATAAAGGTTTCTTTCCCTATATAGGTACAGTTACCAATAGTAAGCTAATACGTAGATTAACCAGGACTCTTGAAGCTGTAGTGAATGAAACTATTTCCGCCCTGGCAATTTGACAGAGGAGCAGTCTGCGATGAGGATTGTTGTTCTTCAAAATCGTCTTGTCCTTGACGTCATCCTGGCCGATAGGGGCGGAGCTTGTAGGGTCATCGGATCAAGCTGCTGCGTATTCATACCAGAAAATTCGCCATCTGTATATAAAGCTATAACTCGCCTTCATAAGATTGTGAGCCAGATACACCAGAATCCAGGCACTTGGACTTGGTCCGGGTGGTTTTGGAGCGTGTTATCAGCCTGGGGATGGAGAGTTCTATCATTCCTAGGTATTGGCCTTCTTATACTATTCAGTTGCTGCTTATGCCTGCAATGTGGACCAGCGATTTGTGGTCTGTGTGCCACTTCGTGTATTCCACATCAAGATTTTCATTCAAGATCCCAAAGGAAAAAAGAAGAACAAATGATGCTATATGAACAGATCAATGGATTGATGAAGATTGATATCTCTTGACGGGCAAGTAGGGGACAAGGAGGGAATGTGGAAATATGGATTTTTCTGGTCAGTTATGTCCCCTATCTTGGACCCCAACGGTTCTATGTGCATGTTACAAGTACATGTATGTTCCCTCCAGTTCCAGTTATGAAGACGCAAATACATGTGCGTCCACCGTCAACATGTCCTCTTTCAGATCCGCCATGAATGGGCTGGATATTCGATTCCTAAGTACGAAAGGCCACCGACTTTATATGGCTCAGTTACTCCATTTTGCAGTTCAGGCGAGTAGGCCCTGATTCTGCCATCAAGCCTTTTCCTGCTTTCTGCCTCTGACAGCTCCAGTCTGAGCTCGCATCTGTATCCATGAACTTTGTCCTACTCCCTGTGCGGCTAACGGTGCCTGCCTCGGCCGGTCTGTCTGCCTGCCAAAAAAAAACTGTATTTCACCTTCAAGTTATCTGTTTCGCTCCTCAGCCGATGCATTCCTGTCTAGTAGTTTAAGTAAACATTTCCTTTTGCTATTGAGCAAAGGGCCCGGCTTCTCTGTCCTCATGCAAGTAATTCATAGCCCCGTTACCATGGAAGGTTTCTGCCCCTTGCATCTCATGTAGACACTTAGACGCTTGTGCATGCACACACAGTCAGTATAGAATAGATTTTGTCCAAAAGTCCTTCCTTTGTGGATAACATAGTTCTTTAAACATAGGATGTTAGATATGATTTGGGATTAGGTTGACTTGACCCCCCAGACTTCTTGTCTCCACATGTAGAGCTAAATGTCAAGTCCCCTTCACCCCCTAGTCGCACGTCAATCATACGTCATGCTGCTGCGCGCGCATCTCTGCCAAGTATTTCTGCTGACATTGCGAAAATATTTCATAGGTCCACCCATATGTGACATCACAACCAATGACGTTTCCTTGTTACTCCCAATTACGCCTCCTTCAGCTACGCATGTGAAATGTTATCTTCCTTATCAATTGTTACGCCTCCTGCATTTGTTTCATTGTAATGTCTGTTCTATAAAAATGATTACTTGTCAATAAAGTATTGTACTCCACTTCCTGAACCCCCGTGGTGATGGAACTTGGAGGCCACGATTCGAATCGTCCATTGGAATAAAGCCCATTCTGAAACCTCTTATACCACGGATTCTGCCTCTTATTTTACTGAGCTATTTTACTAAGATTCCGTATCAAATTCAGTTCCGGTAATTAAATTATTTACCACATATATGTGGCCTAAATTATTATTATACATGGAGCAAAAATTTAGTTTATTAAATCAAAAACAGTTTTTGGGTACAGCAGAAATGTTTGAAGGTGGCCTCATATTTGATAATGAAGAAAAAGGCAGCTCTGTAAAATAAAATATTTGCTCAGTTTCACACAATTTGAGACCAGTTTACGGATCAACTACATTACAGTTAGGTCGAGTAGATTATTCAAGGCACTAGACCTGAAGGTCTGATAACATTTTAAAGATTTTTCGAGGCTTGCAAGGCAATTTACTCGGTTACCTCAATGTCGCTTACAGTTGGAAATCCTTGCAATTCACCTGAAATATGTCAGTATCACCCCTCATCTCCAGCCCTCCTACTGTGGAAGGGAGGATGGTTCACTAATACACACTTAATATTTTCAGGAACATGTGACTCTCTCAAAATAAGGCAGAGCGAAGCTCAGAGTAAATATGAGCTACCAGGGGCAGTCTATGTAAAGGTTTATCTGAGGGTCACCAATAATCTATGGTTCCTTTCAGATAACCTTTCTCCGCTTCTACTCCTGACTCCTTACTCTCAGGTATAGTACCCCCAACTGCTTCGCAGCACAAATTCTACAGGTGATTCAGCTCTATTTTATTCCAGAATCTTCTGCACAACAGCTCTCACACAGACATCAGTTACACAGTCAAAAGATAAATAGTTTTATTATCCTGGGATCTGCAGCTCCTCATCAGGCTCAGGATGCAATAATGGCTGCACAAACTAAATAATATTGAAACTCCAATTAGTGTACCAGTATTCTTCCTACAGGTAAAAGTGAAAAGCTATTCCAATGCATGCACCAGAATTGCCAGGGATTAAGAAGGTGCAAACTTCTTGATCGAGGAAGATAAGCGGAGTATTTCCGAAAGATAGAATGAAAGCAATTAAAACAGAAATAAAAAGAAATAGCATAAGTATTTTCAGAACTAAAGTGAAATACCCTTCGAGAACAGGTTAAATATATCCAGCAAAGTAAATGTGGTACATCATAGGCTAGCTCAATCAGTAATCATATGTCTGCAGCTAAGAAGTGACCATTTCACAAATTAGGAATCCCAAATTTAAAAAAGGCTTTATTAGCTACTTTACTTTAAGTAATGGCACATACTGGAGCATATTACATAAAAATCTTGCTCTATGTGCAGCAGGGGAAAAAGTTACTAACTCCAATAATGATGCCCCAGTATGCGATACCTCCGTAGAGTCACATACGGACATTAATCATCTGGTGGTTATGAATGATAAGTCTATGGCGCAATAACCTATTTAGGAGAACTGCTCAGTAAGGGTCCTTGTAGTTCTTAAAGGACGAGCTCATGAAATGTCAGTACTATTCAACACTAATTTCAAGGTCAACTATAGATCAGAAAAGGATCTCCTTCCTTCATCCTCTTAGACCTTGTTGCCAACTAATCAGATATAAGTGCAAGACTATGAGGAAGTGGGGGAAGAACAGATATTGGACACTGACTGATCAATTTTCATTTTCAAGTAAAACTTTAAGCACCATAGCGATTGGTGTACTGGTAGTACCAAGCAGACCATCCTCCAGACAAATGGGATTCTCAGGTCTATGACGGTAGCCACTCTGTTTCAGACTAAAGTAAATTATATAGAGATAGACTATACTGAATTATGTCACCACAACACCCCGCCCTGAGTGACATAATGCTACAAATATCACATTCACATTTATGTTTGTGTTGTTACCACAGTCTTCCTTTTCTAAACTAATTTCTTTAGATCATGGTTTCAAGTTCCCACACACCTTCCCTACCAACAACCACATTACCACCTTTTAGCAATGAAGGGATTAAATGTGTCATATAGTGTGGGGAATAGGCCAGCATTACGCAACAACGTCACTGCATTCTTTATTACGGTTAAGTCTCCAAGTAAAGCAAATTTTGATTGAAAATAAAGCAGGGTTGACTGAGTCATACTGTACATTGAGACCATGAACTTTGGACTCCTTCCTACATAGCGAGGATTTCGACAGACAATGTCTTTCACATGATGTTTTTAGTCGATGTCACCTCATTGCTACCTGAAGATACTTCACTATAAATTAATTGTCAAAGTATTATTCAGCGCCTCTGCATTGATGAATCCATAACGTCGGAACTCTACTTTGCTGAACAGGTACCCTGGATCTTACAAGACCAGAGGTTAATTGGTCCAAGGAATAACGGACTAATGGTCTTAAGGATTTGATAGAATCACTGGACACCATAAACAATTTAAAGTCATCACAGTTTCTAAGGGGGTCTCCAATATGTAATAGATTTGAGCAGGAGGAGAAGTTTAGTTAATCTGCTGACATCTTGACCTCAGATTGCTCCCGTATAAGTGATGACCACCAACAAGGGTATTATTTGAATAAACCCTTAAATACAGGAGTACCATCAACACCTAGTATTTTAAGTGTCTGGAGGAAAACATGCTTCGGGCACATTTGATCATACTATTGTTTTTAAATGTATTTTCAGAAAAAAAAAATTGTATTGAATTAGTCCTGAAGAAAGCGAAGACAAATCAGATAATCCGCCGAAACGCCGCGTCGACATTATTTCAATTACAACGAGTAGTGAAGCAATCTGTAGTAGAAGGCTCAGATTTTTGGATGATACAGTTTTTATGTAATAGCAAATCTTTTAAATGTATGTGAATTGATTTTATCAAGATATTTTGGGTATATGTATGAATTTGTTCATTGGGGCATTGCAAATATAATTGTGAATACATTTTTATGTCTGTCTGTGGCATTAGATTAAAAAGTATTTCATGAATGCAATACCATTGGCATACATATTAACTTTTTTAATACATTGAGGAAATTAAGATTGCTTGTTTATCAGATCTAGTTAGACATACTTTTCTTCTTGTTTATATACTTGTGGTTCAGTTCACTCTGTTTGATCATAGGTGAACTATTAAATAATAGCACATAAGGGATCCCTTGTTTTTAAGTTTCCAAGTTCCCACACACCTTCCCTACCAACAACCAGATGACCACCTTTTAGCAATGAAGGGATTAAATGTGTTGTATAGTGTGGGGAATAGGCCAGCATTACGCAACAACGTCACTGCATTCTTTATTATGGTTTGTGTCTCCAAGTAAAGCACATTTTGCATGAATATAAGGCAGGGTTGACTGAGTCATATTATACATTGAGCCCATGGATTTTGGACTTCTTCCTACATGGCGAGGATTTCGACAGACAATGTCTTTCACATGATGTTCTAAGTCAATGTCACCTCATTGCTGCCTGAAGATACTTCACTATAAATTAATTGTCAAAGTATTATTCATCTCCTCTGTCTTTGGGGCTTACCCCTTTGGGAGGATTACATAGACAGGACATCTGTGGTTAATCCTAACAGTGGTGAAGACCCATCCTGTGGATACACGTTTAGGAGGGTTCAGCTTTCCTATACTACCAGGTCATTTGAATATAGAACCTTCGAAGTAATAGCAGCCCGGATGTTACAGAACTATAACACTACTGGCACAACGACTCAGGTGAAAGAAGTGTGATACTTAATTCACCTTTCCTCAATGCACTTCTTTTCAGAACTAAGGGATGATGGGAGTGGAAACTCAGATTTCCAGAATCAGAAGCTTGTTCACACATCACAGTCCCTCTACACTTCTCAGCCCCATTTCTATATTCTCTGGAAGGTCAAAGGCAGCCCTGAGTCTCAGTATGAAATATACATAAAACTGCTTCAGAATTATTTACATACTGTATTTGGTAAATGATAACAGCACAAGAAATTTAATGGGGGAGAAAATAGCAACCTGTGTGATCATTGCACTCTGAACAAATAACTGAACATTTGATACTACAAAATATTATTGCCTACAAACACAAACAACTGAGCACCCTACAGAAATCTGCTCATCTGCCACTGGCCCTGTGCTCTCATGTCTCTCCACTCAATCGTTTCGTGCCATTCTTGCTCCTGGCAAGCAAACGTGCACAAGGAGAAACAGACAGGACTCACCTTCTGTCACAGGACTGCCATCGGGCTCACTTCCCAGATCAACACTCAGCTTGCTCAGAAGATTTGTCAGCTCTCCATCTGAGACACTGCTGTCTTTGTGGTCCGACTGCAGGCTCGGTTGCGTTTTCACCACTGTGGGATACATAGGAGGACACGGAGAGTGAGGCAGAGGAAAATGAGGAGGAATTACCATTGGCTTGGGCACTGCATGGAATGCCATGTTCCACAGGGTCTTTCATCTAGAATTCAGCATTAGTTGCCCACATGAAAAAATACGAAACAACTCAACGAGAGGCGAGACAGGCTAATTCCTTCCTTGCCTGATTATATATCTCATCATCTTTAACCTCTCCTTGCGCCCATCCGCATTGCTTCTCACATAATGAGCAACACCTCAAAGAGGTAAGCACCTCAAGATGCCTTCTTACATTGCTTTGCCCCTCTTGCTTGTCGTTCACTATTCATGGCACTTGTATATGTCCATTTTACCATCAGACACAGCCCAGTAATCAGGCACACATGTTTCTCCACCTATGTTTGAGGCAAATAAGAATGCTGTATCACTTTTTAGCAGATGTTCACCACTCCAAAACTGCGTGCTCACTTAGGATGTCCCCATGCAATGCTTATTGGATGCCAAATGATAAAAAGACAGTGACCGTCTTTTACTCATTTGGCATCCAGTGCTAAGGGACTTCTAAGATTCTTGGAACCCTATGGGTGGGTCATTGTACTCTTACTATGGAGTGACCCAATGAAATATTTAAGGGACAATTCCTAGATGTATTTGTCGTGTTTATATTTTACTTCATGATGAACATCTCCTTTATCTCGGATTATCGAATTTAGAATTTTCTTATGCACATGGGACTGTTATCATTGCATTTTTACTGCCGAAGGCCACAAAGATTCTCCAACACGCTGATCTTCCTCTCTCTGCCTCGCCCAGCCGTCTTGTGTTATTTGCTGTTGGAGGCGGTGGGCGCCATCTTAGGTAGGGCTGGGGGTGCGCTCTAGTCGCTCCGCCCTCCCGCCCTCCCAGGCTATTTAGAGTTGCTCTGTGAAGCCCTCGCTGCCTATTTAGAGCTCTCCCTAGTGAGAGACGCTAGGGCTGCGAGCGTTTTTACCTGGAACTTACTAGCTGGCATAGGTATCTGTGAAAATTGTGATTTAAAACTGCTAAAAGATCGTTTTTATAACTTTTTACCTGGGGGTTTTAAATTGAATAGTTAGCTGGGGAATTGAGTTAGGCACACTGACATTTCTCCAACACGCTGATCTTACTCTCTCTGCCTCGCCCAGCCGTCTTGTGTTATTTGCTGTTGGAGGCGGTGGGCGCCATCTTAGGTAGGGCTGGGGGTGCGCTCTAGTCGCTCCGCCCTCCCGCCCTCCCAGGCTATTTAGAGTTGCTCTGTGAAGCCCTCGCTGCCTATTTACAGCTCTCCCTAGTGAGAGACGCTAGGGCTGCGAGCGTTTTTACCTGGAACTTACTAGCTGGCATAGGTATCTGTGAAAATTGTGATTTAAAACTGCTAAAAGATCGTTTTTATAACTTTTTACTTGGGGGTTTTAAATTGAATAGTTAGCTGGGGAATTGAGTTAGGCACACTGACATTTCTCCAACACGCTGATCTTCCTCTCTCTGCCTCGCCCAGCCGTCTTGTGTTATTTGCTGTTGGAGGCGGTGGGCGCCATCTTAGGTAGGGCTGGGGGTGCGCTCTAGTCGCTCCGCCCTCCCGCCCTCCCAGGCTATTTAGAGTTGCTCTGTGAAGCCCTCGCTGCCTATTTAGAGCTCTCCCTAGTAAGAGACGCTAGGGCTGCGAGCGTTTTTACCTGGAACTTACTAGCTGGCATCGGTATCTGTGAAAATTGTGATTTAAAACTGCTAAAAGATCGTTTTTATAACTTTTTACCTGGGGGTTTTAAATTGAATAGTTAGCTGGGGAATTGAGTTAGGCACACTGACATTTCTCCAACACGCTGATCTTCCTCTCTCTGCCTCGCCCAGCCGTCTTGTGTTATTTGCTGTTGGAGGCGGTGGGCGCCATCTTAGGTAGGGCTGGGGGTGCGCTCTAGTCGCGCCGCCCTCCCACCCTCCTCACACCCTACATAATGTGCATCCCTGCCAGACGGCGCAGCGGGCGCGCCGGATGCGCGCCGAAGCCGCGCCAAAGCCAAGCCCGTCTGCGCCCGTCCGCGACCGGACACGGCCCAGGGCCCCAACCCCTGGCCCTGATCGTAAGCTGAGTAGGAGTGACTTAGTAAATTTATCCTCGATCGTGTGCACCCGAGGCCACCATAGTGTAAGGGTAGGGGAGAATGAAGGGTGTAGCTATTGTCAATTCCGCTTTAGCTCAGCCCTACCAGACACCAGGGCAAGCAATCCCTCGCTGTCCTGCGGCCTCGTTAATGTTAGGTCGCTTAGCCGTCACAAACATGACGTTTATGACCTTCTCACTGATAAACATTATGATCTGCTGTTTATTACCGAAACGTGGCTAGACGCCAATTCTGATCCTGATACCATTCAGGCTTTACCTGATGACTATCAGATGGTGCGCCTGGACAGACCGATAGGCAGAGGAGGCGGGATTGCGATCGCCTTTAAACAACAATGGCCATGCAAACTAGAACTAGTTGACCTGGCGGGATGCGAAGCGGGTGTTTTCACCATAGCAATTGATGGGAGCATGACTATAAAGGGCCTGATAATTTATCGCCCACCGGGACCTATGGCCAGTTTTAAAAGAAACCTCCTAGAGTGGGTCACAGAAACAGCGATCAGGAGGGACAAGTTTTTGCTGTTGGGAGATTTAAATATCCACCTGCAAGACGCACTAGACAAAGGAGCAGTGGAGTTCCGGGAAGAACTTCACACCCTACAGCTAGAGCTAAAAGGTCAGCTGCCAACACACAACCGTGGGCACCTGCTCGACCCAATATTCGCCAATTGGGAGGGTGTTTTAGCCGCTCCCCCAGTGCCCTTGCCCTGGACAGATCATTTTCTCGTTCCGTTTACTATTTACTTGTCTAAGCATATAGCTAGCGCTCCCACCCCTCTTAACTACCCTCGACGTAGGTGGGCAAGATTCTTCCTGCGAGAGTTTAATAAGGCTCTTACCGTGGAAGGGCCCCCAGGAGGAAATGACGTGACAGCGGCAAATAAATTGCTAAATGACCGTATCACGGCTGCTCTGGACCACACAGCCCCATTGGGTTGGTCTAATAAAGCTGTCCACAGACAAAGAACTGCTCCCTGGTTCAGCGAGGCGCTGCGCTGTGCCAAAAGGGACTGCAAACGAGCAGAAAGACAATGGAGAATGGCTTATGATGATCGGATGAAAGAGGCTTACCTCACAAAACGACGATCCTATCATAATAAAATCCGTAGAGAAAAAGCCACCTATTATGCAGATAAAATTCACGTGGCGGAAAACTCGGCTAGGGAATTGTTTAGCATATATAAATCCCTTTCCACCCCAATAACCGTTACTCGAGATGAAGATTACTCAGTAACAGCATGCAATCGCATTGCTAACTACTTCGGAGACAAAGTGCGCAAGATTTACTCTGCTTTTCCCGACACGCCACCCTTAGCGGAAGAACCTGCAGATTTAGCAGGAGCTGAAGCTGACTCAGATCTGCTACTTCATTTCACCACTCCTCTATCGGAGGATCTCGTTAAAATCTGCAGATCCGTCAGATCTGGCTCCCCACGCGATCCTGCTTCCCCAAAAAGGCTGAGTGACAGCATAGAGACACTGGAACCTTACATCAGGCATTTGCTAGATGTCTCCTTTCGATCCAGTTCTCTACCTGTGGACTGGAAACAGGCTGTGGTGCTTCCCCTCCGCAAGAAGCCTAACATTGGCCTCGATAAGCTGGATAACTTACGCCCCATCTCTCTCCTGCCATATTTTTCGAAGGTAGCAGAGAAGGTGGTAAATAAGCAGCTAATGAAATATGTGGAGGACAGTAACCTTCTTCATCCGACTCAATTCGGGTTCCGGCCACGCCACTCCACCGAGTCTGCCCTTCTTAGGGCCTCCGAAACTCTCAGGCAGGGTGCTGACGAGGGTCAAACCATGGCTCTCATCCTTTTAGACCTTAGCGCGGCGTTCGACACTGTGGCACATTCCATCTTGCTACAGTGTCTGAGCAAAGGTGGGGTGAGAGGGGCAGCGTTGAAATGGATTTATTCATTTCTCGCAGGCCGAGGCTTCCAAGTGAGGCAGGGTGACTATTACTCTGAGCGAATTGCTCTGGACCAGGGGGTGCCGCAGGGCTCGTCCCTGAGCCCAACACTTTTTAATCTCTACGTAGCCCCGATTGCCTCCTTGGTAGAGAGCTACGGCCTCCGAATGGTTTCCTATGCCGACGACACGCAGTTGGTGATCTCCCTGTCGCGCGCACCCGATCTTTCGGCGGACATCTTCAGAGCCTGTATGCAAGACCTAGCTGCCTGGATGTCCGCAAACTGCCTTAAGCTTAACGGAAATAAGACCGAGGTGCTTGTCGTAGGGGGAGACCGATCGGCGTGGACGTCGGCATGGTGGCCTCCATGCCTTGGCTCAACACCTATCCCATGCCTGAAAGCAAAGAACTTGGGCATTTGGTTCGACTCCGACCTGACCTTCGGCCCTCAGATCAACCGGGTGGTCGGATCATGCTTTGGGACCCTCAAAAGTCTCAGGAAGGCATTGAAGTTTTTACCTGTAAAGGCCCGTCAAACCCTTGTGCATGCACTAGTCACCTCAAAGATGGACTATGGCAACCTCCTCTATCTAGGGACTCCGAAGAAGAATCTGAGCCGTTTACAGGTCTTACAGAATGCCACTGCTAGGCTAGTACTTAGACTACCCAGAAGAGCCGCATCCTCGGTGGCCCTTCGGTCCTTGCACTGGCTCCCGATCAGAAGTAGGGTTGATTTCAAAGCACTCTGCATGTGCCATCGGATCATCAACGGGAGGTCTCCTCTCCCTTTGAAAGGACTGCTGACACCTTATGAACCGTCCCGCTCCCTCAGATCTTCTGGCTCGGGACGCCTTGTTGTCCCCAAGGTGTCCAGAGCACGGATGGGCGGAAGATCCTTTAGGTACCTTGCAGCCGTCAGATGGAACACATTACCCTTAATATTGCGTCTCGAACCATCTGAACTAATCTTTAGAGCCAAGCTCAAAACTACACTATTCGAACAGTAAAGTATTCCACTTCTGTAGGTTCCAGTTAGCAGCCGCTCCTTAGCGCGGGGACACGCCGCTGTGCGTCACCAAGCGCTTTACAAAACTCCCTAAATAGAAATAGAAATAGAATTTTCTTATGCACATGGGACTGTTATCATTGCATTTTTACTGCCGAAGGCCACAAAGATTCTTTTTTGCCCTGAAAAAGTTCTTGTGTAGAACGAAACGCGTTGGCTGAGTTTTATCCTTTTGTACTACAAGAATAAAAGAAATACTAAGGACTTCATTTTGAATTTTGACTTTTTTTGCTGGTGCACCTTCCTCTTTTGTTTCCAACTATAACTAGGGCCCCCACCATGCACCTGTGTGTGTTTGTTCCTGCCGTGCAGAAGCAATGTGAGTTTCTCTGCCCACAAGAGCGTGGGTATGGAAACATATGTTGCCTCCCATGTGGCAAGAGCTGACATATGTTTCCCTGCCTACAATAGTGGTATGTCCCAGGGAAGGGCTCCCCAGGACACCGTAATTGAGCTGGCCTTGGGGGATGTCCCCAGGGCATTTCAGGCTCAGGAAGTAAGGCCTAGTGACCCCTTCCCTGCAATTTGACATTGGCTTGGGGGACGCGGTCCCCCACGCCTATTGAGGCTCGGGGTGGGGGTGTGCGTCCCTTCCCTTTTTAGTGATGACAGCCTCAGGGGAAGCTGTCCCTGTGGTCTAGTGAGCCTTGAGGATGGGGGCTCCACACTCCAATCTGCTTTTTTGGGGAATTCGGTGCAGGGGGATGGTGTCGCCGGGACTATTGAGGCTCAGCGAGGGAGGCTTACACCTCCTCCAATTTTAATGGTACATCAGCCATGGGGATGGGGTCCCCAGGGCCTATTGAGGAGCCACTATGGTTTGCGGCAGTGCAGCCCCCCGGCCAGCTGCTGGTGTGGAAATCAGCAGAGCGGACTAATCTGACACAGACTTTAACGGGTGAGAACTCAGCAAATACACCTGTGATGTTTTTAATATTTTACTGGATGCCTGCCACCAGCCCACTGGGGTGTCATGGAAAAAGACTACCGGTCCCAAAATGCAATTGGTTTATTTTTTCTCACCGGAGCATGATTGTTGGAACAATAAAATGGGAGGAATATTTGAGTCTTGTGGTTGGCAGTCGCTCAGTATGCAGAGTAGCCTCAGAAGTAGGGCGTAGTCCCGAAACGAGTCAGGCTCTGCTGGCATTGGGTGATGTCTGCTTCTTGCCTCGAATTGAACGTGCTGACAGAGTGTGCCCCCCACTTTTGGGTAACTGCAAACTTGATATATTCTGGCCGGGGGGGCTGCACCGCCGCAAACCATAGCGGCTCAGCTGCTGGTGTGGAATTCAGCGGAGGGACTAATCTGGCACAGACTTGAACGGGTGAGAACTCAGCAAATACACCTGCAATGTTTTTAATATTTTACTGGATGCCTGCCACCAGCCCACTGGGGTGTCATGGGAAAAGACTACCGGTCACAAAATGCAATTGGTTTATTTTTTCTCACCCCGGCGGGGGGCTGCACCGCCGCAAACCATATATAAATTTTAGTTTTTTTGCACCGCATGCCGCTAGCCCCCTCCCCCCCCCCCCTTTAACCGGGCCCGAGGGGGGGGGGGGGGACGGTTTGGCGGAGCTTTTTTTTTAGCCTTTTTGTGGGACTCAGGACTAACGGCCTCATTACAATGTCGTCGGTCACACCGCCGACAGCCCGTCGGTGATGGTCGAACCGCTGTATTACAATACTGGCAGTCGGACTCACAGCTATCGGACGCAACACCGCCACCTCTGCCAGGATCATAGATCCAGACGGTGCAGCGGTCGGAAATGAGTCCCAGATTGGCGGCGGTGCCATAACAGGCACAACCATCGTGATTACAATGGCTCTTTCCGACAACCTTTTCATGACGGGGACCCTGCCATGAAAAGGTTGCCGGAAAGGCAACGAGGGCGCCCCCAACAGGGCCCCAGGGAGTCTGAGCCCGTAGCAACATTCACCTGGGGGCCCATGTAGTGACCCCTACCTTAGTACTGTCATGTGTGCACCGCTTGCCATGCAGGATATGTTGCATGGCACACGGTGCACTGATGTGCTGAAGGCGCTGCACGGCAGAGGCATCTGTTGCAGCATATTCCTATGGCTGCAGCATGCCCCTGTCGTGGTATCGACAACATCTGACCACCAGTTCAGAGGTCAGAACGAAACACGGCAGTCAGACGGCTGCATGCTTGTTGGCGGGCAATAGCTGCCAGCAGTCTGACCGCCCCAAGTCCTGAGTCCAAAAATGGCAGCCACCACATCCTTTTGATGTGGTGGCAGTCAATCAGACCTTAGCATGAGATCTGTTGGGCCCACGGTGCTTCCGCAGCGTGATATATATACAAACTTTTTGAGTCTGAATTACCCTAAAACTACTGAAAGGATTTACACCAAATCACAAAAAGCACCTTTTCTAGATAAAGATCCAGCTTTCTGCAAATTGTGGTTTAATCCATTCAGGCATTTGGGCTGTAGCTGTGTCAAGGGTTTCTATAGAACAAGCATTAAAAATGCAATAGGTCTCGCCTTTGATTAAGGTAAAGCCATTTGCTTTGCTATACAATACCATTAGCAAAGCAAATGGCTTTAACTTAACCAAAGGCAAGACCTATTGCAATTTCAATGCTTTTTTTTTCCGGACTGCAGTTACAGCAGGCACATCGATGTGCGCGTGGTGAGCGTTGTACAGGAAGGGAAATCCTTTCAAGAGAGTCATTTTCTCTCTGGATTTCCCTTCTGTTTTTGAAACTCAGGAGCAGCAACATTGTCGTGGTGTCACCAGGGCTTTAAGTGGAAGTTTTTTCAATATTATATACAAGCTTTTGCTGCTGCTTATTTATCTTCTGCAACTAGCAACCATTGACAAAGCAAATAGTTCTGACTTGTAGATATGATGTCACTTGTTGTATCATATATCTGGACGCAATGACAGGAACAGCAAAATAGATTTTTAGTTTACATGTTTGTAAGCACGCAGCAAATAATGCTCTGTCTCACGCCCCAGTGTGAGCAATACTCGTGGACAAACTGCAACAAAAGCAACGCAATCAACTTTCAAGCTCCAGAGGCGATAGCAGCCACCGCTGCGTGTGGATAAATGTCTTTGTCAAATGAGTGCACGCGCCGCCACCTTCCTTGGCCCGGATTGCGCGTGTTGTGTCAAAGCACTCAATACATGGCATTCAAGGTACCGCAGGTTGCATGCACTGAGGCATGCATGGCTCTGCATTCTGTCTGTCTGCAAAACCCCTCAAGAGGCATGTATGCACGACTCAGCAATCAGCGTGCACAAATATATCTGAAGGATGTATGGCTGACCAGTGTGCACAATTACACTGTTAAGACGCATGCAGGCAGCAGTATTCTTGCGGCACAGCATGCGCGTGGTCTACCCCAGACCATTGTTTAAAGTGAAAGCACGCCGCCATGCGCGCGCGCGCGTGCACATCTGTTGACGGAGTTCTGACTTGTAGGTATGATGTGACTTGGTGGATCCTATATCTGGACGCAATGACAGAAACAGCAAAATACAAGTCGGGCGGCACACTGTGCTAAACACAGATTTTTAGTTTAAGTGTTTGTAAGCACGCAGCAAACAATGCTCTGCCTCACGCCCCAGTGTGAGCAACACTCGTGGACAAACTGCAACAAAAGCAACGCAACCAACTTTCAAGCTCCAGAGGCGATAGCAGCCACCGCTGCGTGTGGATAAATGTCTTTCTCAAATCTCAGCGTGCACAAATATATCTGAAGGATGTATCACTGACCAGTGTGCACAATTACACTGTTGAGACGCATACAGGCAGAAGTATTCTTGCGGCACAGCACGCGCGCTGTCTACCCCAGCTCACTGTTTAAAGTGAAAGCACGCTGCCATGCGCGTGCACATCTGTTGACGGAGCCAGAGTTGAAGGAAGCAGCGGGACGAAGCTTCTGATAAGAAGCTTAGTTGCCCTGACAATGAACACTTAGCACAAGATGGTGTCGGACTGTTCGTACGTACAAGCACATGCTGTTAGGTTTGGACAAATGGTGAGAGCAGCCATCTTTGTCCATCCCTACACGTGCACGAAAGGCTTTCTGAGAATCGATTGCAAAAGGCACTTGCATGGCGAGAGCAGCACATGCGCTGCTATCGCCAGGCGAGACCTAAAAATGAATGGGGAAAATGTGTTTTGGGGCTCCCCTTTCTCTTGGCCCCCGCTTGATGGATCACCGCAAATCTCTCCCTGCACAAACTAGGCAAAAAGAGGACTTTTTTGCAAAGATATATATATATATAGATATAGATAGATAGATAGATATATTTATATATATACATATATTTTCAACCCAGTCATCGCCAAAACAAGACGGCAATACTTCTTGCACACTGCATTCTCTTGTGGATGGAAATAAATACCTGACCTGTGATTCAATCGGTTAATTGTGCTGCCTCTTCCTTGTGCCTTGAGATGGAGGATTAAGCCAGGGAAAACAGAGTATTTACATATATATTGTTTTGACAAATACTGGGTGCTCCCTTGTTTCTGGACAAAGCTAAATCTCTCTGAAGAACTATAATGATAGCAAAACATGTGTCAGGGGTTGCATTTATTCATTCCAGGTTGGCTTGGATGGTATTATAACAATCCAAAGCTGTAATACAGTGCCTGGAGTGGTAAAAGGCTTTTTCCATTTTACAGCTGGGCATGGATGGCACTGTGCTAATCCTATAAAGACTTTGCTGTAGAAATGGCAAAAGACTTTGTCCCTTTCTAGCCCGGCATGGCTGGCACTGTGCTAATCCTATGCTTAAAAACATTGCTAGAAAAACAGACATTTGTGGTGAGCAGATTCAAAGTTTCGCTGGTGTTGTAGGGTACTCTGTACAGGAGCTGCTCTCCACCTAAACTTGGAAACTACCCAGAGTTCTCAGCTTAATTTTTGCATAATGTACGCAGCACTCTAAGTCTCAAAGGGTACTATTATATACTCATTTCCGACTGCCGCACCATCTGGATATACCCATATATGTCTATAGAGCGACAAAGGGTGAAAACATGGCATATCAAGACAGATGTATTTGCAAGCAACATGCTGTGTTTCCATCTGGATATACCCATATATGTCTATAGAGCGACAAAGGGTAAAACATGGCATATCAAGACAGATGTATTTGCAAGCAACATGCTGTGTTCCCTTCACTACTGTCTCTCCCCCCAAGCCATTTTCATTGCCATTCTCTCTCACTATACACACACACACACACACGCATACATAGTCAAACATGTAAAAATAAAAAATATATTGCAATTTAATTTAAAATTTAAATTTAAAAATGTACTGTAATGCTTAAAAACATTTAATAAAGAAACAAAACAAAGTATTGTACAACTAAATAAAAATATTCTACAAAAATTAAGGTACTAATATCTAAAAACAAAACTAAAACAAACTATTTATACTTATATTTACAAACAAATTATAAATGTAAACATCATAACTAGATAAAATTACATTTTACAAATACATGACAAACTAATAATAATATTACTAAATAAACATATTACAATAAAAAAGTACTTGTAAAATGTTACAACATTAAATATATATTAATATAAAAAAATGCAAATACAATTAATAAAATATGTCTCCAACAAAAAAAAAAATTTTGAAATGCTGTGTCAAAGCAAAAAACATAGACTAACTAAAAATAGTATCAAACAACTGAACACCATTAAAATATAAATTAAGCCAAAACCACAAATAAAATAAAATTAACTTTCAAAATTCACCACAAAGAAATGAAAAATAAAATGTAATACTTCCTCTTTCACTTAAAAAACAGTAGGAAAAGTAAAGCACTTTAAAAAGATAAAAATGACTATTCGCACTCCAACATAAGCTACGCAAAGGAAAGCACTGTACTTTTATGGGGTCATGTTTACTACCCTCACTCCAACCTAAGCAACAGTAGAGTAAGCAATGGACTTTGGGGGTTGGGTGGTAGATCAGATTTACTAGTCCCACTCCATACCAGAGTGCTTCAGTTTAATTTATTATAATACAGAACTCCTACGAAGGTCCACATCACATAAAACAGTAATAAAACAATGATACATAGTACATATTAAAAATCAACTGAAAAGTATAAAACCTACAGTCTGTTACAGACACATCATTTAGGAACGACAGCAACTGTCCTTTATAAAGTGACAACATGCACAGCACCACAAAAAGTATATAATATGACTGCAGTTCTATGGGTGCAACCTCTTAAAAGATATCATCATGCATAGAGCAATAAAAAATGTATGAACATCACATAACAATTTACAAGACCCTATAAGCACTTTATACAGTAGACCACTTTAAGTGGCTCACTGATTCCTAACCTCACAAAGGAGGTAGTGAACAACCAGGGCAATAAGGAAAGCAAATATCACATATAAAGAGCTTGTTCAATAACTTAATTGTCAGACCTTTATAAAGTGCAACATGCGTAGCGGTAGTGCAATATGCGAAGTGCAAATAATGCATAATACATTCTTATAAATGCAACCTTGAAGAGTAGCAGCATACATACACAAAATTAGAATATACCAGTATTGCATGTCTAAGAAACAGGACCAAAAAGTAGACCTTTCAGCACATTCCATTAGAGCATGGGTACTCACAAACTTTCTGTCTGGGCCAAAATTACAGTGTGGTTTGTGACCGAGGGCCGCACCGGTAGGGGCGGGGTCAGCGGGGGGCGGGACTAGAGTAAAAAAAATCAAACCCGTTTCAAAACATTAGACAATGCTTTATTTCAAAAGCAGATGTCACTACAAAGAGCACATTTTGATAATACATTTTTATTAGCTGACAATAGCAATCTTAAGTGGCATTGCATAGCTTCATACACACTTTGACCCCAATTCCATCACAGTCTCTCTCTCTCTCTCTCTGTGTCACACACATACTCAGCCCACCTGCATCCGTAAGAAAGGTCCTCCCGTCTCCCGCCATCATAGCCCTTCCGGGGGCACTTCAAAGTGCGTGGTCGTGGGTTGAGGGATGGTGGAGCAGCCAGAAGGAGACCAGGGAGAGTTCCGACGATCGGCGCGAGGTCAGAAGAACCTAAAGACTACAGTTCCCATGAGGCAAAGCGGAGGTTCCGTGATTGCCTCACGGGAAGGTGCCACGTGACCCGGAAGCGGAGGAGCTTAAAGAAGCCTCCGGTTCCGGGTTCGGGGCTGATTATTCTTCATGGAAGCAGCGCGTCTCGCTGCTTGTTCCTGTTTCAGCACTGGTACTGGTAAGGGTGCACTTGCACCACTCGACTCAAGACTCTGTTACAGGAAGGGAAATTTCGCTCCAGGCTGTAACTGATATTATTGCTCGAGACATTTTTGTAAACCTGTTTGCCGGCAGTAGGGTTGGAGTGCAGTTAACTCCTCTCATGCTGCCCGGATAAATACCTTGCTCACGTCAACCTACAAACCCATTTGGGGGCATTAGGTGTTTAGGAAATTGTACAGTGATCAACGGGAAAGAGGCGCAAGGTGCTTTTTGCTGGACATACCATTTCTTGGGGCTATATTCCAAAAGGATTAAGTTTGTGATTGTTGTTTATATATCCCTAACAGGGAGTTCAAGAGGCAGCCACCTGCTCTTCCCCTGTGAAGCGGGTGCTGCTTGGCTGAATGGTGTGTACAGTACAACAAATGCAATGTTATGCTACATGTAATGCAAATGTAAGGGATACTTACGCCCCTTATGAAAATCATTGTTAAGGCTTATTCTGTTTACCCTTTTCCCAGCGCAATTCGCTTCTTTGCAAAACTAAGACAAGGCTTTATTCAATCCTCACCTGGAAACGAGGAAGTTATTTTACTTTACAGGTACGCAAGATTCAGTAGGTACCATAAGAGAACACTGGTATAAATCTGTACTCACCAATATTGTTTTTGCTTTACAGATCTCCCTCCCTGCAGTCCCCTTCTTTTCCTTCCCCCCGCTTGATCATCCCACTCGCCTGTGCTGTTATAGCATTCAGGGTTGGGACTGTCGCGAGGTGGACCCCTTTTTGGCATCAAACCGTTCCCGAGGAATCACCGAGCTGACAGAATAATCAGCCCACGTATATCAATTCCTCCTGGGCGGATCGATAAAAAAATGGCCACGTTAGAGGACGTCACAGGAATCCTAGCGGGACTACAGACGGAGCTAGCCGCCTTTGGAGCAGAAACTGAGAACCTTAAACAGAAGATAGACCAGATGCAGTGAAACCTGTTTGATGTAGGCGTAGGGAGATATACAGGGGGAGGGATTACCACTCCTTCAGTCCCCTTATGCGTAGAGATGCCCATGCCTATTCCGCTCGCAGCGCTAGAAAGGTGCTCTGGGGATCCGGGTAAGGTCCAGGTGTTCCTCACACAGGTCCTGCTACATTTCAACTGTAAGCCTAGGGCTTTTCTTGCTAATCAGGATCGAGTAGCCTTTGCCATTTTGTATTTGGCCAGAGATGCAGTGCAATGGGCTGTTCCATTGGTACGTGGTGACGACCCGCTACTAAATGATTGGTCAGCCTTCCGTGATGAATTTGAAAGGGTGTTTGACCATAGAGCTGCTGCCTTTACAGCGGACCGGGAGTTACTGGAACTGAAACAAGGGAACAAGGATCTATTGGTATACATCAACTCCTTTCAAAGGTTGATAGCCGAGACTGACTGGCCCGAAGCAAAACAAGCCGCCTTGTTCTACCACGGGCTCAGGGACGACCTAAAGGACGTACTGGCACCCATCAATCCCCAACCCACCACATGTTTGGAGCTCATCAGCTTAACTTTGCGTGTGGATCATAGACTCTGTGAACGCAAAAACGACCGAAGACGAGTTGACTGACCAGCACCTAGGTTTGAGAGAAACAGAAGCGCCATAGGAAGCGGCAGTAACGTCTCAGAACCGATGGAGATAGGCTCAGTGATGGCCTCCCTCACCACTGAATAAAGAGAACAACGCAGGAAGAACGGGATCTGTATACTGTGGTAGGGAAGGCCACTACGTGAAGGACTGCTTACTTAAGCCTAAGAGTCGAGCTCGGGAAGGACAAACCACAGCTGCCGTGGAATTACGGAAATCGGAAAACTCCAGAACTCAAAAAGATCGGAAGGGAAGTTCTTGGTCACAAATCTTATCCCTTCCATCAATCAAGGGCCAGGAGACCATTCTGTTCATTTCTATGTTACCTTGAAGGTTCATATCGTTAACCAGTGGCACTCACTTAAGGCCATGATCGATTCAGGAGCACCTGGCCCGTTTATGGATATTGACTTAGCCAGCACTTTACAGCTGGTACTGGTGAAAAAACCAGAACCCGAGACAGTGGTGGCTGTTGATGGACAACATTTGGATTCAGGGCCCATCTGTTACAATACACAGGAATTGGAAGCCACGTGTGGAGACAACCATAGGGAGCTGCTAAGCTTTAACATCATTTAAGCCCCTCAATATGGCATAATCCTGGGACTTCCTTGGTTGCGGAAACATAACCACACCATCAACTGGAGCTAAGATTCTTTGGTGTTTGGGTCCCCTTATTGCTAGGAGCACTGTAAAAAGCCACAGGACAGTCCAGCAGCAGCTCTATCCAAGATACACATGGCAGCCACCGCCGAAGAGCAAGACATCGAATTGCCCTTACCTTACCGCGATCTGGAAGATGTGTTTAACAAAGAACTAGCGAACGTCTTACCCCCGCATCGTATGTACGACTGCCAAATTGACCTAATCCCCAGAGCAGTGATCCCCTGTGGCAGAATATATGCTCTCACTGAGCCAGAAAATGAACATTTGAAGGAGTACCTCGATACCCATCATAAGAATGGGTTCATACGACCTTCCAAGTCACCGGCTGCTTTGCCTCTTTTTTTTAATCTAAAAGCCAACGGTGACTTAAGGGCTTGTGTGGACTTTCGAGCGCTGAATAACGTCACGGTAAAAAAAACGGTATCCCTTGCCGTTGATACCGGCTCTCTTGGACCAGCTTCGGCAAGCAGTGATCTTCACGAGGTTGGATTTAAAGGGCGCCTATCATCTGGTAAGAATGCGCAGAGGGGACGAGTGGAAGACAGCCTTCCGGACACACTATGGGCTATTCGAATATAGAGTCATGCCGTTTGGGCTATGTAACGCCCCTGCAGCGTTTCAATTCCTTTTAAAACAATGTGCTACGAGAATACCTGGACATAACAGCCATCGTATATATAGACAACATCTTGATATACTCTAACAGAGAAGACCACCACACCTCGCATGTAAGAGCAGTGTTGCAAATGCGCCAAATGCTGCGCCAAAACCATCTATTCTGTAAGCTCAGTAAGTGTGAGTTCCATGTACGGAAGGTGGAATTCTTGGGAGTCATGTTGTCGGCAGATGGACAGGAAATGTCTCATCGCAAGATACAGGCCGTTATGGATTGGACCCAGCCCAAAACAGTGAAGGATGTGCAAAGCTTCCTGGGCTTTGCGAACTTTTATAGGCGTTTCATCAACCAGTTCTCTCGTGTGGCGACGCCTATTACAAGGCTTTTGAGGAAGAATGCATCATTACAATGGACAGAGGAGGCTTAACATGCCTTCTTGGTACTGAGACAAGCCTTCACGTCAGCCCTGGTCTTGGCACATCCAGACTGGTCTTCTGACTCCACATTCAAGCGGTTTTATTTCAAACCGATTCTGAATATGACTCATTTGGTTGTGGGCAAGCTTTAAACAAGCATAATCCTCGCCTCCAGTCCTGACGTAGAATGAAAAATTTCCTAGCTAAAGTAACGGAAAGTTTCAATTCTATTTTTCATTACATTTTACAAATTGTAAAACAAAGTTTAACAAATGTACACATATATCTTCCAACCTTACTTCTCTACAAACCGAATAATGCACCAATAATAAACTCAAACCCAACACCTTACAAATATTACTAAATATTACTAAATCAGCTACTAAAACAAATCACAAACTAAAATGAACATATTAATAACTTGGAAACAAAATCTTAAAATAATACAAAAATAATACCAAATCGTTATTATATAAACTATGTTTAAAAATCAATATTAAACACTTAAACAATTTTCTGGTCTGCGATAATCTCTACCACAATATTCTTGTAACCATAACATTTTTGGAATGACATTTGTGCCATGATGTTTGAGACAATATTAATGTCATGTGCCTCACCAATAGACAGTGGAGATATTACTGTACTTCATATCTCACATTTACTAGAAGCCTAACAACGTTGCCATGCACCAAGTAAATCACGTGCAATCAGCATGTAGATAGTGTTTCCCCGTCAACTGAGGGAAAAGAAGGCCTTAGTGACTTGGTAGAGGACCATGTACACAGTGCAAATAATCTGCAGGTTCAAACAGAGCACATCAGCCTGTAATGCTTGGCATCTGTCCCAACATATGACATATGTTATGCTATGAGATTTTGTACAGTGCGCAACTACTCCAAGAGGTATCTTGATGCTAAGGAAGATTAGGCAGAGACAAAAAACAACATTCAGAAGAGCCATGTGTTACCTTTGTTTGAAAAGCCAGATGGTTAGTGGTGAGTTTCAGGTCTAGAGGGCGGGAGTTCCAGAGCTTGACCGAGAGGTACAAGAAGGCTCAGCCACCTGAGCATGACTTAATGATGAGCGGAATGACAAGGCTCTTCAAAGCACCAGAATAGAGAGAGAGTAAAGGTGAGTAAGGCTTGACTAAACTTTACAGACAGGCAGGCCCTACCTTGTGAATCACTCAGAAAGTAAACCACCATGCTTTGAATATAGCTCGTTTTCCTACTGGCAGATGGTTAGACACAGAGAAACATGGTGGCAATTTTAAAATAAGCCTGGCTGCGGAGTACTGTCTGTGGATGAGGTAGTTGGGCAGACCCCGCTAAAGAGGGTTCCCACAGTCTAGCCAGGATGTGATCATTGAATGAGCAATAATTTTCCTAGATGCAATAGGCAGGAGATGGATGAGTTTTCTGAGCATATGTAGCAGAGAGAAACAAAGGCCGGATAGATGGCTAATTTTATTAGCAAAAGATAAATTGTTGTTGAACCAAATTCCCAGGTTCTTGGCAGATGAGGGAGGTACATGGGGAGGATCCATGTCAGAAGGCTAGCAGTTGATGGCCAAATAGGAGGAACTTAGTTTTGTTTCCATGTAGTTATAAGCAGTTTTCCCACATTGGGGACACAACTGACATCATACAGTCTCAGAAATTCTGTTTAGGACTATTCTGACCATGGGGGAGGATGCTTATAATTTTGGCATTGTTGGTATAGGAAACATTTTCAAACTCAAAAGAACAGGCTATGGATGTTAAGGAGCGGATACAAATGTTGAGCGGGGGCTTATGGAAGAACCCTGAGGGACGCTGCAGTATAACGACAGAGGATCCAAGAAGAAAGGAGAGGGCAATACTGTTATGTTAGCTGAGCTTGTATTGCACAACACCTCACTCCTAGAGGAGTATCCCGGTGTGTTGCAGCAGTCTATGGTTAGGTAGCACATGGTACTTAAAAAGCCAAGTTTTCAGCAATTTTTAAGCCTTCAAAGTCCTGATAGGAGGGAATATGAAAGGGTAGACTGTTCCAATGGTGGAGGGGCTAGGAAGAAAATCGAATGACCTCCGAACCTGGCCGTACGCATGCACGGTGCGTCCAAAAGTGCAGTATCCATAGCCCTTAAGTCTCTACCCGGACGGTTCCAAGAAAGCCTTGTACGAAGATATGTAGGGCCAAACCCAAAAAGTGCTTAATGATTAAGGCACACGAGTTGGAACAGATTACGCTTTCTTTCAGGTAGCAAATTTAGCCCTCTTAAAATGGATTCAGGAGAACCAGGAGGAAGTTTTCAGACCAAACTGGCTGGTGTATTTTGCACCACCTGTAGTTTTAAGAGGAGGGTCTCATTAGCCGCTACTAAAAGTGCATTCCCATAGTCAAATCGACTCGTTATGAGGGCCAGCACCATAATTTTCCTAGAACTCATTGGTAGCCAATGGAACAATTGCCTGGGCAGTTGCAGAATGCTGAAACAAGCACCGCAAATAGAAGTCATCTGTTCCTTCATGGAAAGCTTCTTGTTCAGCTGAAACCAAGGTTTTTTTCCACTCCCTTCAGGGAGGGAGGCGTGGCAAGTTCTTTCGGCCACCAGTCTTCTGACAATTCTTGCGCCTTCCTATACAGAGGATTTCTGCCTTTCCTCCATTGAGCTGAAGACAACTCTGACTCATCTAAGCGGTCATCATCCTCATGAAATCAGTAAATCTAGCTTTGAAGGCTTCTGGGTTTTATCCTATTGAGATCGCCAATTGGGTGTCATTCGCATTGGACATTATTTCAAACCCACAGGATTTGACAATCGTTGAAGTGGTTATATTAGATTAAAATGTTATGTTTTACGTGACATTTTCAGCTATCACATTCCTTTAAACCCTTGTTTTTTTCCAGTGAATTTCTAAGTTTTTTTTAATGTAAAGTAAGATCTTATTACAAATCCTATCTATAATGTCACTTTAACCTTTGTTTATTTTCAGTGAATTTCTACGTTTTAATGTAAGATGTCCATCACTGTGTGTGGCGTGGTGTTGAAGGCAACCTCCTGTAGCCTCCCAGACACCCTCCTTTAAATAAAATAATATTTTTTTTTATTGTGCCATAGATCTTTCGCGATTCCCGACGAGGTCGCGCTGGAGTCTGCAGTGGATAAGGATGCATGGAAATCCGCCCCCAGGCCCCTCTCCCAAAATAAGGATAATGTTACTTACCCAGTAAGCATCTGTTCTTGGCATGTAGAGCTGTAGATTCACATGCTTTGTATACTCCTTCCATCTAGAGTTGGGTCCGGATATTTGAAAGTTGTTTTTCTTCGAAGAAGTCTTTCCAGTCATGAGGTAGGTGACTCCTCTTTTCGGTGATAGTGCTCATGGGCATCGACTCCATTGTTAGATTGTTTTCCCCGCAGAGGGTGAGAATGGAGTTAGTAAGAGTAGAATAGAGATGTCCATGCATATGTATATAAAGTAAGAGAGAGCTGCAATATGTACAGGTACCAGGGGAGGCGGGTGGGCGCATGTGAATCTACAGCTCTACATACAAAGAACAGATGCTTACTGGGTAAGTAACATTATCAGTTCGAGGCATGTGAGCTGTAGATCACATGCTTTGCATAGATTAGACAGCAGTAAACTCCCAAAGCGGTGGCTAACATGTAGCTGTTGCAGTTGTCTGAAAAAGTGTTCTAAGTAAGGCCTGGGCCATATTAGCTTGCTGTCTTGCTAACACATCTACACAATAATGTTTGGTGAATGTGTGTGGTGTAGACCATGTTGCAGCCTTACAAATGTCAACTATGGGGATGTTTCCTAAAAAAAACCATAGTAGCCCCTATTTAGCGAGTGGAATGCGCCCCAGGGGTTACTGTTAAAGTTCTCTGAATACATTTAACAATCCATCTAGCAATACCTGATTTGGATATAGGATTGCCCTTGTGAGGTGGAGCAAAAGCAACAAAAATGTGTTTAGTCTTACGAAAGGACTTTGTTCTTTCTATGTAATATAAGAGGGCTCTTCTGATATCTAAAATGTGTAGAGCTTGTTCTGCTACTGAATCTGGTTGAGGAAAGAACACAGGTAACTCAACCGACGGATTGCTGTGAAAGGCAAAAACTACTTTAGGTAGAAATTTAGGGTTCTTACGAAGAACCACTTTGTTTTTGTGAAGATGGAAAATAGGTGCTTCTATGGTTAGTGCTTGTAGCTCAACCACTCTCCTCAGTGAAGTAATTGCAATGGGGAAAGCGTTTTCCACGAGAGAAATTGTTGTTCTCATTCATGCATGGGTTCAAAAGGTGGGCCCATTAATCATGTGAGGACCATGTTAAGATTCCACCCTGGGGCAGGTGTAAGTCTTGGTGGTATAACTCTTTTTAGCCCTTCCATAAAAGCTTTGATAACTGGTATTCTAAAGAGAGATAAGCGTTGCGTATTTTGTAGATATGCAGCTATTGCAGCGAGATGTAAGCGGATAGAAGTGTAAGCTAATTCCGACCGCTGCAAGTTTAACAAATAACATATGATATTTTGTATGCAAGCATCAAGAGGATTGATGTTGTTGTTGTTATTACAAAAGATAAGAACACGCTTCCATTTAGCTGCATAACAAGCTCTTGTAGTAGGTCTTCTGGCCTCTCTAATAATGTTCATACAGTCTGGTGGAAAAGATTTAGATAACCAAACTCTATGACTTCAGGAGCCAGATTGCTAGGTTCAGTTCTTTGGGATCTGGGTGTCTGATTCCTCCATGGCTCTGTGTGAGGAGATTGGATGCGAGATGCAGCTTTGATGTGGAACTACTGATGGCTCCAACAGGGTTGTGAACCAAGGTTGATGGGCCCATACGGGAGCTACTAAAATCAGTGTGAGGGATGCTTGTCTGAGTTTCCGAACCACTGATGGAATGAGTGGGAGAGGCGGAAAAGCATAGGCAAATATCCCTGACCAGTTCATCCATAGTGGCTTGCCTATGGAGAGCGGGAGTGGATACCTGGAGGCGAAGCTTGGGCATTTTGTATTTTCGTGTGTGGCAAAAAGATCTATTTGAGAAAACCCCCAACTTTGAAAGTATGGGAGGAGAACTTGAGGGTGAAGCTCCCACTTGTGTATTTGCTGCCTCTGACTGCTGAGAAAGTCGGCAATCTGATGGTTTACTCCTGGGAAGTGTTCGGCTAGGAGATAGATTTTGTGGTGTATGGTCCATTTCCGAATGTCTTGAGCTAGGTGTGACAGTTGGAGAGAGTGTGTCCCCCCCATTTTTGTATATAATTCATAGCTGTCATGTTGTCAGTGCGGACTAGGACAGCTTTTTCTGCAAGGGGAATTTGAAAGGCTTTGAGCGCTAGAAACACTGCTAGCAGCTCTAGAGGATTTATGTGGAGAGCTTTTTGCAACTCCACAAGCCTTGAATTGTGTGACTCTGGAGATGAGCTACCCAACCAGTGAGCGACGCGTCTGCTGTTAGTATTGTCTGTGGAACAGGATCTATGAAGGGCCGTCCTTTTGCCACATTTTGTGGGTTCCACCACTGCAGAGAGCGATGAGTATGGCCGTTTACCAACAGTAGATCGGTTAAGAGACCCTGCGACTGGTTCCACTGACTTGCTAAGCATTCCTGAAGGGGACCCATGTGAAGCCTGGCATGGAGAACAATTATGATGCAAGAGGCCATTATTACCAGCAGCTGCATATACACTTGAACTGGTAGTGAGTGAGAGGGCTGAAACTCAAGAATTAGAGCCTGAATATTGCAAATCCAGGATGCATTGGGGAAAGTCTGAGTATCTAAAGTGGCTCCTAGATAGTTTTGAGTGTTGGAAGGTTGAAGATGCGACTTCAACACATTGACTGTAAACCCCAGTTCGTGGAGTAACTGCAGTGTTATGTGAGTGAGCTGGAGACACTTTAGGTACGTACTGACTTTGATGAGCCAGTCGTCCAAGTACAGCAAGACATGAATGTGTTGTCTTCGTAAGTGAGCAGCGACTACTGCCAGACATTTTGTAAATACTCTGGGAGCAGTGGTGACTCCGAATGGGAGTACTTTGAACTGGTAATGCTGCCCCGCTACCACAAATCTGAGAAATTTGCGATGAGCTGGATGTATTGGAATGTTGAAATACACGTCCTTTAAGTCTAGCGTAGACTTAAAGTCCCCCTGCTGTAGAAGCGGGAGCACTTGTTGAAGCGTCACCATATGAAAATTATCTGATTGTATGTAAAGAATTAATTCTCTGAGGTCTAAAATAGGTCTGAGAGAACTGTCCTTTTTGGGTATGAGAAAGTAGAGGGAGTATACGCCCGACCCCTGAAATTGTAGTGGGACGGGCTCTATGATTTCCTTAAAAAGAAAAGACTAACCTTTTGTTTGAGGAGGTGTAAATGGTCTGGTGACATTTTGTGTGAACGTGGAAGAATGTTTGGAGGATTGTTGGTAAGGTCCGGGCAATAACCAGAACGGATAATTCCTAGCACCCATTTGTCTGTAGTTATTGATTGCCAAACGGGTAGGAATTGTGAAAGACGTCCCCGACAGGTGTTAAATGATCAGGGGGAAGTGTAGGCAAGTCACCGTTTGTTATTTGAGGGGGAGGTGCTTGTGTTGGGAACTCTACCTCTGCCTCTATGGCATAGCCGGTTTCTTGTTCGGAATCTTCTCCGAAGAGGTCCGGAATGGAGCCGGTGTTCTGACTCAGCATGTCGCGACATCAAGCTCGGCGGTCTTGAAGCATTTTCTTCTAATGGAAATATTTACACACGTCGCAGTCCTGTTCGTTGTGCTCCGGAGATGAGTACAAGTTGCACACTTCGGGTGAGTCTGTGCACGGGAACTTCGCGTGGCACCGAGGGCAGAATTTGAAGGAAGTCCGTTCCATCGACTGCGGACCGACGCGGGTAGGCCCAACGGCCTTCCACGAGTTTCCGGATCAAAAAGAGTTTTTGTATTAAATAGGATACGTGGCGAAAGGGAAATGCGTGAACGAAAACAATACCATCGAGGGTAAGTGGATTCCGCACCGAGGGGAACACGAGAGACCTGTTGAACCGGAGCGCAGCAATTCAAGTCCGAACCCGATGGCGGAAAAAAAACAATCTACCAATGGAGTCGATGCCCACGTGCACTATCACCGAAAGGAGGAGTCACCTACTTCGTGACTGGAAAGACTTTTTGGGGAAAAAAACAACTTGCAAACATCCGGACCCAATACTAGATGGCAGGAGTATGCAAAGCATGTGATCTACAGCTCACATGCCTCGAACACATTCTTTTAAAATTGGCCACAGGTTGTCCCTCTGGAACACACCACATGGCCTAAGGGGGGGGGGGGGGGGTTCAGGGTACACCTACCCCACCCCTTAATGTATTTAGTAGGACTTGGGGACTGAGTACCCGAGATCCAAGATGAGAGACTCACCATTCCTTCAGGTTGCAGCCAGCCAATCACAGTGTGTGCTTGAGCCACTGCAGCATGAAATATATATAAATTATTAACCTAATTTCTCAAAAATTACTGAACGAATTTACACCAAATCACAACCAACGCGTTCTTTGGATCTAGATCTAGCTTTCTACCAAATCTGGAGTAATTCCATTCAGGTGTCTTAGATGTAGCTGTGTTTAAAGTTCCTATGAAAAACTGCATGGGGAAAACAGCCCCCTCTTTATAGATCACACGAAACGTTTCAAGGAGAAACTGAGGTGGATGAGACTTTTTTGGGAACGTTTTGTGAAGATTCAAACATCGCCAAGTTATTAGCAAAACAAGGCATCCATTTCCTATGAAAGTGTGATGCTAACAGTGGCCATATACACACACACAAATATACACATACAAGGCCTGCACAACCCAAGTCAGTGTAGCCAATAGCCACGCCTTAGTGAATCAAGAATAAAAATGTCCTAACAGTACCAGAGTGGAGAACATGTAATTTCAATTTGCACTTAAAATATTCGCAACTTTGTTCGCAAACAATTGACAATGCAGGCACATACAGTGCACACAATGTCCTCTCCCCAAAGTCGGTAGGACATGCAAAACACATCATGATGTCAGCAAATGGTGAACCCCAAGTCTCAGTTGACTGTGCTTACAAATCAAATTACACATACAACACCAGAGTAGATGGGCAGTCTCAATTTGCACAAATGTCCTTTGAATAACAGAGTTTTGCAAACCATGGATGTACAACAAACACAAAACACACAAAAGGGACAAAAAAGACAAACACACTACACCCCTATCACCCAGAAATGCATCAAAATAAAAAGAAGTCAATGTTCCCGAACAATGTAAAATATATACAGCATTACAGTAAAAAATGTCATAGTCTATTTTTAACCAATTTGGTGGTCCTAAAGAACCGAATGTGCTAGGGAATCGGATAGAAGTTGTTCTACGAAAAGGGCTTTAGAAAATATCTCCTTCATTTGCTTTCACTACCAGAGGACCATAGAAGATCATGGGTGAAAATATGCTTTTCCTACTCATTATCATCTTTAGCAATCGACCAAAGCATACCACAACAAACGTGACATTCATATGCACAGCTATTGTTAGTCAAAGAAGATTCCCCACCCAGGTCCACCATTTGTGGATTTGCATGCACAAGAGCGGCTTCAGAAGTGGAAGGTCTAGCACCATCTTCTCCCTTCACAGTACAGTGTAATTGGTTGAAACCAATCTGATCACCTCCAAGAGTATGTACAGATTTGATACCAAAACATAAATGAGGACACATTCTCTGTGGAATAAAATCCAAATTATATTGATTAGACGTGCCATAGTATCGTCTTCGTGTCTAAATAGTATGTAGACTGGTCACCTTGCTATAACACATCACCACTTAGATTGCAAGCAGTGCATTCCACCACCTGGAATTCAACACTTGCACGCAGTATGAAATACAACCATATTCAGGATATGTGGCATCCTTTTCTGCTAACTCTGGTTGCACCAGGAACAGCTGCTACAAGCCCAGCACATCTGTCTGTTTTTCAGTACCTTATCCATGTCAGGATCTAGTTGAGGCGCCTGCCTGGACTACAACTCCCACGCTTCCGTGGGTTTTAACTACAAATCCCAGAAGCCCCGGCCGCCGGAAGGATATAGCGTGGCGAGACCGGTAGGGAAATTGTTCGTGATTCAAGTGGACTTGGCGGGAGACGGAGATGCGGAGTTCAGTGCATACGTATCCGGAGGCTGCATGAGACGCGGCACCCGCAGGAGAGCGGATCCAGACTCCCGAGTGAGTGAGAGAGGATTAGTTTGTTTGGAGAGACCCAGGTCGGGGGTTTTGGCGAGCGAGACGCTCGGGCAGGTACCAGGGATTAGGCTGGGGTGCCGGGGAGCGAAGTCCGGGGCAGGGTCCTTTGTTCTCCCTGAGAGAAGGGGAACAGGCTGGCGCCCGCATTCCTCTACGACACCTGCAAGGGGCGGAGTGCGAGGGAGGGAATTCCTCCTCATTGCCGTCACGAAGGTATCGGAGACCGTTGGGCAGAATAAGGCATACAACGCGGACGGCAGTAGTTCACTCCTACGCCCTCCCGTGTTGATAGACTTGGATGGACAAATATGAACGTGGATATACGTGGGTGTATATGGAGCAATATATACCTCACATAGCTAGACGTTATTGATCCCTATTTTTCAGAAGAGCTTCTAGTGTGGTGTATTGACAGGAACATACCTGGAGGGAACCCCGCTGGAGATGATTAATGTTGGGGCATTTCACTTTATGAGGAGGGTACGTGACTGTCACCTCATACTTTGATACCTCTTAGGTGGACGAGGGGCCGTGTTCTCTAACCCTTGTTTTTGTGTTCTGTAGGGGAGGAAGGTGCAAGGAAGGAACGCTGCGGTATAGCCGCTCTAAGGTACTGGCTCAGGTGAAGCTCTGGTCTTTAGTGAGATACATTGAGAGTAGAAAGTATTGTATTTACTAAACTGTGTGCTTTGTTTTTCAGCTTCCCTTCCCTGCTGCCCCTTTCTTTCCCTCCCTGGGTTTTTCCCCTTGTTAGGGGTTTTTTCCCTCGCCGTATCCACCAAACACCCTGTACGTATTTGACCACCAGGGTGTTTGGCAGGTCCGGAGGTGGAGCTTATCACTGCGTATGGATCCTGCGGAGTTACCCCGTGACAATCCATTCTTAGGAACCACTTGCTGCCTGGGCTTCATTATCGTAAAAGGCACACACAGACTCTACTACAACCCCTGTGCAGCTTAGACGGCCCTGCTCAGTGTTAGGACTAGTCAGCAAAGACTATTCCAGGGAAAGTTCTAAATAACATTCACATTACACGGGGAAAACGTTCAGTAACTAAAGGGTTAAAACAGCTTTCTGTAACTGGACTACAAATAGAAATTTGAAGAACACAGTTGCTTTTCTAGAGAGGCAACATAGCATGACAAGTGTTGAAAATGTACTTTTAAGCAAATAAAACCTATGTTGCAAAGAAATACATCCAAGTTATTAATAAAAACATAGTTGTAAATAAAGTTTGAAAAGATAATTAAAATATACATTTCAATATATTATATTGGCACAATAGGTTATGTTTTCTATGTAAAAAATGCTAAAGAAAATACCTTTCCCAACTTGTTGTACTGCAAAACATTGTGCTTTAGCTTCCAAACAAAGCTATAGTTCACTTTCAAATGAGAAGAATTCATATTTTCAAATATTTTTGGTTTGTCTCTAGATGGTGACAGTAAGGCATCAGTCACAACTTCTTGAGAAAGTAGGGAAGCTAACTTTCTTTTAGATTTGAGTTTGGCATTGTACTTTGGCTAATGCAGGAGAAAGGGCACAGGAAGGACAAGTAGAGAACTGCAGAACATGCACCCTTGATATCTGAATCACTTAACAATAAAGTACCCAAGCAAGTAGCGGCAGTTGATTGCTCTGGAACACCATATATTTTTCAACTTTGGGTGGTATCGTTTGTAAGAATGCAGAAGGGTTAATCTGTCGATAATGTGGTTCTGTCCTTAAATGTAGTAAGCTTTAACATCTGAGCCATCAAAGCACAAGGGTAGTAAGACATCTGCAAATATGTCAATAATAAACATTCTTGAAATACATCTGCAGCTAGCCCCAGGTCGTAAACAACAGCATACTACCACAGAGGAGCCGCCCAGTCAGTTTAAGAGCAGCATGTGCTGCACGAAAACCAGTATTGTTCAACTTTTGGAGTGGTCTCAATCTACTTCACAAATCCTCAGAGGCAGGTACGTCTAGTTCCACGCCAGTACAAAAGAGGTGCTGGAGTTACTGCCACTTTTGTTCTCTTCGTTGTTTCACTCAAGGCAGATACATACACTGTAGTGGACAAAGCAGTGAAGAAAGCATTTCATGCTTGTGAACAAGAATGTGATCGTCCATAAACAGTAGTAAGGTGACATTTCCTTTAATGGTTAATGCTCTTCTCTAATGCCATACAGTCAGAATTCTTCTTTAATAATAATTGTTCTAAGGTTCTCTCTTCAGTCAACAAAGGTAGAATGTAACAGTTTTTAAAAGTAATTTGTTTTCTTTCATCCAGTTCGCCAACATTTTTGTCATGTTTTGTGAACATTACATTATTTTTTGTTAATAAGGTTCATTAAAAATAAATAAAAAGGATATACAAAGGTAGCTCTATAAACAGCCATAGGGTTTAGTAATGATAGGTTAATGAAGGTAAATAAGTGGTATGTCTTACAGCACTTAGCAAATTATACAAAAATACAGCATTGCCAACATCAGTCAGAGGGACATCATCTCTGTGAATTTAGATTGTTATATTTTATATTTCCATGGTAAATATTGCTAAATTACTAATCTCCAAAATGTTCAGTCAAGACATGACTCACATTGTATCAATCACAAATCATCTCTGGATTAAAGTCAGTAGTGAAGAGACGGTCTTGACACTGGGCAAAGTGTGACAAAGAGAAGTGTGAAAATAGGAATATATCGCATATAAAGAGACATGCTCTTCCTTCACTACAGATAAGTAGATGTAAATTGGGAATATGTCAAATATCATTACTATCCACATGAAAAATAATTACACTAAAATAGAATGCACAATCACGTCCCGGAGTTCCAAGGTTCCCAGTCGGGCGGCGATATGTGTTGGGCTCTGGAAGTCCTAAGCGTATAAAGTTCTGCACATTGTCGTCCAGGAAAACTCAGACACGTTCTGCATGTGAATCTCAATTTAATGCACAAGCTTCTCCGGCGCGCTTCGGCTTTCACCTTGGTCACAAAAATAGAATGCACCATACATATTCTGTAATGCAAGAAATACTACTCTCCATCAGATACTGTGAAATCCAAACTACTCCATCGCAACCCAATTCTGTTGATAAATTGTGCTTAACAGCACACTGTTAAGCACAGCAAACCCAGGAATCCCTCAGAATTCAGACTTGAAAAAAATACGCTAAATCATCCTCCCAGTTTGAACAAGAATGGAATTAATTTAAAGTCTTGTCCACATTAAACATAAGAGAAACCAAAAGCAAAAATATTAATCATTGACTGGTTAAAAACAATCATACCACCAACAAAACATATTAAATTACTAGATAGGTGACTTATTTAGCAATCAAACTTTTTTCTATTGAAAATTACACTTGTGTATTCAGTTACCTCACTGAAATGTTTATGAAAAATAACACACGCCACCTACTTTTTGTTTTAATAATGTTCCCAATTTCATTGGTTATTGTTCATGTACATTACATTTGTAAACAAAACAACAAGAAATATAACAACATTTCAATTCAGATCTTACAAAGTACCTAATTTGTAGTGTACAAAGATGAAAACAAAAACATCATAAACAATTCAGGTAATGGATTTCACTGGATATGTAAAAATCAAGAGAGGGAAGGGAGAGGAAAATAGAGGTCATGACTCACCCTCCTCACATACAGTGTTACAATCAAAAGAGAGTCAACCTCGAGTCATCTAGGGTGGACCCACTGGATAGAGGGGAAAGACCTTTCTCACTCACTGAATGTTATCCAATGACATGCGTCATCGAGTTCTTCACGAACCTCAGAGGGTCGGGCATGCCACGACCTCTTTCCTTACAAGACAGCACTTTTTTAAGGAAAAAGGGTGTGGGATTTATATGAGGTAATCTTTAAAAACGCCCAGGCGGTGCCCAAATCAGTATTTATTCAGGGGTCCGTCTGACAAGGTTAAAAACTGGGGAAAACGGGCTAGTTGGAATTACTATAACTCCTTGGCCCTTAAGCATGACCATCCATCAAATACTGCTTAATACAATCAATCAACCAACCAACCCTCCTTCACATCTGTGTCTACCCACAAACCATGTAACTATACAACCATAATCAAAGTCATCAACCCAACATTGTATACAGAAACAGAAGTAGCATTAAACGTGCACAAAAAAACACCAGCATATATCCAAGCACTCCCTATAACACAACCACACAGCGACGTTAATATTGCCACACCTAGTAACATGTCTATATAACCAATAGGAAATAGCCACATACCCACTTGAGCTGTAATCACACACACTTTGCAGGCGAACACACCCACTTTCATACATCCAAACTCATACAATAGTACACATTCAGCAAAAGACATATAATTATGCCAACGTAACCTCTGTCACACCATACAGCCACCATTTTCTAGTGCTATACAGGGTTACTAAAACAACTTAGTCATGCAATGATAAATCTTTTTATACACATACAAACATGATAATGATTAGCTCAAACATATCACATAACAAGGCTACTAAGTAATAACAAAGGTGACACATTAACTATTATATACCTATAGAAGCAATGCATACACCAATACAACTAGCACCACACATCAAATTACACACACCATTGTACACGTACGCATCAACCAACACATATCTTTCACACACATATTAAACAAGCTTTATCGAGTACTAAAAGGGTGAAGTTATTACGCTTGGGTTGGGAAAGGACGTGAAGATACCAACTTAACTTGGGAATTTTTTTTAACGTTTCCTTTATGACAACGCTGCTATAAACATATCATATTATCTTAAATTACATATTTCCCGTTTGGGTGTTTTATTGGACAAAATGCAGGGGACCTTTGCATCATCGTGACAGCCACCAAACCCGTCGAAAGAGCTTTGCCATTCTCAGGGCCACTTGGATTATGAGGAAAGGTCATCTAAATTAGGCTAATTATGCGCCACATTATCGGGCAGTATTATTTACATTAATTTGAGCAAGATAATTATTTTTTTTATGACATATTTGCCAATTATGGAAATTATTTGGCTAATTATGTGGCAAGCGTTGTAAATCCATAATCATGTGGTAAAAGCTTCAGCCACAGAATCACAAAAAGCCACTGGTCTTAACCATAGTTCACTGTTTTACTAACAATGTATTAATGAAAGGTAAATCTAAACATTGCGATTCCAATCAGTACCCATTGTTAGCTGCACTTTGGCGAAAACTGCTATTTTAAGCTAATTACTCCAAAATAAACATGTAAAATAAAGAAATATATAACATGTTAAATATGGACCTATATTTCATTCAAAAGGTTCTGGTTACATTTATAAGCCATGCAAAATTTGATCTGGCGGTTTATAAGGTCACCAGAACACGGACATGCAATATTGGGCCGTATTACATGGTTATCCATTATGTATTCTGTATGTATTGGTATAACACATCAAACTGTATACATATAACACAGTGGTGATAGCATTTGTGTAGTTATGGTTCAGTCACACTTTGAATCAAAACAGAATTTGCGCATTTGCCTATGACTTTTGCCCTCGTGGACTGATTAGCATGAAATTTGCTATCGCCTGGCTAAGTCAGCTAAAGTCCGGCATGTAAATTTATGTGTCGATCCATGACGGGGCAAAAAAGAGAAGATATGGTGGGTGAAAAAAACAGATATGCTTTCCCATTTTAGTTCCCTGGGAAATTTTGCTTGTGCGTACAGATTTCCACCAAAATTGACACGAAAGTAGAAGTTTATTGAGAGCATAGTTTTTTGGGTTGGTGTAATTCCATTCAGTAGTTTTTCCAGATGTATGGGGTTAAAAAAATTGCCGATTGGACTTTAGCAAGTTATGACGTGTGTTATGTGTGCTAGTAACCACAACTGTCAAATGTCATTGGTCTTGCACATTAGAGTAGACCCATACGCAGTTATGAACTATGTTTTTTTCAGTGAATATTTATGATACAAAGTGTGTATCGGAATTTTGCCATAGAAAAGAAAAGAAAAATATTAATTTGTAAGTTAAGGAGCACAGGAACAAAAAGAGAGAAGCACAGAGGGTACAAGATGTCCTTAACATACCCCTGTAGGCAGTGAAATGGCTAGTGCTAGGCACTGCAGGAGCAGGACCATCTTATCTCGTCAACTACACGACGGAATTGATGTGTAATGTGATAAGTTGTTCTAAGATAGAGGTTTGACAACCCATGCTTTAACCTTGCCTGCCCTCACACTATGGCTAAAATGTCAACCCCCTCCTGCCAAAGATACAGATTAGCACCAAACACATGCACAGACCGACACCACACATAGGGTGGCTACCATAAAAGGAAGAGACCAGGGCTACATTTAAATGCATAAGAAGGGATGTAATGTATTACAACAGTATCAAGTGAGTATGAACAGGAAGAATGAAGTTATGCGGTACCGGACTGGAAAAGGAGAGCAAAATCAGTGAGAGAACAAAGAAAGAGCTGCCAACTATGTAAAGTCTACTGTGTCACAACAAACAATGAATTTAGAGAACTAATGTAGCCTGGTGGCCCTTATATGCCAACAATATGGAGGTGTTTAAGCTAAAGTTGACTCACCTCAAGGTTTCTGAGCTCCAGTGTCTATGAAAATGAGAAGGATTGAGGGGGCTGGAAACAAAATACATGGTAGTGCGAGCTACCCCCACTGAGTTAGGTCAAATGGAGTTGTCCTGCTACCATGGCTCAGGAAGGCGGGAAAAGGAAGTATACACACTAGAGACGGGCAGTAACACACTATCCTCCATCTCTGTAAATACCTGCCTGTCACTGCATGTAAATTCACAAACAGATATTTGTATAGTTTTTTTATGGGTAGGCTTGCGTTCACATGAATATATGCTATTAAATCAAACCGTGCCTTTGGTGTACGTTGGTTTGTCATTTATTTTATTTCGGATGTTTTTATAGTGCAGACCTGCCCTGAGAGGGCAGCAGAGAGCACTGCATAGAAACTGGGAACTACCAACCACAAGCGGGGTTACAAGGTGCCTACATGGACCTTTATAGAGGTAGGGACATTTCACATAAAAAGACAGATTTATTTAATTGCTATCCTTAAACGCGGTGGTTATGTGGGTGAACCAACTTCCTCAATTAGTCCTTTGACTCAACAGATCACAGGCACACCCTAGCCGGGGCTCGGTCCCGGCTTTACAACTGCAGAAACATTTACCTCTGTCTGTGACAGATTGATTTAAGACCAGGACTTGCCTGGTTCATCCTTGATCATAAATGGTGAGATCACATCAGGCCATCACTGCAAAGAGTGCACTACTACCTACTTAAAAATCAAAATTAATACCAGACTCTGTCTATCATGGTTAAGGCTTAAATGAAAATCTATAAAACAAAGTCTCCCTGCAAGTAATCGCCATTCATCGAAGAAGGCCACCATTCAAATATCTTGTTTTAACAAACTTTCTAAAATGTAAGACAAGCGTTTCCTTCTGACGTCACAGACATTGATGATCTTTACAGGTTCCACTGGAAACTGAAGGCAGCATTACAAGGCACTGTACAATGCTGGGCTTCCCAAGAATTGTCCCTTCCACCTTGATTCTCTATTGTATGTCCATACACCCTGTAGCAGAGTTTAATGACTAATTCAAGATGCCTTTTCAGACCTATTCAGATGACACACAGGTTATGATTCGCTCAGGAGATGTCAGCCTAAAAATTACTAGCACACAGAGATGATTGGTTTTGTAGTGTGCACCTTATAAAGTAATAAATTAGTGAACATAAGCATACATTCCTCACCCAGGTACAGAAATGGATGAAGGAAAGTAACCTTTGCTTAATTTGCTCGAAAATGGAAACCTTACACTTTGGTAAGCTAACCCCTGGCCAGTTACCTTTCGAGTGGCAGCCAAATGAAGGATCTTATGTGTCATGTTTAACACAACACTCTTATCCACTCACAAATGAATTCCGCGACCAAGAACGCACATCTCCACTTTTACAAGTTTTGCAAAGTTACACCAGTGCGAAGCTTTCATCACCAAGTGGACCTTGCTGTGCGACGGTACTGTCACGCCTCAACTATTATAACAGCATGGACACAGGTCTCCAGAAGAAGGCATTGAAACCAGTTCACTGGTAGAAAACAGAACAGTAAGATTGATCCTGGATTTGAAGAAGACAGAAAACAAAAGATCTGCTTTCTGGGCCTCACGTCCACTGCCTATGGAACAGCAGGTAACCTTAAAGATGCTACACATAACCCACAAGGCCTCTCAGATCCCAGAATACCTGACCAAATTATTCACCCATGACAAGCCAACCAACACTTTGAGATTGTCTACCAACAACAGAATCACCCCTGCTTCCTTTTCAACGCTCAAACATGTTCTACTGAGTAACAGACGCATCAAAATAAATACCATAAGCTCAGGTACAGCAAACCTCGGTAAGACCAATGCTCCACAAACATACATCCGCAATCTTGGTTTGCATCATAGGATTCGACAACCAATAGATCCCTGATCCAGCTGGGGATCAAAATGGCCAGAGGGGATAGGGAGGTGGGAGTCAACTAAATATTATAAACCTCTGCAGTAACCTGTAAACCAAACAGAGGGTCCCAGTATGAAAAACGCATACACAAAGTGCCAATGCACTTCTAAAGCCCAACAGACCTTGCCTCCTGCACCTAAAATATTGCCCCACAAGACGACAAGCGAGCAAGCTAGTGATGACTTTTTCCAAGTACAGCAGAGACCTCAACTTGTGTGAAAACAGTGCTTCTCTTTGGCCACCACCCTCAATTTAGCGGGTGCCACAATGAAGCAAACAGCCATAACTGGTTCAGCTCTTCCTTAACCACCTGCATCCTCTGTCTATGCTGAAAGGTCCCTGAGGTGTAGTCTGGAGCATTGATCCTCTGCAGCATGGGAGCAGCTTCTTACCAGCCGCACTCATTACAGCCTTCGGTCTTGCATGCTGCTCAGCAATAGCAGTAACCCTCATCTCGTTCTGTACTGTACCATTCATTGATAATCTATACTCCTTCCTTACTCAGACTATTGGCAGGTGAGAAAGATGAGAAAGTAGCATAACATCTTCATACAAAACCCTCTGTACTTCAGCACAGAGTGAGACAGCTTCTTCATCCCTGGATTAAAATCCGAACATATGGTTAACAGCAGCCCTTCTGGCGTCCTCCGCGTTTTCGAGCTCCGACTCCAACTGTAGCAGGACCAGGACAGTTTTGAAAGTCGCATGGAAACTTCTCATAGTCCTGAAGGTTCTCGGCAGACTTCCCCACGATGGATACTGAAGCTTTAACGTCCTCGAAGTCCTAGTCATTGTCACTCAATCTACAGATAGCCAAAGCTCTAACTTTTGCCTCAATGAAAGAATCTTTTTCTCAGTCGCAGCTGTGCTGCAGTGTCCGGAAAGCTGCTATAATCACAGCTTCCCCACTGGTTGACTGTCATCCGGCATCCAGGCTTGCTTGCTTCATCCACCACACCTATGTGAGATGGAGGGTTTGCCACTGATTTGCAGGTGGAAAAGTCTTTGTCTATTTTGCTTTTTTTATTTCCCCTCTTTGGGAGGCATGGCTTTGGAAGTTTCCCCAGCTTAACCTGATGCACTGCATCAGTCCTTGTTGCGGCCACTCGCCACTCTTTTATGGTGACTGCCTCTTGCATTCCTTTGTGTGTTCCGTACAGAGGGCACGGCAGAACCCCAGTGCATTCAGACCCTCAATCACCTCCTCTTTTATGCGCACTCCATACCAGAGTCCACTGGGTTGGCCAAGATCACAGCAGGAGCTCTGGAACACTCCCACCTTCAGATGTGGCTTCCTCTACAGTGCACCTCTCTCATTTGAGGCTTAGAGAGGGCCCTTTCATATCAGTAGCCTCACTAAGCCAGGCCTCTCACAACGGGAGGAGGAGATGGCCAATTCCTACTTGAGCACTGTCTCATTCCTCAGAGAAGGTCTCAGAAGAATCTACGGCCGCCGGCAGAGGTTGGTCTTCCTTTCAACTCCAGAGGGTGTCCCAGCATCTCAAGATGTCACTGAACATGTCACTCAGCCACTCGATTTCCTGATTGCTCCGGTAAGGTCCAGGGAGGAGCCGCCCCCTTCTTTTTTATTAAAAAAGGTGCTGCTGTCCGAAGCCTGGGAACACTAGATCTGGGAGACTAGAACAGACTGACTCCATCCCTCACACAATGGCAACATCATTTCAAATACAGGAGGTAGGTGAAGATTATCCTGTTCGATAGGCCTTCCTTGTATCGACTTATTGAATATTAATGTGAATCAGGGAATTTTTTGTCTACAGTGGAAAATGGATATACGCCTGTTGGAAACAAAATACTGCATGTGGCAAATTGTCAATCTCTCATTTTTGGAGCCATCAGGTGGAGAAGCTACACATAGCCTCTGGACAACAGGAACTGTAATGCAATTACATGAGCGCTGTGAATGTTACTTGTATTACCATGTGTACCAACTTCCACTCACCTCTTTAATTCTGCCACCACTTATCTTTATTCCTGGGCACCCTGAAGTGGCCTTCAAGCAGCATGTGGTGCCTAATAAATAAATAAAATAATGGCTAACTGCCTTCATCTTTCCACTGTCATCAGTTAAGAACCACTTTCTGTGCGAGGCGAAACAAGGCAGGAAAACATCTACTAGGGTAAGTTTTACCGTGCTCTTCGACTGAATCCCTCCCATCGTACTCCAGTGAAATTCAATTATATTACTCACATCCTGGGTGCACTATTTGATTTCTCCTTAATTTTACTCCTCAAGTAAGCAGTATGGCAAAAAACGCTCTCTGTCACCTGGACCTCCTTCAAGGTATCTTTCACCGCTCACACTATAGCAGCTTGTGATTGCTCTGGCAGTGGTTATATCCCCCGTTACAACTGAAAACGGCTGGACGCAGATACAGAACACTGGAGGGAGGTATAGGTGTTGAAATGTGTAATACCATGGAGGCCAGTTTAGGAGTCATCAGGTGAGTGAGCCAGTGCCCCAACCAGACGTGCAATGGCATTAGACCAGTCCCTGGGTGGATTCTCCTTTTTTCAATTGACACATACAGTAACTTGAGGAATCACTTAACATCACGCATAGAACCATGACAAGACATGACATCAGGACAAGGAAAGAACCATGCGACACCAACAAGATGCAACATCCTCCAGTAACAATTGTAACTTGATCTATGTGGGACTACCAGCAAAAACTATAAACAAACTGCAGCGTGCAAAACCACCAAACCGGTCTAGTCCTCAGGTTGAAATGGTCACGCTACACACCACTTTATGTGCAGCGCAGAGGCTACATATTATGAAACCATCAATCCTTAAAGTCCTCTGCCTAATACAGAAGACGCTACATGGTCACACCCCAAAGTACCTTTCCAGGCTGTTGTCACACCACCGATCAACCAAATGCTTACGATCGGTCTCCTACCGACCAGTGAGCCTCCATCTCACACGGCATCACGTCTTTGTTTGGATAAGGGAGGACCCCCCCGCCCACCTCTGGTTTTCTCTTGGTGGAACTACCAGACTTTAAGACATTTAGAAACCAATAAAAAGACTCTTAATATTCTGAACAGACTATGGCTTTTATTAGCTTTTTGTGAAGCACATGCAGAATATGCTTCAAATCTGAGAGCATTGAACAGACTGGGTTATCTTGCATCAATAGTAAATGAAACTGAACTAAACACTCCTGTACAACCCTCTATTACTATATGAAGGACCATGCTCCTTCCCAGTGTTCTTGGAATTGACCACACAAGTGTGTGTAAAAGAAACTGTAACAAATAAATAAGTAGGGGATAGAACTTCACACATTGGCTGCTAACTACGTGTTTTAGTCAGCAATAGCAGAAATGCCCTCACGAGGTAAGTAAGCAAAATTCAAGACAATAAAAAGTCCTCAAGTAAATTAATACAAATGGCTACAATTGTCCGACTGTACCTACGAACCACCTTCAGGTTTAAATTGACATACACAGCTCATACATTTCTTTATTCCACCACTCCTGTTTGCCTATCTAACATAACTACAAATGGCTATCCAGCACTAGTGAACAATACCAATCTCCCACAGCATAAAAAGCGATTCAAATGTAGCCTGGGACAGTAATGCTTTGCCTAATGTGGGGGATCTTCCAGCTATGTCTACTATTAAAGTCTTAACGAGAGAATGATGTATGTCTTCCATACATTTTTAAACTGGTGCTATTGGTGAAGGAAGACACCTCGAAATGCGTTCATCTATCTTTATAAGGGACGGATTTACAAGTTTCATAAAAGTGCTGCCCACGCTCAGACATTTGCCATAAGGGCACTATATACATATACTGCCCTTGTGGCAAATGTCTGGGCGGGGCTGAACTGTTAGGAAACTTGTAAATAAATAAACTTTCTCTCCAGAAAGCGACAGCTGAAAAAACAACCCTTTTCTCTGTTAAGATACATTTTAGCACAATCTCATCAGCCCTTTGTCCAAATTATCTTTTTGACTCCGGCAAATTATTATATTGCAAACACTTGGATGTAGTACTAGTTTTCGATTGTCTTTAGTGCATCATTTTTCATTCCTAATTTTTCAGTTATTCTTCTGGTAACCTCTTTTTTAAATTTTTATTAAGAATCCTCAGTTATAAAATCTCACCAGAGATGAAACTTTGGGAAACAGCAGTCTTTTTCATGTTTTTATGGAGATAACAAGCTACCTTACCTATCAATCAATCAATCAATCAATCAAGGAATTTGTAGAGCGCACGAGGGTCTCAAGGCGCTGGGGGGGGGTGGGGGGGGGGGGGCTGCTACTGCTCGAACAGCCAGGTCTTGAGTAGCCTCCTGAAGGTTAGTAGGTCTTGGGTTTGCCGTAGGAGGATGGGGAGGGTGTTCCAGGTCTTGGCGGCGAGGTAGGAGAACGATGTGCCGCCGGAGGTCGCTCTTCGGATGCGGGGGATGGTGGCGAGGGTGCGGTCGGCGGAGAGGAGCTGGCGGTTCGGGGTGTAGAAGGTGAGTCGTCTATTGAGGTATGCTGGTCCAGTGTGGTGGAGTTCCTTGTGTGCGTGGGTGAGGAGCTTGAAGGTGATCCTCTTGTTGACGGGCAGCCAGTGCAGGTCTCTCAGGTGGGGTGTGATGTGGCTGTGTCGAGGATCAGGCGGGCCGAGGCGTTCTGTATGCGTTGTAGTCGTTTCAGCAGTTTGGCCGTAGTACCCGCGTAGAGGGCGTTTCCATAGTCCAGCCTGCTGATGATGAGGGCCTGGGTGACCATTTTTCTTGTGTCGGTGGGGATCCACCTGTAGATCTTGCGGAGCATTCGGAGGGTGTTGAAGCAGGAGGATGAGACGGCATTGACTTGCTTGGTCATGGAGAGTGTTGAGTCGAGGACGAACCCCAGGTTGCGTGCGTGGTCGGTGGGCGTTGGTGCTGCTACCAGGGCGATCGGCCACCAGGAGCCGTCCCAGGCTGAGGGGGTGGAGCCGAGGATGAGGACCTCTGTCTTGTCCGAGTTCAGCTTCAGACAGCTGTTCTGCATCCATTTGGCGACGGCTTTCATTCCTTCGTGGAGGTTGGTCTTGGCGGTGAGGGGGTCCTTGGTGAGGGGTGAGGGAGAGGATCAGCTGTGTGTCATTAGCGTAGGAGATGATGTTGAGGTCGTGCAGTCTGGCGTTGTGGGCGAGCGGGGCCATGTAGATAATGAACAATGTCGGGCTGAGGGATGATCCTTGGGGTACGCCGCAGATGACCTTGGAGGCTTCGGAACGGAAAGGGGGGAGGCGGACGCTCTGGGTTCTGCCGGAGAGGAAGGAGGTGGTCCATTCCAGAACCTTGTCTCAGATCCCTGCGTTGTGGAGGCGTGTGCGTAGGGTGCGGTAGCAGACTGTGTCGAAGGCGGCTGATAGGTCCAGGAGGATGAGGGCTGCGGTTTCGCCATTGTCCAGCAGGGCCCTGATGTCATCGGTGGCGGCGATGAGGGCAGTTTCGGTGCTGTGGTTGCTGCGGAACCTGGACTGGGACGGGTCCAGGATGTTGTTCTCCTCGAGGTAGCGGGTCAGCTCCTTGTTGACGTTTATCTTGATGACCTTTGTTGGGAACAGGAGCAGGGAGATGGGCAGGAAGTTCTTAAGGTCCCTCGGATCTGCCTTGGGTTTCTTGAGCAAGGCGTTGATCTCGGCGTGCTTCCAGCTCTCCGGGACGGCCGCGGTCCCGAAGGCGATGTTGATGGCCTTGCGGAGATGGGGTGCGATGGTGGTGCTGGCTTTGTTGAAGATGTGGTGTGGGCACGGGTCTGACGGGTAGCTGGAGTGGATGGTGTTCATGATTTTGATGGTGTTGTCGTCGTTGATGTTGGTCCAGGTGAGCAGGTGGTTGTTGTGGGTGGTGGTCGTGGGGTCTGAGGTGTCGTTGGCTGTCGTGGTGGTCTGGTTGTCGAAGCTGTCGTGGATGTCGGTGATCTTGCGATGGAAGAAGGTGGCCAGAGAGTTGCACAGGTCTTGCGATGGTGGGATGTCGTTGGTGTTGGAGCTGGGGTTGGAGAGTTCCTTCACGATGTTGAAGAGCTCTTTGCTGTTGTGTGCGTTGTTGTCGAGGCGGTCCTTGAAGGAAGTCCTTTTGGCGGATCTGATGAGGTAATGGGTGTTGGCACATGGCGTTCTTGAGGGCTGCGTGGTTCTCCTGTGTCTGTTCGCAGTGCCATTTCTTCTCTAGTCTTCGGCAGGTTTGTTTAGAAGTCTGGAGCTCCACGGAGAACCAGCTGGCATTCTTGTTGGTGTGTCTGTTGGAGGGTTTCTTGATCGGGGCAAGGGTGTTGGTGCAGTCATCGATCCAGCGCCTGAGGTTGCTGGCGGCGGGGTCGGTGGGGTCAGCGGGGGGGCTTCGGGCGGTGTTTAGCTGGTCTCCGGTGCTTTTGCTCCAGCAGCGGTGGGGGATCTGTTGGGTGCGGTGGTGCGTGGTGGGTTTATGGAAGGTGAAGTGGATGCAGCGATGGTCCATCCAGTGGAGTTCGGTGGTGTGGCTGAAGGAGACGTGGGAGTTTGCGGAGAAGATGGGGTCAAGTGTGTGGCCGGCGGAGTGGGTGGGCATTGTGACGAGCTGTCGGAGTCCTAGGTTGGTGAGGTTGTCGATCGGGGTGGTGGAGTTGGTGTCGTTGTTCTCGAGGTGGAAGTTTAGGTCTCCGAGGAGGATGTAGTTGTGGAGGTCATGGCGTGTGTGCTGACAGCGATGGAGTCGCTGAACTGAGGCCGGGGTCCGGGGGGGTCTGTAGATCGGAGTTCCTCTGAGGGTGGTGTTGGGATCAGTGTGGATCTGGAAGTGCAGGTGTTCGGCGGTGCTGAGGGTGTCGGAGTTGGTCGAGACCTTGAAGGTGGACTTGTGGATGATGGCGATTGCCCCCCCTATTCTGTTGGTGCGGTCTCTGCGCGTGATCTTGTAGCCATCCGGGATCGATATGGCGATGTCTAGTGACGAGGAATCGTTCATCCAGGTCTATCAGGAAAGCGACGTCCAGGGAGGATGTGTTGAGCAGGTCCCGGAGTTCGACGGCGTGTTTGCGTGCGGAGCGGATGTTCAGTAGTATGCATCTGAGGTGGTTGCGTCCTGTCCTGGAGGGCGGGTTTGCAGCTCGGAGACTGGTGAAGGTGCAGCTACGGCAGGAGAAGGGTCCTTTGGTGCGCTTCGGGGCGGCCAGGAAACAGGTGTGCGCTCGTCCGGTGTTGAGTGCGTGGGGGGTGTTGGCGTCGTAGTGGAGACGGGCGTCGTGGCGGTCGCGGGGGCCAGTGGTTCTGGTGCTGGGCGTGGTTGGCAGGCGCGGACGGGTGCAGATGGGCTTGCCTTAGGCGCGCCAGTGGCGCGGCTGCACAGCGGCCGCCATAAGAAGGGGAGCTGGGAGGGAGGAACAGCTGGGAGGTGGGAGCGGACGAATGGGGGGGCGGGGCCGCAGCGGCAGGAAAACGGGAGTGAGGAACGGCGAGGGGTACAGAAGGCAAAAAGGACAAAAAGGCAAGAGGGCACAGTAATGGCACAAGAGGGAAGGAGGAAAAACAAAATAAGACAATAAAACAAATAAAAACAAAATACAGAGAACACGAGCAAGAGCAAACGTTCGGCCTACCACTGGCCACCAGGGACGAGGCGCAGGTGGTAGCCTGCGGGTGGAGGAGGTCCTCGAACTCCGTCAGCAGCAGCGGCAGCTGGGCTAAGGGCACGGGCACACAGGTGGTGCTGTGCGGCGAGGGGAGCGACCTGCCTAAAAGGGTCAAGGGTACCTTTCAGCAAGGCACCCTAAGCCACTAAAATTATAAAGAGATTCAAAAGACAATAAAGTGGTTTGGAAAAAGTTAAACTGCCCATCTGTGTGCATGCAGCAGAGTACAAAGACCACCAGTCAACTGAATTACCACTCATTTGCTTGCTTCTTATTTGATGGTTTCCTTCTCCATCTTGTTCTGTCTTGTGTTTGTTGTTCCTCCTCTGGAGTAAATCCTCTTTATAATTTGACTTGGCTGACTTGTATCCATCCACTACTCGCTTTTACTACTACTTTTTTTCTTTTTGCTTAAGCACTCAATGAAAGCACATGTGCTTTCCAACTCTCACCCAAATGTGCTCTTCTCAAGCTGCATATCCACCGCCTCAGATCAGTGTTGCCGATTCCCTCATTTTGCAAGCTCTCCTGTATGCTTCTCCCCGTTAAACTCCTGCCTACCCTACGCCCAATGTAGCTTTCTCACTCATGTGCTTCTCCCCCGCCCGTGTTGCTCTCCCCCAGGTGCTGCTTTTCCCCTGAACCGTGCACTCCGTTTCTTCTCCCCACCCGCTCTTCTGTTGTCCCCACCCCACTGTCTTTTAATTTCATATAATATTGTAGGGTTTTTTGGAGGGAGGGTGACAGGGAGAGTACCAGGCAGCAAATTGCTGTTGGACTCTCACCTTAAAAAAACACTTCTACACTATTTCTATTTCAGTTTTTTAAATTTACGGACGCATTGTGGATTGCTAAATTAAAAATGTTTTTTTTAAAAATAGTACCGCCTGTCATGCTGTAGGCACATGCATGCATGCATGCATGATGACCCATGCGCGCACACACACACATCATGCATGCGCACAGCTGTATCATGGCACTTCTTTTTTTCTTTTTTTTTTTTTTTTTGGCCATGCTGCACAGCATCTTGCTGAAGCTAAAACTGCATTTGTAAAAGACACTGGCAATGCCAACAGGCCCCTAAGAGTCCTATTGGTTTTGCAAATGCTTGCTCCTCAGGGTCATCAGGTGGAAAAGCAGGTGCTTTGCCTGAATCTTGCAACAATGATTCTGCCCTATCCTGATCCTCTCCGCCGCTGATTGACAGCTCACCTCAGAAACTGCTTCAGGCTGCAGATGCGAGCACTGATCTTTCATGGCCAGCCTCAATTTCCTCTCAGTTGTTCTGTGCATGCACATTTTTGACATTTGAGGTGGCATTTTCACAATCCCTAGTATTATGTAAAGGCGCACAATGTTCCATTTTCTGATGTGCTTAATCTGCAGACAGCCCATGGTGTTTTCTACAAGCTGTGCCTTGCTTGGTCTGCAGTTCTGCACAGTGCACGCTGAGTTACACGTTCTTGTGAAATCACACCCAACTGTACTCATTCTTTTCACGTAGGTGGAAGATCTGGCGGTGCTCCTCTGTTTGGGATTGTGCTGCAGTCAAGTTAAAGTCGAAAGCAGATGTTACTGAACTGGAGCAGCTTCCGGCTAATTAAAAAGCGTATTCCCCACTGCACCAGAATCACTGAAATACAGACTTTGTCTATGGTGCCTGCGCTCTCAAGATGGACCGAATTTTCTAATATCGTTTCTTAGTGATTTCCAAGACAGTATGTGCAAAGTTTTAGAAAAGACTCTAAAACCTGCCTCGAATCTAAAGTCTGATCAATGTGAACACTGCTTTTATTGCCTCCACTCCGCTCCTACATTTCGTGTAACCAGTAATGTATGCTGTGGCCTTTGGCTAGTTTCTTCAGTGAACCAGTTTCTTCAAAATATCATGAGTATTTATCAGCATGAGTATATATCAGCAGTATTTACATGTTCAGCTGACCTCTAAATGCAAAACAAAACATGTATACAACTGCGACAATAACATAACAAACGCAAAAAGATGATTTATAGCACTTTAAAAATAGTAATTGTATTGAAAGATTTATTTATGATACATTGTGTGCGCAAGCTTTTAATATTTTAAAGTGCTAGAGGGGCAAATGTTATTTACAATGTGCCTATCTACACCTTTTTCATTCATTTTTTTTAAATCACAGTTTTCTCATAATCGTTAATTTTACTAATTCATTATAATGGGTTCAATAAAATCTCAAATTTAGGTTACCATTTAAGGGGAAGACCCACCCCTAAAAAAATTCCTTTTTGCACCCACCTGACTTCCCTGGGACCAACTGCTACAGTAGTTCACACGGAAGAAGGTAAAAACCCTTAAACTAGTAAACACACACCGAGGCTTGATAAATGCCTCCCCACCCTTCCTAACATAAACTTATGGCCCTACAGGTGTGCTTCGGGCACATCCATCGCACATCTTCCGTGATACGCCCACAGAGCAGACGCGATCAAAAGGCATCGGTCTAGGAACATAGCCAGTTCACAGACACGTTTGTCATCTGGTTCCTCAGGAATTGTAGCCACAGGTTCCAAAAACAGCAAGAAAAGTGAATTTTGAGTGGTGTTCACATTTAAAAGGATCTATATTCCATGTTCTTTAAAAGAGAGAGGGGACAGAAGGTCATGTGAGCGATGCCGTAGTGCGAGCTCCAAGCCACCTACAGCATGACAGCATGTATGTCTACATGTATAGTGACATTTTAATAGCAAAGCACTCTACAGGATATAGTCAATAAGTGATTTAAGAGGGAGCTAGTTTGAGGACTGTTACTGCATCATGATGCAGTGCTCTTTAAAGAGCGGAGTCTTCAACTCTTTCCTTGAACGGAGTAGAGTTGGGACAATCCTTATGAATAAGCGGGGGATGTCTGCTTCAGGTGCACAGATGGAAAAAGCGCGTTGCCTTATTTTTACTACATTTCTTTGTCCTCAGTCTGAGGGTGTCCTGGCTGCGGGAGCGCAGAGAACCACAAGAGATGAAGAGAGATTTTCAGCCACACTTTCAAGTCTTGATGTCTCTCTGAATGATACAGCTGAATGATGCAGCTGGTTTTGAAGAGGGAGTATATCAGCAAGTGATTAATTTGAGACGGTGGTTTCCGGTGCTTGGCACCAGCACTTAATTGTCAACACTGGCGCTTGTGCGCCGTCTGTCTAATTTAGAGAGGACTACTACAATAATTATTAATTCAATATACATTAAAAATGACTATTACCTGCCATCCCAAGCCATTCATATAGCTTGGGGGGCCTGAAATTGTAGGAGTGTGATGGCTAGTAGTTGTTTTGTTACTATCATTGGCAGCATGGCAGGGCAAGGAGTGGTGCAAGCTGCAGTGGCCTCCTGACGAGGGCCATGGCACTTTTTTTTTTTTTTACACATTAAGCACTGGGGTGATGTGATCATTTCGGGCCCTGAAAGAGACGAGAGATGTGCTGTGGTGTGTAGGATGTCCCTCTAGGGGTGTACAGCCCGGGAGTACCATTTGTACAAGAATAATAGAGTTCATCTACAGCAGCGCATGGGATATGGAACAGTGCAATACTGAAAACAACTGTTATGCTTTAAACACCGCTGAAAAAGAAAACAGTGCAAATATACCATTGAATAACTGTAAAGAATGAAGAGAAACACCGAGTGACAACAAAGTTTCGAAATATAAATTTGCATAACCAGGTAAGTTAGCAATCTCACAAGGGTGAAAGTTTGGGATAACGCTGCTGAGTGTATGTGCTTTGACACTGGGTTTGTATCACTACAAAGGCCAAACCAACCTACCCCTTGTCATCGGACAGTTTCAGATGAAATCGCTGCCCAGTAATCTGCAGCTTGTGTACTCCACAAGAGTATTTTTTAACGGTATGTATACTTAAATGTCCTACGGGCTATAGGACCGTAAATCTAAAGCGAATCTTCTGTGGACCAGGTTTGTTTATGTACAAAAATAACACGTTCGTTGAACACGGTTTAATTTGAAAGCAAGCACTTATATAAACTCAATATTTCCACAGCCAGTGGGCGTTTTAGTGAGCAGTGTTTTTGGCATGCAGCAATTGCCAAAAAGGGGGTTATTGTGCTATGGTTACTGAAAGTGCTCAATCCTCTGTGGTGCTGACAGGGCTACAGAACTCTCCCTGAAGCCAGCCATATGAGGAGGGCCAGAGGGCCACAGCGGTGTGTAATCCTAATTGTATTTCTCACATTTAGCATTGCCTTGCAAGCTTGGTTTCCAAAAATAGGAAATGCTCTGAGCCCCACCAACTGGAAAACACACGCTAAAGGAAGAGGGACGCAAACTTAAAGGAGGCACATCTCAGGCTCTTTGTTCTAAGCCTAAGGAGTCAGACAAGCACATGGTGGAGGCCTTCAGCCATGGTTTATCTGTGCCATGCCCTTGTGCTCCTTCAAATGGGTCCACTTCCGTCAGTGGACGGCACGACGTACGTGCCACAGAACGTGCGCGTTCTATCCAGATGCACCGGTGAGACCCTGCCCACTTAAAGCTCTGGCCCTTGTGCTCCTTGAAATGGGTCCACTTCCGTCAGTGGACGGCACGGCGTACGTGCCATAGCACGTGCGCGTTCTATCCAGATGACGTTCGCCATTGTGCGCGGAGGCAAGTGCTGCTCAATCGATCGTTGTTCCCCTCACCTCCGCAAACGCGACCTTCATTGACAGAGGTGACTCACATATGTTTAACTTGTTTTCACAGTTTAAAGAAGAATGAGGAAACCAATTAAGAAAGCACACCCAGACATGGCAGCTTTCTTTAACAAGGTATATCGAATTGGAGAAATTATATACCATGCCCCCATCACTTCAGCAGCTCTCACACAGTTCGGCACCCCTCCCCCGCCACGTCTCTTTCACACACACCTCTTTTGAAAAAATAAAAACAAACAGAGTTCTGCCAAGACCCCCATTCAGTGAGAGGGGTAGGTGCTCTGGGCACAGAGAGGGACCTCAGCATAACCAACAGCGCGCCCTTTCAGAGCAGGAAGACAAAATGGCCTCTGTTCTACCAGCCGCTGCCCTCAATGTTTTCGGAGCCGGCCTGAGCTCAGGTTGTGGCAATGATTTAAAGGCAATTATCTCATTTTCTTTTTCAGGGGGAATGGCAGACATTAAGTACTGAATAAGATCTCAGTTACTCTCCCCCTTCCTCCACCCTTAACCTCTCCAACCAGTTCCATTCACAGCTACGACACCAATAGTCTATAGAGGGGTGGACCTACGTCGACGCAGAGTGCCCCAGTACACACGTACTATTCATACTAATGTCATGTGCCCACTTCATACATTTCTACTGCATGCAAAGGGCCTCTATGTGATCTGCGATACAACAGTATGTGCTGTGGACGGCTGTATGGAAAGCTACGTTACTAGCTAATAGGGCCGCTGGGGTTGCAAGGCCTGCCTGCATCTTCCCTTACTAGCATGATTTAAAAAAAAAAAAAACACTAGTAAAACAATAAACACCTGGTGGGCAAAGTATTGCACTGAATTATGTTATAGAGGTCCATGTACATAGTGTACTGTCAGCCGCCTCTAAAGAAGGGGCAGTTAGAGGGAAAACAGACAGAAAAGCAATACACATACTAACATCCAAGAATACGTTCCTCTAATATAAATATGAAACGGACTGCAGCAAAGGACAGTACTGTGACAAGGTGAAGAACATAACCAGGCAACTAACACTGTTTAAAGTGGTATAATAGTACAAGCAAGTGAGTAATAGCCTAGCAAAGCAGTGATGTGTTCTTCGATGAGTGTGATGAGCCGCATGCGGCACCTGGAAACCTTCTCATAGATTCGTTTCCAGTACCATCACTGTAAAAGTTTGTCAACTCTTGGAAGAAAAGCAGGTAACGTCTGCATCCCTAACAACTGCTGGTAAAAAAACTGCAGCCCTTTTGAGAAAAGCTGGTACTAATTTGCTAGGTAGGGATACCTTTGTTTTCCTGAACTGCCCTTAAAAAATATATTGTAAATCACAGGTGATTTCATAACAATCATGGAATGGAGCTCAAGTCAGTATCTTACCCAAAGAGTAACCTATTTCTGGAGAGTTAGTTAACCGAGGCACTGCTGTTACTTAGCACTAGCACATTGCAATAAATCTGTCCATTTCCATTACAAACTACAATAGCATTTTGTTTTTAAAGAATTCTTAGCCAGCAACGATAAGGAACACCTTGGTGAAAATGGGCACTATATCATGCTTTTCTTTACATGTATTCAGCTTACATGGGCTGGTAGCTAGCTGTACTTGAGGATTAGGTTACAGAAAGCAGCCATATAGCCAGAATGTGTGTAAATTTGCCATATTGTGTTCTCCTTAAGGTATGTGTTTACAGGATACCTAGCCGTATTCCAAGAATAAAATGCTAAAGGCACCAATAGCCAGATGTCACATATAATGCCAGGCAGAACATCCAGTGGGTGTGAAGGGAAAGGAATGTATGGACTTGTGATGGATTTTAGTGTGTGGTATTTGGCTGGTACGTCCTGCAGGACACCACAGCTGAGTAGCAACACTTCTACCTTTTCTGAGTTCCACTTGGTCATTCAGTAAACACTGTTGTCACCCGATGCCCCAAAGAGTATGATGTTGGGGTCCAGTGGGAGGTAAAACTCTGTGCTTGACTCTCTACAAGATAAGATTGTATATGTGTGCAGATCCTCCATGTGTATGCCACTGTTATGGTAAAGCCACACCTGCTACAGCACCCATCAGAGCTGCCAAACACTGCTGTTAATCTGGGCAGGTGTATTCGCACCAATACGATGCCCTACGGTGTGAAGGGTCCTCTGCACCCTAGTTGTGCCTGCGTTTCACTGCTTAATTTGGGACCCATTTTCCTTACTTGCATTAGGGCCCATGGTACTATGGTTTCCTGTATCTTGATGCACTACTCTTTGGCAAACACTAATTAAGGGTAAAATATCAACAATTTAGTCTAAATTAAGTGTTTGCAATCTTTTATATAGGACCAATATGTTTGTGATGACTGCCAGGAACTGCACTAAAGATTTACAATGGCACATGAACATCCTCTAGACCTGGGGTATACACCACAAGTTCCGGTGGGCCTGATGCGTGGCAGATTTTTCGGATAATCCTTTATTACACCATAAATGAAATCAGTTTGGATTAATTGCATGTAAATTCAAATTGTGTGGATATCCTGAAATCTGCCTTGGATCAGGAGCTCCTGGACGTAGGTTGGACAATCCTTCAGACTATCTGTTGGGTGCAGAAGGTAAGGAAAAGAAAGTGATGCTGAAGATTTTAGAGCAATCCCACAACAACTTCTGGCAATAATTGCAAACCCACTGGTCCCCTGTGCTTAGCCTCCATGTAGCCCGCTGTACAGGTTAACCCAACACTGCATTTATTTCCACACTAGGGGTGTGTCAAGATACAAACCTAAAAACAGTGGCACAATGCTCGGCTAGATGCAACTCATAAAAGGTAGATAAACAAAAGATGAACCAACAAAAAACAATGGTCTTGTGTTGAGGACTTAAACGGGCCCGGGAGGAGATTGTAGCCAGAGCCTGAAAAAACATCAGCAATCTAAAAGAAGAAATACAAGTGACAGACACTTCCAAGTTAACCACTGGAAAAATAGACCCGTGTCCGAAAAGAGGAGCAGCGCTGTTTTCAATCACATACTGTTGCAGGAAACATCTTTGAATGATTCATGGTTAGTGGCAGGGAAGACACACACCATTCATTCATTGGACTGTCCTTTCAGTTAAGGTATTAGTTTTGTATAAAGACATTTAGCTGTGAATAAACCTAAAATGTAAAAGCCCTGTTTCCCCCCCCCCCCCAAACACTACATGGAAATCATGATCCTCTACAACAGACTTTTTCCTACAGGTGCCTTCATGGGAAATGTTTATGTAATATTATTAAAGCAAGATCTACTTTAAAGAATAAGTTAAGACTCTTGCAGGATGTTTAAGGCAATACTCACAATCCTTCACCTTTTTTCCCTCTATACCACATCGCTCTGTGAAATGATGACTTCCCTTTTGAATTCTCAAGGCATCCCTTTATCAACAACACATGGAGCTTCTCTAGTCCATCTTTAACTCTACATTTAGTACCGAATCTTTTGATCTGTCTCATATGTATTAATCACAGACTCTTCTCTTATTTCTGATTAAACACTACTCCTCGGCATCTTCTATCCCAAGACACGTTGTGTTCTATTCTCTGCCATCAGGCTGCCGCACATTTCCCCTGCCAAGAATCTAGGTGCACAGTGCATGCCCCATACGAGGCGGACGCCATTCGTCACACCCACCACCAGGGCCAGGCTCAAAATAAGAGACATTCACAAGACTCATGCACACCTTCTCTTTCACTCAAATCCCTCATCAATGTCTTGATCATGAGCATAATTACCTAGAGTAACAACAGCACCCTTGTTGGCCTCTGCAATAGGACTTTCCTTCCATGTGAGTGTAGACACCAGCAACTTTTTGGCTTAATCTTCCACACATAAACTTTCTCCCACTTCCACCAGGTCAGCTGGCTATCTGCCAAGGACAGGGCTCTTGACATTTTTGTCACTCCCAAGCTCTTCATAGCTCTGATGAGTCACTCTTCAATACTTCTCTTTCTACGTGTCTAGATTGAGATCACTGGACCTACTAATGCCCCTTAATTGGAATACCAACGTTCTCTCCCGTTCCTCAAATCTGTTCTCAAAGCACGTGCCCTTAGATTTGAGGATCTGCACCCATGAAGCAGCCCAACAACTACATTTCATCCAGCCCAAAGCAGAGCCCTTCGTCCAACTAAATAACTAAATATCAAAACAGTTGCATATGAAGTAAGAACAGTCTGTATTACCTATATTTAATCAAGAAAACACCCAAAATGTGTCCAAAATAAAATTTCGGGTTTTATGGATTGTTTTCTTTAATAGTTAAGTAATCATGGACAATTGAAATAACCTAAAGTTTTGTGGATTTTTCTTTGTTTATTATTATGACATCGAGTTGTTGTATTTTCTTGATTTATTTTATTTTGAGTGGGTAGGCTATTACCTTATTAGTATCTCCTACTGCCCTATTTGTTCTAGCTCTTCTTTTTTTACTATATTTTAAGCATAGTTGTTACTTTTGTCTCGCATATCACAAACTGCTGTCATTACTGTTGTATGTAAACATTCATATACAAGCTTTCATCCATGACTTCATCAAAATAAAATGTTGTTCGGACACGCAAAAGGGCCACAGTTTTGTCTAGGTAGAGCTTCCTCAAGCCCTTTTCTCTCTACTAGAAACAGTGTTTAATTCTACAGCTAGGGTTATATCTAGCTAAAGGAAATATGATCACATGTTCCAGTTCTGAAGCAACTCCACTGGAGCCGCTTTTCAGACGGCATTCATTTCAGATGGCTTGTCCAATGAGTCTTGCCATCCAATCTGGCTTTCAAGTTGATTCACTGTGGCAAAGGTAGATCCTTCAGAAGTAAACATCTACTCTGCCTTGAGAGTCAGCTTACAGGTCTGTAGTTAAGCAATATCTTTTGTCTTTAATAAAAATGTATATTCTATACTTACTTACAGATGCTTTCAATCCGACCTCAACAAATTTGCTTCCCTTTACCATAGCGTTGTCTGACGTAGAACTGGCTCCATGCCAGAGTTCGATCCGGGAAGCCTCTGGCCCAGACAGGATTCCAATAGATCTTATCAAACTTAACAGATCTGTGGGGCCCATTGATTAATAATTTATTTTAATGTTTTTAGGAGCTCCCTGAATATATATATATATATATATATATATATATATATATATATATATATATATATATGACCAATCCTGCTCCAAACGAAGAGGCACGTACTCAAAGTGTGCAAAGATAAGACTTCTTTATTGTTGTTCAGGTCTCCCACGACCCACGCATAAAAAGAGACGCGTTTCGCCTGCGCAGCAGGCTTTGTCAATCTAATTAGCGCCATAGAATATATAGTGCTTTATTGTCCCCCTTTTTGAAAAGGCAGATCATGTGTCCCATAAGCGCTACACGCTGCTCTAACTAATTGACAGTACTGTCAAACTCATAGCCGGAGTGATTAACAATCACCTTGCTGAATGGGCTCAAGAGCATAATATTCTCTTACCCTTTCAGTTTGGGTTCCCTCCCAGTGTGGTTACAGTAGAGCAGTGCCTAAATTTGAGACGAATCGTAAACAAATACATATTTGTTAGGCACTACCCTCTGTACCTGGTCTTTAATGACCTTTCAACAGAGTTTGATCTTGTAAACAGGTCCAAGTTATGGTTGATGCTGCTGGATCTGGGCATAGAGCTACCCTTAGCATGCATGTCGATCTAGCAGCCAAGGAGCGCTTAAGCGTAAATGTGTAAATGTCTCCTGAGTTCCGCCTTAAGCAAGGAGTGCGCCAAGGTTGCATTTTGGCCTAGTTACCTTTCATAAATGATCTTTGTTCACACCTGACCCTCACCTTGGTAGACACTCCCAAAATTGCCTGTACTCAGATGACAACGCTGCTTTATGCAGATGACGGGGTCTTACTGGCACACACTCCTAGCGCCTTGCAGACGCTAGTAGACCGTTTTGTTAATTTCATAAGTAACTTCGATTTAGTCGCCAACTATATGGCAAGTCGCAGATTATTGCATGTGGGCTCAGTAAAATAAACCTTACAGGTTTGCCATTAGGGTCAGCCTCTGCACAGTGTAAGCAATTTCAGCTACCTGAGAGTCATTTTTCCTTCTTCGGGCTCTTGGCATTCTCAGCTGAACAGTTCACGCCTTAAGCTCAGTAGAGCGCCGTGAGCAATTTTTAACCTTCTAAGCTCCTTGAGGAGAGGGACTATTTTACCTCTCCAAAATGTGTACAACACCTATGAATGGGGCGGGGATATGGGGCTACCATAATAGTTCCCCTCTTCAAACTGATGAAAACCGTATATGCCCAAAGTTTCTACATCTTCCGCCAACTAGCTCAAGCTATATCGTCCATGAGGAGCTTAATCAGCATTATACTGAGGACAGGATGCTCCTGGTGTCGCTATTGCTCAGGATTAATGTGTGAGCCAACCCTCAGGTGAGCCTCTGTAGATGCATTATTTTGGACTGACTCAGTCTAGATAAGAGACTCACCATTCCGTGGCTGAGCTACATTTCAAAAACTCTCCACGCACTGGGACTAGCAACTTCATTTATGACCCCCAGGAGTATTAGGAAAGGATAAATTATGGATTAAGCGCTTTTTTTATGTACTTCAGTGAAGAGAGCAGGTTGCACACTGAATTAGCAAAGATCAGCGCTGAACTATTATGGGTTTTTGCATCCGCTGAGCCAGCCTGTTACCTCTCCCTAGACCTTACATTCTGGGAGAGGTTTCTCCTCTTCCATTTCAGAGCAGGCACGGCTGTGAGGCTCCTATACTTTGGCAGAGTACTTGGATGCCTTGGGGTACCAGTCTCTGCCGAGCCCAAGTGATGGAATTGCGGACCAGTCACTCTTGCATTTTATGTTCTTTTGTATCTTTTTGAACCTCCCACTGATACATTTTCGTAAGCCTCTTAAATACATTGGGGCATCGTAGATGTAGAGAAGCCCTCCACTATTTACAATTACTGAATAATTCTGTAATTTGCTTAAGGGTGAGCTCATTTCTAAGAGCCGCTGTGAGTCAATAAAACGGTGGAAGGGTAGTCTGGTCGACATGCTTAGTCCACTACCAACTGGCTTAATTTGTGTCAGAGTGCATTTAGGAGGTTGGCTGCTCACCCTTTGGTTAGCAACTTAATTGTTATGTTATTATCTTATCTTGAGTTTTATCTAAAGTGTTGCTTCAATTTCATTTTTTTACCGTGTTTAATACATGGCTAAGATGTTTAATTTAAAAGTTGATTTAGGCATTAGCCTTGTATATTATTTGATCCTATCTATTATTGTTTTTTCTGGTTTTTGGTGATATTGTTGTTTAACAGGAAATGTGGGCATTGACGTTGCAATTTAATGGAATTTATGCATGCCGTGCATGTCTCTTTTAATATCATTTCTATTGTTGTCTCTGTTTTTATTTCTTTCTAGTGTATTAAAGTATGTTCAATTTACGCAAACATATATTTCTCAATAAAAATCTTAACCTTAAAAAGCATTAAACATTCTAACTCATAACAAAGCTAGCACTATCATGTGAAAGGGATCAGGAGCATTCTTCCACTGGGGTGTGACTTCTCTACTCATCAGTCTGAGCCTATATAAACGCCTCCAATACAATTCATTTAGTTCATTTAGGTGTGGGTTGAGTTTACCCAAGCTCCTCTAGTGCAGTTCAAGTAGGGTTGCGCCCGAGTCCCCACCCCTCTAGCAAACTGTATGTAGGGGTGAGCTGAACTGCAGGCCTCTCAATACAACTTGTTTAGGTGATTAGTCTAGCAACAAAAAGTTGCTTTATGGCTACTTTGCAACTCTGTGACCACGAAGACCACCACTGGTCGGAGGAACGTGTGCTGCTGGAATATGTGAGGTCTATTTTTTGTCAGTGGGTAGGTCTGGAATGATCTGTGATCACACAAGGAGAACGTAGTGTAAGTCAATCCCTCCTGACAGCACAGGAGTTGGTCCTGATAAACTGTCCTGACATCCAACTGGTGTTGACTCCGAGTGAAGAGGGAGGTTTTGAGGTTCTTTATAAAAGACGCTAAGCAAAGCAATCACCTTGGGGTCCATGGTGGTCCCACAACCGTTTGTTGTGATGGTTTGGGCCCATGTTTGCAGCGTTAAATCTGAGGATTAATTTAGAAGTGCTGGATCTGATCAGACAGAAGAGGCTTGGTTAAAAGTCCAGGGGTCGTCTGTGTGCTGGGCTAACATGTGGCTTTTTTACTGCTTCGGCCCTACGTCGATCTCTGATTCATATATTAAGTGTAGCCGCTATTTAATTCTGGGTCAATTTTACTGCTCGCACCAGCACTTTATGCATTTGTATGGAGTCTTTAAATGACCTTCTGCTGAATGCTGGAGACAACATCTGAAGCAACCTAGAGATAATTCTCTGAACTTATGCGGATTTTCAGGAGGCAGCAGCTGCAACATTGGGATATTCCCATACTCCCCCCCCCCCCCTCACTTTGCATTTTTGCTAAAAATGAATGTCGTAACATCCCAAGATTATTTCGGCTTGACACATCTCTGTGCCTTCTCATTTAACCCTGGGATAATTTCCCTGTTCACACTAGCGCTTTCCACGCTTATTCGCATCTCTTAAAATATACTTCTGCAGAGTGCTCTGCGATAACACCTAAAGCAATCGCAGGCCAATTCTGTACTGTCTCTGCACACGGAACTTTTCGGATTGCCCTGAGATAATGTTTGAAGCAACCTTGGGGCATTCTTTTATTACACTTTGCACACTGCACTTTTCCTTTTGGCGCCAAAAGGGAAAGTTATAATATTCAGTCATTCTCGTCATGTGCTGCTTGCACTAGCACTTTCCAATCTTGCTTGCAGCTGCTAAATGTTCCATTTTACTGGAAACTTAGAGACAGCATTTAAAGCAGTTATAAGTCCTTCTTTGCTGTCACTGTTCATCGCACCCTGCAGACGGCCAGGAGATCTCATCTGAAGTAACTTTGCGACATCCCCTCCCTGTCGTTTGCATTTTATACTTCTCTTTCCAGAGCTAAAATGACAGTTATAAAATTCTTGTCATTGACTAAAATGTCGTTTAGCACTTTGCACCTCTATTTCATCACTGGCTTTTTATAACGGATATCCTTCATGAAATTGTAGCTTTTATCGTAGACCAATGAGATGTTTGTTAAGGTTTTAATTAATTGTACAATAACATTGTCATTGGGTCTGGCTTCCACAGACCAGAAGACGTACCTTGATATCTTAGCGGGGGGGGGGGGGGGGCACAGACATTATGCGATTAGTTTTTATTTAAGGAGGAGATTGATGACTTGCTTTTGAATTGCCTACAAGTTTTGGATTTGTTTTGGGGGGGTGGTGTAGAAGAGGGTTGGGGAGCTACCAAGAGGCACCTCTTGCTGCTATGGAACTTGCTACTCCACTTCGAATGGTTGATTCTCAGCTATTTCAATTCAAGTGTGTAGTGTACTATTTGTGTAAGAGTCGGCTGCACACACACAAAGGAGAGGGAGCCGAGCAGCAGAAAGGGATTCTGCAAAATGACTTCAGCCCTGGCTCTGGCTTCTGCACACAAGAGCCACGAAAATCAACCAAAGCCCAGACTCCTCCCAGCTCTGTCGGAGAACAATCAATAGAAATAGGGGAGGAGGCCAAAGGCAGAGGGCCGTAAAACTGCCATCTGGTGCCAATCAAGAAACAGTAGCAGGCTTATGTCACTGCAACCTGACCGGCGGCGCAGAGCACACAGGCAGCGAGCACTTGTAGGCTGAGAAGTAGCAGAGCCCGCCTCTGACAGACAGGCGTCCCGGGCTGACTCCACTCACTCCGGGGCTAAAAATATCAGATGGGAAAAGCACAGCACTGCAGGCTCTGCGGCGACGGGCTCCCGCTCTCCTGCATCCCTGGGTGGGATGGCAGCCCCCCACCCAGGCATCAGGGTGCAGAAAACCACATCCCCACGTCGCACACCGCGGCCCTCCTACCAAAGGGAGGCGCACAAACTGTGTGTTTGATGGGCAAAGTGAAGACATTTGTTTCATTTTTTAAATATAAGATGCACAGCATGTTAGCCCCAATCTTGCTTCTGCCCTCGTGATCTGTCGTCCATGTCACGGTGATTACCTCATCTGTCACTCCAGGCGATGTATACCGGAGAAGCGTCACTCATGAACCATCAGTCTGTGTGACTGGCTGCTCGCGCAAGCCTTGAGTATATGTTACGTCAATTTGTATAGCGCACTAATCACCCGTGAGGGTATCCAGGCGCTTGAGCAGGTGGGTAGGCATGTGGTCCACGTACAAGTATCCAATACAAATCATCCCAGGCCCACTCTGGTTTGCGGCAGTGCTTAATTTGAGCCTTTGGTGCTATCAGCACTTATTTTTGGGACTTATTTTTCATCATCAAACTATGACTCGGAGCAAGAGAGGGAAAGGCGTAAAAGGGACAAAGGTGGGGGGAATAGAAATATAGGAAACTAGCGACGAAGGGAGAAAGGAGGGATGAAAAAGAACCTGCGCAAGAGAGGTGAAAGGAAGCTACGGTTTCATATTCGAAAGTCCCGGCATTCAGCAGCTCCAGCTGTAGTATTAAGAAAAATGCTGTGCCCCTGCATTTTTTTAAAACAAATGAAATGTTAGTTACAGGGTCAGCTGTGTACTGAGAATCAACCACCTCACCCCATAGGGCCACGTCGCATTACCACATGCTCAGCTATTGCAACCATACAGGCAAGAGGACAATGAAATCCTGCCTTTCAAAGGCTCGGGCGCCAGGAAGAGATGGCCATCTCTCAAGCTCTCATCTGCTCGAGGGCAGGTGACCCTGTTTACTGAGCAGTGACATTGTCACATGCTTTACTTAAATCTCAATTACTAAGAGAATCACATTTAGCTTACACACCTACACAAACTAACAGGTTACCTCTAGAACTCAAAAAGCAAGGATATATTTTTTAGCTTTAAGACAAAAAATTGTAAACCTTTGTTTTCTGTTTTTATTTAAACTTACTAACGGTCTAGTTATGCTTTCTCTATGTAAACACAACAACCACCATGTTTTTGTTTTATTAAGACATATAGGGCTAGATATATGAAGCATTTTTGCAGTCGCATTTGGGCTGTTGCAACGGCAATAATGCTTTTTGGCATGTACAAAGCCCAAATTGCTAGTCAGTAACTTGTTACCGAATCTCAATTTGGGTTTTGCGATTCGGTATTTGGAAGGGGCGCGTTGAGGGCGTCCCTTCCTAATACCAATTGAAATGGTAGGCAGTGGTCCCACGGACTACTGCCTACTCTCAAAAAATGAAACTTCTTAGGTTTTCTTTTTTTCTTTTTAAACACATCCCATTTTCCTTTAAGGAGAACGGGCTGCGCTAAAAAAAAAAAATCTTTATTTAAAAGCAATATTAGGCATGATGGTCTGCTGACCCCTGCAGGCCACCATCCCTTTGATGGCAGCAAATACCAGTGTGTCACAAAATTGTGACCTACCTCATTAATATGAATGAGGTAGGTGTATTTGCTGCCCACCAGGAATCACTAATGAAACTCAAAACATTCCTAATTGCGATTCACAAAAAGTCACAATTAGGAAATCGCTATTCCTACTTTCGAACATTTAGCCCATAATACTAAATAGATGAACACACCATAAAACTGTACTCGGTCTTCAAATTGGGTGCTAGAGCCTCAATGATCTACCAGTAATTAAATATTATCTTCTGATTTGGTCTTCCTAAACAAACCTATCTACACTCCATACTTCTCTAGTTTTCCTGGTTTATCTCCCTTTTGCCCTTTAATTACCCCGCAGAATGATACTGTACCACTACCTCCCTTCTTAATAGATGTTGATTCACTCTCATGTATACTAACCATCAATACACAGCAATAATGCGCTGGAGTCTTCTCCATACGCTGCACTTGCACAAACTGCAATGCAAACCGTAATCACTCCTCGAAACGTGCAACTGTAATTGTGTTTACCTTTCCACTCGATCGACAAAACTAATGTACATATCCTGACAATCATTGGAAAGTGCTTAAATATCCTTGATATTATATACACTTCTAGAAGAAAATACCAGAAATTAGACACTTCAGTGTCGGGTGGTTGCGAGTCCCGTC